>NC_056744.1:1171733201-1172064931 GCF_019279795.1 Protopterus annectens | reverse complement strand
GTCACCAAGGATCAGGGTGTTAGATGGAGTCAAGTAGGTCCAGGTGGGAGGAGTGGGTGTCCTGAGTCATGGAGGGGGGGTCTATAGCTGGCTATAACTTGGATGGATGTCTTGCCAACTGTCAGTTGCACCTGGAGTAGTTCTAGTGCATCATGCTGGTAAACCAGTTTGGAGGTGTGCTTGTCTTTAATGAGGATAGACTCCATCACCCTTAGTCTTCCCAACCTTATTTTTGGGTCAGAATGTGTGGAATGAGGTGTAGCCTGGTAAGGTAGGGATGCTCTCTGCAGACTTGAACCAAGTTTCCTTGACTGCACAGATGTCGGCGCATCATCCAGTGTGAGGAGAGCCTCCAGTGACGGCATTTTCAAGTTAAGGCTGCTATCATTTAGCAGCATGACCTTCAATTTGCTTTTTGACAGATCTTTTATGTTGTAAGATTTGTCTTTGGGACATTCCCTTAAAAAGGCACAAGGGGGAGGCAAGAGCCTTGGGCAGAATCCGGAATCCCAGGTGGAAATAACGCCCTTCCAGGGGTGTAGAGGCCCAATGCTGCAGCATTATTTCTGCAATAATACGCACCCTATCGGGCATTATTGCTTGCTTATAAGACCCATTGCTCCTACTTCTATAAGAATTATCTGGATATCCTTCTTCCATATTGCCTGGCTCGTTTCTGCTTGCAAATCCTGGTATTTTATGACTTTGTGTCTCCCTGTACATACTGTAGTCACTGGGTGTAGCAATTTCAATGATCAATGCTACTTGTCTTCTTTTCCTGGACTACTGTATCTGGTTTTCTTGTATCTATTTTTTGAATTGTTTGTAAAGGGTGATCCCATGTGATATGAACTTCATTGTTTTCTAAAATGCATTGTGGGTCATATTTCCAATGTTTTTCTTCAGTAGTGTTTGTATAATACCCAGTACGACGGTCTTGCCACATTATCATGCCTTTCAGTATATAGTCCTTCTCCCATTTGTATATCACAACCAGCAACAAGATATGTGACTGTTTCCAATTCTGTTTTACAAAACATACATTTGTCTGTTTCTCCAACATGTTCAGTGGACTTTGTAAACCATCTTGTACATAGTCCACTATCTTGGGCCACCAATATTAACCATTCATTTTTTGTTTTAAGTTCACCTTGATCCTGATCAACATGAGGTTGTTCCAAAAGTTTTCAATATTTGCAACAATATTTATGCATTTTCCACATTTTTTGCCTTCTCATTTGATCTTTCACCTTGTATTCTTTCTTTTGTTTTTCGGCACATTCAGTTGGTGCCTGACTTTTATCTGCTTCTGTTTTGATTTCCATTCCCGTTTGACACCAATATGCTTCTGCTAAATTAAGCAGGGAAGTCATCTTAGACTTATTCTCCTCATGTTTTAAAGCTTTCACTATATTTGGGTCTTGTGAGGTCAGCAGGTATGTATGCAGTCCCACAATTGAAGACCTGTACATGTAATCAAGTTTCTAGGAGGCCCATACTTCCCTTCAGAATGGGGAATATGTAATCTTGGTATACATTGATGTTTATAAATCATTTGATAAGCATGAAGCATCCTTCTTGTTTTCATGCCCAACCAATCCAACACTATTTGGGGCCAGTCAATCGCTCCAAAACTGTAAGGACAGGAAGAGCAAGTTAGTTTATAGCTTGGACTTTGTTCCTAGACGTAACTGCTGTTTTCAGTATTAATTTTAGTCTTCCAAAATATTCCTTACTAAGTATTCAACGCTGTTTTCAGTATTAATTTTAGTCTTCTAAAATATTCCTAAGCATTATTCCCATTTGTTCATATTTTGCTGTTGATCCTTCATCAATTCCCAAATATTTATACACTCCCTCATGCTCAAGTTCTTTTATGTCACATTTCTGTCCCAAACTGGTGTTTTCTTTGTGCTGCAGCTTTCCTGCTTTAAAGGTTACATTTGGACATTTAGAAGACCAAATTACATTTTTACATTATCTAAAAAAGTTTTGACCACTTGCAATTGTGCTTTCAGTTCCTCGTCTGATGAACTGTACAGTTTTAAATCATCCACAAAAAGAAGTAAATCTGTACACTTTGTTGTTTTCTGGGAGCCAAATTGTAGCCATGACATAATCTGTTAAGTAGACAACTTAATGGGTTAAGGGTAAGATAAAAGAGCAGCAGTGACGGAGAGTCACCTTGGAATATTCCCCTTTGAATTTCTTCCCCTGGAATAATAATTTTGTCCTTTATCATCTTCTTCTTTCAGTTTTTCCCGGTTAGGGGTCACCACAGCGGATCATCTGTCCACTCATGATTGGCAGTGGAGTTTTACGGTGTTGAGTTGCCAGCCCGGCGCCCAACCTTCCATAGAAGGCATACACACATGCACACGCACACACACCTAGGGCTAATTTAGAGTGTCCAATCCACCTACTGCATGTCTTTGGGATGTGGGAGGAAATCGGAGTACCCGGAGGACACCCGCGCGACCACAGGGAGGACATGCAGACTCCCCGCAGAAGGCACCCCAGCCGAGAATCGAACCAGAGAACCTCTTGCTGTGAGGCGACAACGCTAACCGCTTTTATCATGGCTTAAATACAAAGTGGTTTGCCACGGTTTCATGGTCACTGTAATGTAATTGATCTGTATAGGGTGTATCTTGTACGTTTTTAAGCATTCTTTTATCCATGAATGTGGGATACTGTCAAATGCTTTTTTGTAGTCTATCTACGCCATACTTCAACTCATTCTCTCTTTACAGTTTCCATTATGACTTTAACAATAAATGATCCTTTGTTCCATATGACTTTCTTTTGTTACCCTTTTGTACTACTGCCGTAATTGAGTTTTCTTCTAAATGATTAAAACTCTGGTATCAATTCCAGTGTATATATTGTACTTCGTCAGAAGGCAGGTTATTGGTCTGTAGGTTTTAGGATAGCTTGCAGGTTCGCTCTTAAGTATGAGTATTGTTTTTGCTGTTAATCAGATTAGTGTCTGTCTGGGGTGTGTTTATAAATAGTTCTTACTCATGGCTAAATCTTGATGTAAAGATGTTAATACTTTTAGCAAGAAGATAGGTATTGCATTTGGTCCTGGGGTTTTCCAATTAGGAGCTTTTCGTAACTTTGTTTCAATCTCTTTGGCTGTTACTTCATGCCATTTCATATTCTGTACCTTTGAACTTCTTATTCTTTCTTTTATTTCTTCTATCCATTCAGCACCTTTATGTTCCACAGGATCTTCATAGATATTTTTACAAAATGTATCTATTTAGTCTTTTTTTGGTAGTGTGTCAATTAATTTTGCGTTGTTCCCCAATTCTCTACAAAACTTTTTTTGGGTCATCAGTAAATTGCATATTTTGTGTTTTTCATTTATATTTATCTGCATACCTTCTAAGTTTTTCCTGCCTGTGCTGATATTTTTAGTTTATTATTTGCAATAGTGCACAATAGATCCTCATCTGTTCAGATACTGCACATTGCTTTTATCACGACTATCTTTCTGAGTATTTTTGGTTGATCTGTTCCCTCTTCTGTACTCTTAACAGTGACACTTGTCTTAATTGCTTTATAGTTTTCTCTATTCGATAACTCCATTATGGCAATTTCTCCCCTTCCTTTCCCTTACTGCCCTGTGTTTTTGTGGTAAGACTTTATCTGTTATTAATTTAGCTGCATAGTAATATATCCTATTTACTTCTGTTATATTGCATTAATTTCTGTGTGTAGTCCTAATTAATGTGTTCATTTGTTTTATCAGACTTCTAACTCTTGGGTTTTATTGACTTTCTGTAGTCTATTTCTTTCATTGACCTCAGTATGTCTGTCCATCTGTCTTTCAAGCAACTCTTTTCTTAGATCATTTCTTCTAAACTGAGGGCACATTCTTTGTTCTCCATTTCCTGCGGACATTCTATAGAAAGTTCCAGAGTATCTTCCCTGTGCCACACTCTGTCTTGTTTCATCCTGTGTTATACTTTGCTCGTTCATTTAGAAACTCCCTGGCCTATCACTCCACAGCATTGACTGTGTCAGCTTTTTCCTGTGGAAGGCTCCAAAGTGTCATCATATGGCAACTGATCAGATGTTTCCCGCTCCACTGGTTTCTCCTTAATGTGGAAATCCATTGCTCTATCCTGCTATGACGTTATCGGAATTAGATTTGCTACACTAAATCCTTCACTTTGCAACCTCAGTTTCTATTTCTTTAACTTCTCCATTACTAATCTACCTTTCTACTTTTCCTCTTTGTTTTCTTATTTTTTTTTGTATTGTAAACATTTCCATAGCCGGATGCTTTTCCCTGTATTTCTCTCCAAATATCTTTGGTGTTGCTCTTTTTGTTTTGATTAGTTTTGCTTTTCCCTTTGCATAAATATTGCACCATATTGAATCTCTTTTTCCTTCCTATGTCCATATTTCTTCTTCAGAGGTCTCCTGCTCCCCCTTACTTTGGGGGAGTCATTGTTCCCTCATGCTGTGATATAACTTGTGTTAGACTTTCTACACTAAATCCTTCACTTTGCAGGTATTCCATAACTCCAGCTTCTCTCTCTCTCTTTTTTTTTTTAACTTCTTCTGTTCTACATTCGTTCTTTATGATCTTTTTTTTTATTGAGAAATTTGCCATGTCTGGATGCTTTTCCTGTATTCCTCTTTAAATGTCTTTGGGGCTGCGTTTTTGTGTTAGTTAATTGGGCTTTCTCCTTTGCATAAATATTGCACCATATCAGATCTCTTTTGCTTTCCATGTCCATATTTCTTTTTTATACCTTTCAAAAATCTCTAGATTTTGTTCTTTATATTTTCGCACTTCCTCAGTTGCTTCTTTTTCCAAATGGCCCATGGTTTCTTGGTCTATAAAATGTTTTTCATAAATCTGTTGTATTAATGAGCACATTTTATTTGAAGCTTCAGGCAGTTTTTCGTGTGCAAGTATTTTTCTTTCCTCTAATTTCTCTCTCAATCTTTTTGTATGTCTTCTGTCTGGAAATTCTGGGCTTCTTCCATAATAGTAACAATACATATTTTCTTTCCTGTCTTCGAGGAGTATCGTCTGTATGGTTCTTTTGTGTGTGTATTTTGTTGTGGACTGCTACTGCCTTCTACCACAGGGAAGCCATCCTTCTCCTGGGCCTGGCCTAGCCCCGTTGTAGGAATGTTTCCGTATCATAAGGATTCTACACTGTCATTTTTTTCTAGTCCTGGCACCAGTGTGTCTACCAGGATTGGGCCCAGCTATCTTTTTTATTTTTTAACCTACTTCTGTCCTTGATATATGCTATATACAATATAGTCTATATTATCGGTGTCGTCTTGCTGAGGTTTTGTGAAAAACGGGGCCCACCTCATAAAAGTACTCACCAAGACTTGAGGATGAATTCATTTCCAGCACCACTAATCTCCTTTGCTTGCTTATATTCCTTGCTTATTATGAAAAGTTTTATAAAGATTTTATATGGACTAATTTTCTGTGCTCTGTTCCTTGTTGGTCCTATCACCGTCTGGGTCACAGGTGGGATACCAGACTTGACTTGAGCCTTCTGGATTACCTCTGTTTTGTTGCCTCCAAATCAGGAACACTTTTTTTTAACTCTTAGTCCTTTTAATTTGAAAGAATAAGAGAATGTGAACTGTTCTGCATCTTCTGAAGTAAAAGAAGCTGCCTTTTAAGTGTAATTCACCACCCTTTTTCCCCAAAGAGCCAGTTCTGAGAGGGACAAAGCAACATTTTGAACAAAATTGGGATACAGAAGGTTTGTGTCTCCATACTTCTCAGCTTTGGAGAGGTGGCCTTGGGCATCAGCCTCTCAAGCATGACACTTACCAACACCATTGTCACCCAACAAGCCAGTAAGGTGTAACACTCAACCAAATTTTCTAGTCATTGGAGACTCAGTAGTAAGACAATGGATGTCCCACTCACCAGGTTGGATGAGGAGAAAGTATTGGTCAGCTATCTGTCTGGTGCCAGGATTCGTCATATCACGCTTGCACTCAGGTCTCTCAGTAACGAGTACCGTTATGACTCTGTCATAGTTCATGTTGGTGTGAATGACCTGAGATGTACCTCACTGGACTATATGAAGAGAGACATGGTTGAGCACTCTGAGCATGTGTCCCAGGCAGGTATGTCCCTAGCCTTGAGCAGCATGCTACCCTCATCTAGAATGATGCCACAGTGTAAACAAAAATTGATTGCTTTCAGTAATTGTCTCAGTTTTTGGTGTTATTCAAAGGGGATCCAGCTCCTGTCAGACTGGGAAGTCATGGTCGATAGATCTTGCTGCTTTGCAAGAGATGGTTTGCACCTGGCACCTCTAAGCTTTCATCTGCTGGCAAAGGCTGTTGCCTCCCCATAGTGCCATTTTTAGGCAAGGTCTCGCAAACAATATTACTGACGTGAAATTAACCATTCAGAACAAAATAAAAGTCATGCTGCTAAATGCTAGGAGCTTAAACCAAAAACTGCATTCCCTGGAAGCACTTCTGTCACTAGAAGATGTAGATGTCTGTGCAGTCACAGAAACCTGGTTCAAGACCTCAGAGAATACCCCGTCCTTGCAAGGCTACAATGCCTTCTACACCTTTAGACCGCAACTTGAATGTGTGAAAACCAAAGGAGATGGTGTTTCAGTCTATATTAGGGATAAATTCACCTCATGTCTAGTTAGACTGGACAACTCCATGGAGTTACTCCAGGTCCAGGATACAGAGGGTAAGACCCCCATTCAAATCACAGCCAGTTAGAGATCCCCCTCCATAGCTCTCGATGCCCACAAAGCCTGCTTGACGAAACTGGAGACAATCCAGATTTTACTGAACACACTGGTTATGGGGGATTTCAATTATCCCACCATCAACTGGGAAACCTATGCTAGCCCTAACTCACTAGCACAAAAGTTCCTTAACAAATGCCCTGGAACAAATTATCCATACCCCGACAAGGGGAACAAACATTCTGGATCTGGTCCTCATCAGCTTGTCAAACAGATGCACTGCAGCAACTGCAGGATCCTCAGTTAAATCTGACCACAAATCTGTCACCTTCCAGCTGGCATTCACACCAGAACTCACAAAGGGTGAAATCCGACTAAAAAACTTCACCAAGACAAACTTTACTTTCCTAGGCGAAGGTATAAATGCATCCCAAGCTGGATGTGTATAGACTTTGTCGAAGCCTACACTAAAACCCTGTACAATCACTTGCATAAGTGTATGAACTCGGCCGTACCAGAAAGAATCAAAGTTAAAGCCCCAAGTAAAAACAAGCTGCCATGGTGGACATCCAGCATCAACAAACTACAATAATTGCAAAAAGTTGCTGTCCAAGAAAACAAAGGCAAGGCCTCAACAATGGAAAAGCACCATCCTCCGCCTCAACAGGCAAATAAGATAACTTGTCAAATCGTCCAAGGGCTCCTTTGAGAGAAACTTGGCAAGAATAGCCAAGGAAAACCATAAGGCCTTTTACAGCTACGTACATAACATAAAGGGTAGGACCCAAGCATGTGCAGAACTATTGGCCAATGGTGTCACACAATATCTAGAAATTGAGGTTGCAAAGTGAAGGATTTAGTGTAGCAAATCTAATTCCGATACACACAGATACAAACTTGCTAGCAGATAGGTGTGGTAAAAATTTCATTCCCTTATCCCCTCCTAATTTATAACAAACCTTCCCCCAAACCTACCCCCCCTACATATCTGAAGAGCAGGTCCCCTAAGCCTTGTCCAAGGCAAAAAACAGAGCCTCTATTGGACCAGACAACATCCCAGGCTGTCTTCTAAACAAACTTAAAATATGAGCTAGCATCATCACTAAGTACCCTTTTCAGTCCTAGCCTAACCACAGGGTTTGTTCCTGCAGAATGGAGAACAATAACCATTATTCCCCTCCACAGTGGTGGCCTAGCAACAGACCCGGGGAATTGCAGACCCATAAGCCTGACCAGTCTCATCTGTAAGGCCATGGGACGCATCATTATGGACCTCCATAAATACATAGGTGTCCTCCAAACCCTGGACCCTACCAAATTCAGCTTCATGAAAGCCAGATCCTGCCTGTTAAATCTGGTGGATTTCTGTGAAAATGTGACCAAGGCCATTAACGAGGGCAAATATGTGCACACCTCGACCTAGCAAAGGCTTTCAACACAATCCCACATTCAGGGCATTACTGATAAACTTAGCAAACTGAATGTAAACCCCATCGTTGTAAGATGGGTTGCCAACTGGCTCACAAAGTGGACACTATCAAAGTGGGTGACTCTATATCAACCAGTAGACCTGTTACCAGTGGTATGCCACAGGGGTCAGTGCTGGACCCCTACTGTTTGGTATATACTTGGACTTTTTTCTCTTACAAGTTACATTGATAGAAGTAAGGGACCCAGTACCTACAAGCTCAGAGACAGAGTCCACAGACTGAGGAAGCAGCACAGTTGGTTGTTTCAGTGAATCATTTGAATATGCTTCCATACGAGTGTCAGCTCTCACTGATGATGGGCAGCTTCTGAACAAGTCCATTTTAGGTCTTGGAATTGGCTATTTCAGTTCTAGGTCTTCAGGTAAATCTGTTTGATCTTCTACTAATGCAAATTACTATGTCTGCTATAGGGATTTCCTGTCTGGGTTACAATTCACACTTAAGTCATGCTTCTTCAGTTTCCACACTGTTCTTTGCATTTTCTTTGGAGCCTAGCACAATGACTTTGCTTTGCAGCAGTTTAAGATTTTATTCCTGCAAGTACAGTTTTCCCATAAATATAATTATGGAACTTTTCACATCCTTGTACTGTGAAAAGTAGCTCGCTCTGAGCATATCTGTTCTGGCATCCCATAAAGGTACTTGATCCATATGCAGCTGGTTTACCTTCCTGCAATATCGTGGTACTGTTACCATTCTGATTGCTACCTACTTATAATGCTGTTTTCTTATTGGCATCAACACACTTCATTTTGGGTGTTTAGTTATTAGCTGTACAAGATTTCAAAGCTCTTTCCTTACTCTGTGTTCCAGTATCATTGCTCATATTTCATTAATGGCAAACTCACCTCTGACAGGTTCAGAATGAGCTTAGGTACTATTATCATTCCTAGAAATCCTAAGGAACATGTTAGTCCTGTGAATGTGACATCTGCACTGTGGCATTTAATTTTTCAGTGCCTGGCTTTGGCCCTTCTGATAAGACATGATCCATTTTGGTTCTATAACTCTGGTTTTAACACTTAATCACATACAACTTGAGTTTATTTTGTCTTTGATTTTTCAGTAACTCTGTTAGTCTTTCATCAGGTCCCATGGTTTGGCCCCACTTACTGATATATTATTAGTGGATAATATTCACCCTTCAGTTATTTGTGCAGCATCTCACGCAAACATTTTAGGTGTTGGTGAAATACCAAATAAAACTTACAGAAATCTGTACCTTCCCACAGGCCAATAAAAAGTAGGTGTTGGAACTTTGATATGTCATCAGTCTTTATTTCCTCAAATCCCTGATTTGCATTAATCACAGAAGAATACACAAGACACATTCGTTTATGTCAGTTGTACGAAGTGCTTAATTCTGTTTTAGTAGCTTTTATAGGCATGTATTATCAGTCCGTCTAGGTGAACCTTTGGAGCCTAGCAGTTTGCCCTGTAGGATCTGTCTGAAAATGTAAACTGCTGGTAAACCGCTTAAGCCAGTAAATAAATCTGCAAGTTTTTTTTTTTAATTGGA
Source organism: Protopterus annectens (assembly GCF_019279795.1). Lineage (NCBI taxonomy): Eukaryota > Metazoa > Chordata > Ceratodontiformes > Protopteridae > Protopterus > Protopterus annectens. The sequence continues at coordinate 1,172,055,206 of NC_056744.1, read as the reverse complement.
CTGAGAATCTTGTGATTACATTACTTACAGTGTCATTTGATTTGAATAGATTTCTTGTATTCGCATATTAAACACTTTTTCTGTTTTACATGATGCACAAATTAGCTAAACGATTTGCATGGCACTTGAACTTGCTGTTTTTCTGATCCAGAAGTTGTGGTCTGCCACAGTGCCAAGATAAACTTCACTTTTAATTACTAACTCAAGAGTTTTCTTGTTAGATTTCCATCACTGTTTCTGGTCACAGTGCTTTCATGTTAACCACTGTTCTCCCATTGCACATTCTCAGCATAAACTGTGCAATCAGATGATGACTTTTATAACTGTGCTATTATATAGAATATGTTCACTTTATTTTTTACACTACAATGTATTTCTTTGCAGACTTGATAATCTGATAGTTTGTTTTATTTTGCTTGCAATTATACCTTCTGTTTTGGAAAAGAGAATGATGAAAGCCTTGACTGTTGGCTATATAGAGCTGAGCAATTTATCTGGTTATTGCAGTTCACATTTTATTTTATAATTTATTATTCCTGGTAGAGACTTCATGACTCATTTTTACTCCCTTTCAACAGTCCAGTCTACAGACATCAGATTTCTATTAATTGAGCTCATGTGTTGAAATAATTCTGATTATTTACAGAGTTTTTTTGACTGGGTGATTGAACTGGTTACAGACCCCTTTCAGAGAGATCTAGGCAGCTAAAGGAAAACCCTACCTTACAACTAAAAAAAAAAAAAATCTATTTTTTCACTGTCTTTATCTGTGCAATTTTAACACCTCAAAATCACTGACTGCTTCTTATAGAATTTTAATGTTTCTGCAAAATGGCTGCTAATGCAGTTTGACATATCCATGTCATCTTGTTTTTTTTCTAGCCTTTCTCTTTCCCATAACCCCTGTCAAAGTCTGCTTTATATGAGTCATGCTAGACATAAGGAAGGAGTGCTGTATTCCCATGCCATTGATTTATAATGCGATTAGTGCCAGTCACTGTCATCTAATATACCTTCTGTAAAAGGAATGCTTTTTTATTTTTTTGAATGGACCTCATGAGTGTCTGCCTCAGGACTTGTTTTACAACTGCAACAAAAAGTAGGTTAATTGCAGGCATTTGTTCAAAGTATCATTTTGTAGTCCAAGATGAATTGACAGTCACTTCCCCACACTTTGGTAAATTTGTTGCTACTTTACAAGAATATTTTTTGACTTTTCTCTAAATGTCACAGACATCTTTTATAATGCATTTAAGTCATCGTAAAATATAAAGTAGTGTAAACAATAAACATTTAAAGTTTAAAGCTTAGCATTTCAATACTGTGATACTGCTTATGTAAACTTATCAAAAGAGATGGCAACTGTCTTTGAACTGACTGATCTAAACTAATTGTTCTCTCTTGCAATGAAAGGCATGGCTACATTTGAAGCAGCTGTGAATAAGTGTAAGTTCTTTTCCTTCTCTGTAATAAAGACATGGAAAACAAGTTTCACATCTGTCTTTTTACAGCAGCTGATGACATCAACAGGGTTATTATCTGTATAAAATTGTCAGCAATACATGACTATAAATTTCTGTGTGTCAATGGTATGTATGTCATGCAGGGCTAGACAAATTCCTCTAAATTATGTGAGTGGGGTTAAACTGTAGGAGAAGGTGGAATTTTCCTTTAGGAAGCACATACAGTTTGACATTTGATTGGAAGAATATTAACGTGTCAGAATCTTGATACAGATTTAGAAGTTGCAATATAATTTTTAGAAGTTGAGCTTTCACAAGTGTGATATCACAGTGCAGTTTTTTCTTTGATAGGTGATGTAGCCTATAAAAGTTTCACTTGTCAGATATTATTATCCTGATGCAGTGTAATTTACAGAACATCATTGACTTTGACCATAACATAAGATGTGCTTCAACAGTGTTATGGATGCAGAAATATAGTAATATATTCCAGCATGAGGTTTTATTGTATTATTCCCTTTTTTAGCCATTCCCCTTGAGGCAGTTTTAGCCATTGTCAGTGAGGCATTTGCATTCGTATCTAGCGCAGAAATATTCCTTGAGTTTAGGATCAGAATCTTGCAGTTTTCTCTGGTTTTCATGTTAAGAGAAAGGTAGTTGTAGCAGGCAGGCATAATTTTAGAGAAAACTTTATCATGGTTAAAATGAAGCAGCTTTTCATAACTAAGAGTGCATTATTACTGTTGCTTCATACAAAATAAAATGTTTTGACTTTAAGTTTAAAAAAGCAACAGAGTGCATTGTTATAGATTAATTTTAAATATAGCTATGGAAAAGAGGTAGGCAGTGTGGTTATTAAAGCCGAAGGCAGTGGTGGGTTTCTGCCATGTAAACCTACGAACTTTACTCATGACAATTTGCAGCATTGTTGTATTAGAGGAAGACTTGTAAGATAAAAAGACCATTCTCCATCTTTGCCAATAGAAAAACAAGTGTTCTTGCCTCAGGTGAAGGCAGGTTTGAAATTTAATAGCAGAGCATTAACTGTTGTAATACCTTGTGATACCTTGTCCATTGTTGCTTCTATATGCTTATTGAGAGTGTGGGAACTAGGAGTAAACCAATAATAGTTTATTTCTGATAAACACTTGACTGATGTTATTTATGAGTTTTTTTTTATCTGTCTGAGATTGATACTTGCTAGTTTTTTTGTTGTCACAGAGATTCTCACAGCTGATTTACTAGCATTTGCAGAGAACTTGTTTTGGGTTATCCTGCTCCGTAGAGCAGATGTCTGATTTGCATGTTTTGTAGTAGTTTTATCTATTGAGTTTATCTGATTAGTTGTCTGTGTTCATTAACAGCATATCCTCAGTACACAGAGTTATGTTTGGAACTGGCAAGTCTTTTAGATCATTAAGAAAGTGTGTGTTTGGGGCTTAGCAATTGGACCTGGAATGGAATCAAGCCTCCAATGGCTCTGCTTGTGAAGCCCAACATCTAACAGCTGGTTCTCCAAACAAACTTTGTATGACTTGTTTGAAAGGTAGCTTAGGAATCTGGTAATGATGCCTTGATTGAAGTAGGGTTTTTTTCATAATTTGCATAAAATACGGGTATGGTTTAGTAACCCTGTTGTTGTTGTTGTTGTTGTTGTTGTTGTTGTTGTTATAAATTTGGCATGCAGCAGTATAGAGAGTTGATATTGTGATCAGTCTTATGGAGATTATGTATAGAATCTGTTAGAAAGCCATATTTGTTTATGTAGTAAATAACTTCACAATATGTTATTTTCCCCAACCATCTTTGCAATAAGATAGATTGGCAAAGGGTTGTAGTCTTGTGGGAGAGATGAATGCATAATTAAAATGCAATGGCACTTGTATCCGACAGAGTCAAATGCAGACGTTTTAAAATCAGGCTTGTTTTTTTAATCTCTTTGAAGTGGAATGTTGGAAGACAAAAGTTGCTGTTTTAGAGTATTTCTTCATTCTGGACTTTTCTCATTTTGCTAAATGTCAGGTATATTTCTTTCACTAATCTGCCCTGTCTGATTATTTCTGATACCACACTCTTGTTCTTACTTGTAGATCATACAACTGGCCAGGTTCTGTGGCTTGTTTTTATTTATTTATTTATTTTAATTCTGTGATGTAATCTTCAGTAGACAATGGGACTTTGTGGCCGTGCAAAGAATAAAAGATGTCTAAATTACGTCTTTATTTGCAAGTCAGTGTTTCATCAAAGCAGTAGTCTCTCTTTCTTTCTCAGCTTATGCAGTTTTTTTTTTTTTCACCTTCTCAACTTAAACATATAAATGTTACGGGCTGTTTGCCTCGCAACATGCAGAAATGCAACACTGTACCTTTCCAAGCTTCTCTGAGATTCTTCTCAAGTCAGGAACAGGCAGAATTTCTGGTTCCATAGTTTCTAGTTCCATCCAAGAGTTCCCACCAAGCGAGAAAGGACTATATTTTTCCAGGTTCTTTTTGGTAGCCAGAATAACAAAGGACCTTGTATTATCTTAAGAAGCCTAATTCAGTTCATCTTCTAAATATTCTTTAGGATGGCCACAGTTGTCCATCCTTCAAAAGAAGACTGGATGTGCTCTTTGCCCTTTCTGTAAGGTACATCCCTAATCACACCACCTGTCAGGGATTCTATTCCCCAATGAGGCTTGTACTTTGTGCTTTTAAACCTCACTCTTCCTACTTGAACCAGATGCAACTGCAGAGTTAAAGTTCCATCTTAGAAAACACTCTTTCTTGTTGCCATTACTTCAAGTAGAGAGGTTTCAGAGATGCAGCCTTGTGTTTTATCCTGCATATTTTGATTTTTTACAAAGATAGGAACGTCGTTATGAACAAACTTGTCATTTATACCCAAGGCAGCCACTGAAGCAAACGTAAGTCATTCAATAAAGATAGACCTCATACCAAGTACCAAAAAACACAGCTATATATCTGGCGGCCACAACAACAAACATAAGCCAGTTGGTCAGCTTGCTTGCATTCTTGACTAATTCTAATTTGTTAGAAAAATATTTGTTGCATTGTATGGATGTCCACAGATAGCCCTGTCCACATAAAATGTGGGCTGTCTTTTTCAACAAAATATCGAGTTCAGAATTTTCCAAAGTCAGGTTATTCAAATAATGACTGTATTAAATTTTGTTACAAAAATATAGTAATGCTTCACTTTCGCAGCCTAGAGTTCACTCATCCAGGGCAGTCAAGGCCTTTTTCAACCATTCATCTTTTGACATTTGTGCAGATGCTATGTGATCTTCACTGAAAACTTTTATAAGACTCTGGAAGCTGGATGTGATCCCTACTGTTAGGCCTTTCTTCAGGGCAGCAGTAATAGGAAGTACATAGCCATACAAATGCCCAGCTGGTGGATAAGCTTAGGACCCTGTCCTGCAGTTGACAAGGATGGACCTCCTCATACCAAATTCAAAAGTTAAAAAAACAGATATAGACTGGATGTTCAGGTCCATTGTCATCACCTTACCCTCCCACCAAACTCCCTCCCTCTTGCTTATGTGGTATATGTGGATATCATTATCTTTTATGTGGACTGGCTGAGATCTGAAGAGAGAGGTCTGTTTGCATACATTATATCACTTTAGTTACAAATAGTTTACATCACAGACACCATTGAAACAACTGCAGTTGTAAACATTATACATCACTTATAAACCATCCAGTCATTGTTAGTTAAGCATTATACACCTCATTCAAATCCTGCCTCTTAAACCTCTTTCCTGCTCTGCATATATTGTTCTCAACAATTCCCATTTTTTTTCCTGTGTACTTTGCTTCTTCCCTTTCCTGAAGATCCCAATTCCAGTTTTGTCTCTGTTACTATATTCACTACTTCAAGTAAAGTTGGTCTAGACTTTGATTTCCATTTTCTAGTAATTGCTTTTTTAGCAGCCACCATAATTAGACTCGGCAAGAATATCAGCATTTTAGGAACATATGGCAGATGTTCCTTGCATACTGCATTACCTATTGAGAAATTTCTCTCTAGTAACACAGTAGCCATTTAATGTGCACTTTGTTACAAGCTTTTGGTGAATTTTACAGTTAATTGTTTCCAGGGAAAATGACTTGGTTTTGTTTACTGAAGTGGCTTGTGTGCTGCTTATATAAGTTTGTGTGAGGGAATTTTAAGATCTTAAAGGATTGTATGCTGATAGGTGAACTAAATGACAACTTGCTTTCCAACGGACCCTGCTACAGCACCTTACCAACAGCTGGGGTCTTCCCCAGCTGCAGCACGGATATTTACTCCAGCCCTGCCATTCGTTCCTTCCAACATAACTGAAAGGAGAAGCAGGTAAAGCTCAAGTCCTTGTGCATAGTGCAGGCTGAGTCGGTGACCCAGCCAGTGGTGGGTGACTCTACAGTGGCCGAAGCTGGTTCCTCAGACCACTTGTTTCCTGGAATCCCTCTGTTGTAGTCTTACTGGCTGTTATTGACAGAGTGTCAGACATATCTTCTTCATCTGTTCCACTTTCCGATTTGGGCATGGGAAAACTGTTCATTTTAGATGATGGAGACATCCTGGGTATTCATATAGAGGCCAGGGAAAGAGACCACTTGCTTGGGATGATATCCCTTCTCCTTTTCAGTCTTCAAAAAATGTCCTTATTAAGAAGAAATATAGGGTTAACTATTGTGACCAAAAGAAGATAGATTCTGTACAAAAAAGTTATTATCTTGGTTACAAGCTTTTTTGCGGACTTCTAATCCTGGGTGTCAAGTGCGTCATCCTATGTCTTTTCTCCTCTATTACAAAACAGGAGGATATTTATTCAGATTATTATGGTGTGGACAGAGACTAGGGTCTATAGCCCAAGACTCTGACTCTTTAGAGAATTAAAACAAATGCAGACTTCCTCCAGACATAGGGATTTTATTGTTTGGAAACAGGTGGATGATCCCCCTGGATTGGGCAGGTATTGTGATTTATTAGAGCACGAAGCCCATGCTCTGTACCAATTCTTCTTATTCTGCCATTCTTGGAGGATGCTTTTAGTGCTGCCTGCAATACACCTGGCTCTTAGCCGTCAGTACCAAGAAAGGCAGATAATAAATAGTTTCTCTCATCTTAGAGCAGACTCTGTAGCCATCTCTTCTATCTCTCCAAATGTGAACAGATGCCTTACTACCTCTAACCCAGTTCTTGGAGAAAGAGGACAAACTTCTGGGCAGACTGGGTAAGAGATTCTTTTCTTCCTCTACTTTAGCCTTCAGAATTTTGAATTACTAAGGCTGTATGTGGAAATTTTATGCTTAAATGTGCCAGTAGTTTGAGAGACTTTGCTGCTGCCCACTTTCCTGAAGGTGAGCCTTATTTGAATCCGATTGTGGTTAATTTATATCAAGTATCTAAACATGTCTTAAAAAGTGTGTGTAGTTGTGCTAATACTGATTCTAGTGCTTGTGTCTGCCATAGTCTTGTGAAGATTTGTCTGCGTGTCAGATGATTTAAAGTTAGAAATCTTGAACTGTTCTCTAGAAAGAGAGGTTTTATGTGGGCTTCTGCTAAGGAGGTGTTAAACAATGGGATGAGAGAGGTAAACAAGTGCAGGGAGTTTCAAGGATTTTTCAGGTTCCAAATTTTTTTTCCCAAATCCTCTGTGCCCTATAAAAGATGCAAAAAGCAAGGCGTGCCTCCTGTTAACAGGTGGATACCTAAGAAGAGATGGCATAAGGGGACCAATAACAATCCCAGAAAGCAGGGAGTTTTTCCAAAAAAAATGGATCAGGTGCCATCCTCTGAATGACTGTGCCAGACTCCAGGTCACCCTTTCCCATCCTTCTGCCCAGCATATTTTCCTCTTTCTATGAAACTGACTCTCACTGCCCCATTTTGGCAATGGATTGTTATGGACAAATGAGTTTTGAAGGTGATTTAGGAGGGTTGCAAGTGACAGTGGATAAAAAGCCCCTCCTTTCAAGGGAATCTCTTCTCATCCTCCCATTCAGATTTGCTTCCTCCAGTGCTTCAGCATATCATGAAGCCAAAGAGCATGTTCCTGGAGAACAAATTGCAAAGGGCTTTATTCCAGAAAGTTACTGGTCCCAAAGAAAAAGTAGTCTTGGAGATCAGTTTTGGATCTTCCTTCTTTGTCGTTTTTATTTTTTATAAAGATTCCAAAGTTCAAGAAGTTGATCCCAGATCAGAGATTTATGGTAGCTTTAGAGTTTAAGAATGCATATCATTACATTCCACTAGCAAGCAACTTTAAGAGATTTCTAAGTTTCTGTGTGTCTGGTTCACATTATTAGTTCTCTGCATTACCCTTTGGGTTGTTCACTGCACCAAGAATCATTAAAGTGTCTGTCCCCAGTAGTGGCCCAGTGCAGGCTACAGGGCATGTATAATTTTCCTTATTTAGATAACTTGCTTATTTATGCAGAGTCTTTTCTGATTTGTCAAGGAGTCCTTCACAAAGGTATCTTCCCTCCTAGAACAGCTGGGATTCAAGACAAATATGCAAAAATCCTCCCTTACTCTTGTCTCACAAGATTGTTTGTAGGTTGCGTAATAGATACCATGTCTTGAAAGGCTTTCCTTCTCCATGCGGCAGATTGCATCTGGAAGTCTTTCTGGATTTCTCACTACAGACAGAGAATTCTTCACAATACTAGGCCTGATGGCTTCTATGATTATCATGATTGCCTTTGACATGAGAAAGATTCAGTGGTACCTCAAAAAGATATGTACCCATCCCCTGGAGTTTCAAATTTTAACCTTTGGTTTTATCAAGTCAGAACTGCATTTTATGGAGGGATCAGATGTTTCACAATCCAGGTCTCTTTTTCTCTAACCACTCCAACACAGTCTGTACTGACTGAGTTCTCAGATTTTGCCTGGGGAGCAATTTCAGTGGGGGTAAAAATGGAAGGGCTGTAGGACAGTTCAGACAGATCAAAGCACATCATAAAAGAAATGATTACAGTGATTCATGTCATAAGGTTTCTGCATTATCTGTGGGACCCAGGTCCTTTACAGATCATGACAGACAATACCATGGTAATGTTTACGTAAACAGGGGGGCACCAGGTCTTACCCCAGTGCCAGCTGGCAGTGTTAGCTTGGGAGTTAGCACAACACCGCTGCTTAACCTTTTCAGCTTTTTGTATACCTTTAGAGCAAAACAGTGGTAGACAAGCTAAGCTGATCTGGTCAGACCCTCAGGAGTGGAAACTCAATGTAGAGGTCTTCCAAGAGTAGATTCATATATGAGGAACTCCTCAAGTAGATTTGTTCATCACCTTTCCAAACAGGCAACTGAACAGATTCTGTTCCAGGATTCCCTGCAAGTAGGCTTTGAAAACAAATGCTCTTTCATTCCCTTGGCCAGGAACATTCCTATATGCATTTCCACCCTTTCCAATTACTTCCAGGTTAATTCTGAAGATTCAGAAAGACTCTCCAAAAATTATTGTGGTGACTCCCTTCTGGCCCAGGCAAAATTGGTTCTCCCTTTGTATAGAATTGGCCAGGGGCAATTAGCACAAGTTTCCTCACAGGCTGGATCTACTCAGACAGGACTGGATCTACTCGGACAGGACAAGGAGAGTTTGATACACCCCCCCCCATAAAAGGCACATCCAATTGACTGCTTGGATGATTCATTTGTGATACCTTTTGAGCACTTCTTTCACATGGACGTGCAGCAGGTACTAAGAGCCAAGAAGGCCTGTTACTAGAGAATCGCCTATTGATAAAAATCACATATTGGCAAGTGGAAGAGATTTTAATAATTTAATTTTTTGGTGCCTAGCCAATAACCAGGGATCCATTAAGGATTTTATGCTATTGTTTTTTAAATATTTTTTTTTTTTAATATTTGTGAGAGCAACTATTTTCTGGCCTATCTTACTTCTCTATAAAGGTACATTTTGTGGCCATTTCTGGCAGTTTCTGAAGGAATTTTATAGCTGGGACCTCCTCATAAACAGGTTCCTCCTACTTGGGATCTCAACATTGTGCTAAAAAATGAACTCTGTCACTCTCTGAACCTGCCTTTCAGGCTGATGTAAAGTTCATTACCTGGAAAACTGATGTTCTAATTGGTATGACATCTGCAAGAATAGTGCATGAGTTTCTCTGGGTTTGATTCTCTGCTGGGGTGCCTACTGTGCGGAGTCTGCATGTCCTCCATGTGGTCGCTTGGGTTTCCTCCGGGTGCTTCGGTTTCCTCCCACATCCCAAAGACATGCTGTAGGTCGATTGGACACTCCAAATCTGGCCCTAGGCGTGTGTGTGTGTGTGTGTGTGTGTGTGTGTGTGCCTTCTGTGGAAGGTTGGGCGCCGGGCTGGCAACTCGACACTGTAAAACTCCGCTGCCAATCATGAGCGGACAGGTGATCCACTGCGGCAACCCCTAACCGGGAAAAGCCGAAAGAAGACGACGACCATTGAAAGAGAGACAAAAATTGCTCATAACCTTTCATAGGCTGGTCTCACTTGTGAATCTGACATATATAGATGAACTTCTCATTGACTCCAAACAGAGCAAGTCCTTTGTATTGAAGCAGCTCAAAACAGCACCCCTGTGCAAAGTTGGGGAAAGCCCCCCCCATCTCTTACTAACTGCACAAACAAATGTGGAAATATGCAAAAAAAAAAATGTGTCCACATTAAACACAGTTTTTCTTTAGTGACTACAATTTAATTTGAACTCTTGAATAATTTGCTATGTGGAGAATTTGACTTTTGCAAATGATTAACTGTTTTATGGATGTGTGTGCTTTAAAATGTGTCTAAACAAAACATGCACTCCTATCTTCAAATTCAGGTGGCGTTTGCTACATTATTAACATTCTAACTTGCCTTGTCAGGTTAATTTATCAACCACTTATCTTGTTAGGCTATATCTTAGATAAACTAAAACATCTAACCTGTACTTTCCACATCTGTCTGTTCAGTATGCGTGCTTTCTTGTGACTCTAGACATGGAGGGTTTGAACCTAGCTTGACTAACGAATACAGGACAGAAACAAGCCTCTGATGGAATGCCAGGGGAGTATGTTAACTGCTTGTGAATTAACAGTTTAGCATTACTAATATACCTGCCAACCTGTCTACATTCAGAAGACATGCTGGCATCATACCTCTCAACCTCGTAGTGCAAGAAGTCTGGACAAAGCCTGACAAAAAGGGAGGACAAATGCCCCAAAATAGGGACATATTTTAAGTATTGCTTTTATAAACGTATAAAGTTGATAAAATAACAGGGCTGGACATTCTGTGAAAATCTGGACAGTTGAGAGGTATGGCTGGCATGCTAATAATACCTGCCATGTCTTTTGTTTATAGAAGGAAATTTGAGACCTTGGAGGAAACTTACATGAACACAAGGAGAATATTCAAATTCCACACAAAGTGTACCAGCCAAGTATACAAGTGCAAGGTCCCAGTACTTGCTTTCTTATATTCTTTTAATTTGTATGGATGCATTGTGTTTCTGATTTGTTAACAATCAAACTTTTTAACGTAGAATATGACTAGGTGTCTGGTTATGATGAAATTGTGATCAAAAAATGGATTTAAAATATTCATTTTGAAAGCTAAGTTTGAGAGGTAAACTTGTTGACTCCATTTCAATAACACCTAACAAAGGGTTGCATTCATAATCTTTGAATGAATGGGGAGTTCGCCCTGTAGTACTAATGCTAAAAAAAAGTATGTCCACTTGATGTGTCTAACATCCATTCAGAAGTCCTGGCTGATTTGAGGGCACTTCTGTACTGGTTGTCATTTGTGGCTGTGTGAGATGTGCTAGAGCTTTCAAATCAGTTAGTTTTCCATTGTAGTTCTGTGGTGACTACTATCTGGTTGGCAGTGTGATGTTTGCTTAGTTGTAACAGTAACGCTGATGTGTAACAACCTTGCTCTATGTAACTTGTTATAGCAAGCTTCTTGTATTGGAGCTTATTTTTCTAATTGTTTTGGGACATAATCAAAGTGCTTCATGTATTAAATAGAGGGTTACTTTTCCGTTATCGGGGCAACAGATGTAATGAGCAGGTGGAATGTTAGCCCGCATTCGCAATGGTGACACGGCTGCTGCGGATGTATATACTAAAAGTTATACTTTCCTTTTAGAGTGTCACCAAATGTATTATTTAATTAAAAAATGTGCATGCATCACGGCTTTTAAGCCCTTTAAAAGTAAAGGAACAGACAAACAACAAGGCAGCAACAGTTAGCGAGACAAAGGTAACCTGTGAAGGTAACAGTTGTAAACTGTCATCTAAACTGTGGAAAAGTCCAACTTAATACACAGATATTTTAAGACAGTAACACAGACAGTGCAGCTTTTGCGGTCAATCAACCCACTTAAACATTTAAAAACTACACAGGTGTTGCTACAGAGCAAGGGTGATGCAAACTTCAGCAGGGCGATGCAAACTTCAGCAGATTTATTCATAAGAGAAATGACATTCGTCATGATTTCATAGTCCAGTTTGTGCCTTGTCAGATGAAATTCCCCCACTGTTCTTCATTCGTCAGACCAAAAAAGCAGCTCCACTGCACTGTGTCAGGAGCCACAGTAAGTAACGTACCTGTCACCCTTCTTGTATTGCCATTGCCCAGAAGCTGATGTACTTGGAACATCTTCACCCTTCTTGTATTGACATTGCCCTGAAGCTGCTATACTTGGAACATCTTTGTTTCATCATTACATGAAAACAGTATTTTACTGTCATTTGTATACATGTTTGGCGAACAATTCTATGAAGCAATAAACTTCTTTCCTCCACAAGCAGAGACAAAGTCAAAATAATGATGAGCCAATGCTCCCCATTAGGGATAATTTTCAAATATTTAATTCAGTAAAAAAGTGAAGAAAAGGTTGCATCAAAATGCATCTTCTAAAAATATTTTCAGATGTGACAGTGTGGTAACATTCCAACCGACCATTACATCTGTTGCCCTGATAACGGAAAAGTACCCATAGAGGCCTATGGTCAGGTTACAGATCTTACCCATCTTGATATATGATCAATAAATAGATGACAAGAATGTCATCTCAAGAGTGGAGCTTGAAAGTTCAATCTTGACATCTATTATTGCAGAGAGTATCAGCTGTCCCATAGTACTAGTTAGAGAGAAAAAAAATGTGTTGGAATGCAAAGTGTTTTTACAGCTTTGCACCTTTAAAAATCTGCAACACCCTTAAGTCCTGGCTGCCACACAGACAGTGGCCATTGTACTCGACCAGAACGACACATTCTATTTCAGAGCATAATCAAAGCACTCCATATATTACAGTCTACTTAAATAACTATCACTGCAAATCTCATGCGAGTGATCTTCCTGACTCGTGTGAAAACTTTTGACGCTTTGAAACATTAGTCACTGGAGAAAGAGAATGTCACTTGACACAGTTTGAGCAAAATGTGCCTGTTCCTCAAAGTAATTTGTAGCGTTATATTTATAAATTCCTTTCTGATTTGTTAGTTTTTGGTTTACTTTCATAGCTATTGAAAATTAAGTAAACAATGGTGAACCAAAAAACACAAAAACCCTTTTTTTTACAGGAGGGCAAGCATCTCACATCCCTTATAATTTATGCCAACTTTATGGTCATAACACAGTGGAGAAAGGAGAAAACCCCAGGAACGTCACTGCTGGCTTGCAGAGTACAGCAGATTGCAGTGAAACTCACAGTGACAAAATATTAGGAAAAAGAACATTGTGTAAAAACCCAGAGATGACTCCTAGGATAGCCATTTGTTTTCAGTACGAAAAAGATTCACTTTTGAATAATGGCTAATCCGTATTTGTATTATTTCATGCTATGTTTTAATGCATGACCGAGCCATACTGTAACAATTTTGTTCATTGTTAACTCTTGGCATAGTTTTTTTACACTTAATTTGATCTTTAATATGCTTCATTAGTAATGATTTGCATTTAACCTAATTTGCTGTATTTCTGACCAATATGAACCAGTGATAGTGTTTACATGAAGGAAGCCGTGCTGTTCACCCATTGAGTGTCCTAGGATGATTGTTGAGTCTTTCGGCTTTTCCCGGTTAGGGGTCGCCACAGTGGAACTCCGGTCCGCTAATGATTGGTAGTTGATTTTTACGTGCCGAGTTACCAGCCCTGATGCACAACCTTCAACGAAGGTACACCCATTCACACGTCTCCACGCAGAAGACGCTCTAGCTGAGAATCGAACGGGACAACGTCTTACTGTGAGGCAACAACGCTACCGCAGCACCACCACCGCGGGTTGAGTGTCCTAGGATGATGAAAACACATTAAAAGGTGCAGGTAAGTTGTGATGGCATTGAAAACAGGGTAAAGAGAGACCATCACATCACTCCACACTGCTGCTCTTTTCCCTTACATAAAAAGTACTTCTTTTTTGCTAGCATTTAAATCCACTTTCTGTAAATTTGGAATGCATTCATAGGTTCATAGGTTCATACTAGGCTATCTGCCCGAGGGCATTTACAAGCCTAGCCCATCGTTTTGTGGCTTACGCCACCCCTTTAGTATGGGGAACTATACCCATTATTTTGCTGTGCCTCTGTCGAGCAGTGACACTGAGGTAATCCCTGGGGTATATCTGCGATCTCCCATCCATTGGTCAAGATTTCTCTTGAACAAGGCCAGCGAGGTGCTCTGCCTCACATGTACTGGGATTTTGTTCCACAGCATAGGGAGTCTTTGGGTGATGAATCTATCCCTCCAGCACGTCCTATTAATAGCCGTGTCGAGGTTTAAGTCTCCCGCCCTTGTGGCTCTGATGGATCTAGATTTTTGAGGTGAAGCATATTCATCAAATCTGGGTTTGACATGGCCTTGTATGTTAGGCAAAGGTCACCTCTGAGCAAGCGTGCGACTGAATAGAGCTGGAGTTCTTTCAGTCGGGCAGCATAGGACAGATTTTTGAGACCCTTTATCCTTTTGGTGAGGAACTTTTGTGGCCTCTCCAGCTGCTGCAAGTGTCGGGTCAGATACATCCCGAATGGGGCATTGTACTCAATCATTGGTCTGATGTGTGATGAGTAAAGGGAGACTATGACCTCCCTTGATCTAGATGAGAATCCCTTCATGATAAGGTGGGCAATGTAGAAGGTCTTCCTAACTACTTTAGCTACATGGGTGTCGAATGACAGACTACTGTCTACCTGTTTGGCGGTATAATAAATGAAACCGTATATGAAAAGAGAGATTGGTAGAGCTAGTGGTGGTGGTAGGAGTCACAAAAAGATTTTAAATGGTGCACTAATGGTATAAAACGTGCCTTTTAGTAGTAGCTGGTGATAGGTTGAAAAACTGTCTAACTCGTTTTGACCTCAATTTCAATTGTGCCAGCAGAACTAAAAATGCTTTGACAGAATTGTGATTAAATTTTTTTATTTTTATTTCATTTTGGGGGATTGTTTTGAGGCAAAAGCTTTATTTAAAATTTTTACTGTATTTCCTTTTTATTTTCTTAGGTTGGCTGGTACAATGCTGTCCTTCATTCCACCTTTTATTTACCATATCCTGAAGACACTTTGGCTTTTATTGTGCTTAGTGCACCACAGATGTTTGAAAAAGCCTTCAAGCCTTTCTTGCAGAAAAAGTTGTTCAAAAATGTAAAGGATCCCATTGATGAGTGTGTTTCTCATTACTTCACTGTACTGAAGCAGGTAAGATCCTACGTCTCATTACTACTACTAGCCTTTTCTGAAGCACATAACGATCAGGATGTTCTCAGCTGGTCTACAGAATGTTTTCTGTGGCTCTACTGTAAGACAAGTGGTCTCAAGTGTTAAGTCTACATTTTTTTTTATTTTACTACATCATCTCTCGTGTGAGAAACTTAACATGTTTCCACTTCCTTTCTGACAGTTTACAAAAGTATTTGGCTTCATTTCTGCAGTGACTTGGTACTTTTAGCTAGAGTTGAGACTGAACTGCATGTCATCTTAATAATGTCTGTGGCAGCTTCAAAAGAATACACACTTGTGTTGAAAGTTGTTCAAGCGATTTATGAATAACCTAGTGAAGCAGCAACAATTCAAGAGTGATGCAGTTTGGCAGTGCTGGCTGACTACTTTCAGTGTAAAAATTTAAATATTATATTGCTTTATGAATGTAGGCTAGAAGATTTTTTTCATTAACACTGGAACTGATTTCACAACGTGGGAACAGACTTCTTCTAAGATTGAAAAACACATTCTAGCCTGGATTTGACAAGAACTCACTTTCATGAATACTGAAGATTTTTTGTGCATTTCTGAGATATGGTAGAAACTATTTTAAAATATCAGTATTACTAGGATGCATTAGCCAGATGAGGCTTAATGTCATTAAGTTAGCAAATTTTAATATTCAGACCACAGCAGTTCAGCATACCATGTTTATGATGCTACCTTACTAATGCATGCTTCAGAACTTTTAACCATGTTACGTGATGCAGCCAATGAATTTACAAACAGAGAGCATAACATCGTTTTGGAATTGAGAAACAGTACATCTTGGCCTAGGGGTGCATTATGACCAGTAATGAGGTTGTAAAGAAATTATTGGAAGTTTATAGAAAGAAGCACAATATCTTAACAAGCAGTTTAAGAACATTATCCTCATTTGCACAGTATTTTTATTGTGTGTGTGTGTGTGTGTGTGTGTGTGTGTGTGTGTAGAATCATGGTGCAAAAGGTAATTTAGAAAAATGAAAAATTTTTAGTTGCAGTTTGGACTGGCTCTGAAATGTAATACCTGTCATGTTTGTTACGCAATAGCTGAATTGTCCTTGAGGTAAAACAGTAGAAATTAGCAAAGTTGCACGTTTGTATTTACCACAATATATAACTTTAATTTTTAGTATTTTAAAACCAGATTTTTCTCTGTGTTCATTTTATGATCCTTTCTCTTGAACTGTGGTAGAAAATGCAGTAGATAATTAATTTCTTGCCTAGAGGAAATTTGACAGTACTGCTATGAAATGAACCTTGTAGGTGGAGTTACACAACAGTGCCATAGTTCATGGTGTGGGCCACATTAACCATGTGAGGTCAAAGTATCATAAATCTAGCCATGTAAGTTGTCATTTGCTAAAATGCCCACTAAATAACCTTGACCTAGCAAACATTGTTGAAGAGCACTGCAAGAACTTAAATCTGTATGCTTTCACCTCTAGAGGAGCAGATCTGTATGTCTGGGTTGAGGAAGAAGATAGTCCTATGCAGCTATCTGTGGTTAGAGCAGATTGTGAGGCAGTCTGCTCCAAAGTCAGAGGTTGATTAGGAATTCAGGGAGTAACAGTGGAACATTTGTTTATTTTTGAATATATTAAAGAAGCAAATTTTTTCAGGGAATGGACAGCAGCAGCTTGCCTTTACCAGTGTATGTGAGCAAGAACTTAGCTTGTGTTACTGGATATCCTAAGGTATTGTATATGTGGATAGTAATAGACATGACATGGTGCATGAGGTATTTTTAGTAATAGTTTACCTTTTACAGCGGCAGACTATTTGGTGTCAGTGACTGAACACCAGATGTTAGTTCTCATCATTTTATAGTTAATGGAAGTTTGACCCCTGAAGATTAGGCACCCTAGGGTCATTGTTGTAATAATGGGTGTGGGTGTTGGGTGGAGAATGGTGAGTAGTGTGTTTGAATTAACATGACACCACATTACATTTTTCTTTTGACAGCCATAAGTGTCCAGACAGGCTCTAGGGATCCCTAGGGTTACCATTGTGTGAGACAGCTGTAACAATGGTCAGTAAATGGAGTCACTTTTTTAAGTAAACTGTGTTTGCAATATATGCAGTAGAATTTTCTTCCTTGAGAGATGCGACTCTGACCGTTATGGCACTTAACTGCTTCAGTGAAGGTGTGCATGGGTTTATGCATAGGAGAGAATGGTAAGAACTCTTTCAAACAGAGTATCAGGGTTAGACTGTACAGTCCTTTCATTTGCTCTAGGTTGTAACATCATGTCAGGATTGCTCCTGACTATTGTAAACTACAGTGATACTGCTGATTGACTTGTACAAGGCAGGTGCTTAAAGGCTGCAGACGGTAAGTAGAACTTCTGTTAAAACAAAGTACCAGGTGGTGCAGCATTTAGAGGAGTAAATGAATAGGGCGTACCTTAGCCGTATACGAATAGTTTGGCTTACCAAAGAAAGCAGAAGGCTTCAGTATCACTGTATTTCTATTGAACTGACTGCTGAGCCCATGAATATCTTTAAAGGTTGTTTCTACCCAGTTTGAGACTATACATCTTTTGATGTCCTTCCTTATCACTGTTGAAGTATTCTGTACATCTGGGATATCCTGTTCAGGATAGCCAAATAATTCGGCCAGCATATCAAAGCCTTTATACCTTGTAGACACTATACATTAAATGTGTGTCCTAAGTCCAAGGCGTAAGATACAAAAGCCCCAGTATAACGTTGAAGAAATAGTGTTATTTCTGTTAAAGCTGCTACAGGAAAATAAATTGCTGTCTATTGCCTTACCCTGTACTCTGCTAGATTGAAAATTACCATGAATGAGCTGTTCATGTGACAACCGACACAGTAGAGATGCTGCAGTGTACCGGCATCCTTTCTGAATAGGACGATGGAGAGAGTATTGCAACTGATGCAGAGTGAGCTGCTACAAAAGTGGAATAGAGTCTGGAAAGGTAGAAGAAAATTTGTCACGGAAGAGCTGATCATTGGAAAGACATTCACAATTTCCTTGCATGTGAGCTGGTTGTCTGTCTTTTCTGCTAAATGTTAGAAACTCTGTGCACTGATCTGTTTTTAGACTTAAGTTATTAGAATGGGCTTTGTTTATACTCACAAAATGTTTGTGTGCATTTAAGGTTCTTGATATACATACTACCTACCTATTGTTTGGTAACTCCATGTCTGAAATGCTGTTTTCCTTCTGTTTTGGAGATAGGTAAACAATAATAATATGCTTTTTGGTCAACAGTAATAATATGCTTTTTGGTCTTGTTGTATATATCCTTGACAACAGATCGACACAGATGCTTGTTGTAGGTTCGTAGGTGCTAATGACCACAAGGGCCTTTTTATGTCTAGCCATAATCCCAAATCTCTGATGTTCTAGTATCATCATTGATAAGTGTAAGCTGCGGTTTGGGAGATGAACCATTACAGGTTACCTGTGTCCATTAGAGACATAAGTGCCATGCTAGGGATGAATTTCATGTTCCTCATCCAATTGTCCAAGTTACACTTGAATTGGGTTAGGGAAGAACTGTGCTTCACATGGATGGGGGAGCCTGTTCAGAGAGGGTAATTTCTGGGATACATACCTGTTTCTCCAGCACATCCTTTTTATATGACAGTAAAGGTTTAAGTCTTTAGAACAGGTAATTCTGGTGCTGTTTGTTTTGATGATATGCTGGAGGGTCATTAGAGTGGGGTCTGACAGTGCCCTGTATGCCAGGCATAGATCTCCCCTCAACAGCCTGTAGGAGACAGTGTGTACAGATAGGGCCTTGAGGCGATCTGCATAGGACATTTTACTTATGCCCTGTATTCTTTTAGTGAGGAACCTTGTGGGTGTTCCATTTGTTGAATATGCCAGGTGAAGTGTGTACCAAAGGGGGCATTGTACTCTAATGATATATCTTATGAATGCCAAATACAGGGTAGCAATAACTTCCTTGGACCTAGATGCCATACCTTTGTTTATACGTTGTGTAACATAGAATGATTTCCTCACTAATGCAGTCACATGATGATCAAAGGCTAGATTACTGTCTGTGTGTCCCCAGGTCCCTGACGGATTCACTTTATATCCTCGAAATACTGAAATGTCGAAATTCAGTATTTCAAAGCTATAAAGTCGAAACCTTAAAACAACCAAAACTCAGAAGCGTGAAATTCAAAATCTCGCACACCGGAGATTTTAAATTTCGCGCTTCTACTCCACACACACACACACACACACACACACACACACCTTCCTCCCCACACACAAACACAAGCTCTCTACTACATAAAAGGCTGCGCCCCCCACACACACACCCCCTACTTAAATATTCTAACTCCGAGGTTGAACTACATACAAACACAACACCACCACACAAGCTACATTCTCCTCGCACATACACATCACAGCAACAAAACACACTAACACACACCACATCCCCTACCCAAAACCCTGAACTCACACACACTTACCTGAATCCATAACCACAGCGAAACCTCAGAAGCGCGAAATTCAAAACCTCCAGTATTCGAGGTTTTAAATTTCGCACTTCTGAGGTTTCGCTCTTTTCAGGATTCCACTTTATGGGCTCGAAATACTGAATTTCAATATTTCAGTATTTCAAGCTTCTAAAGTGAATCCGTTCTTGACTACTGGGTCAACTCTAAGGGGTGCATTGTCAATATGATAGTTACCAGGGGTGGATGACTTCCTGAATGATACTGTTATGCATTTCTTGGTGTTTAGTTTTTAGTCCAGGGCTCTGACACCAGTTGTTTGTCTGTGTCATTCCTTTCTGGCGAACATTTGTGTTAGTGTGGTATTCAGTGACAGCTCCTAATTTTCAATCCTGTGCAGATTTCGTCAGACAGATGCCATTGACATTGGCTTCAGAGAAGTAAATGCCAAAAAGGAGTGGTCCAGGGACTGATCCCTGAGGGACTCAAGTTGTAATTGTCCTCTTTGTAGAGGTTGACCCCCCCCCCACATTTTAACTTTCTGCGTCTTGTCTATGAGCCAGTTGTCTGTCCACTGGGTGACATACGGGTTTGTACATAATCACTTGAGTTTGCCAACAATGCCCGAGTGGAGTGTGTCAGATGCCTTGCTCAGGTCAAGATAGGCTATGTGAACCATTTTGCCCTCATCCTTTGCTTTGACCTGCCCTTGATGAAACCAAACTGGGTTGGATCCAGTGTCTGGAGGTTTACTATATCATTATTGATCATATTCATGATAATTCTTTCCATGGCTTTGGATAGAAGACTAGTGAAACTTGTGGGTCTGTAGATGGCCCACATTTTTGCAGAGGGATGACTGTTGCTGCTCTCCATTCAGGAGGCACGAAGCTTGTTTGGAGGTTACAGTAAAGTAGCAATTCCTGAGGGCCTGATGGGTCATGTTTCATTCTATTTAGTAGGCATCCTGGGATATTGTGTGGGCTCTTTGTCACTGTGTTCTTGGCCTTAGAGAGAGCATTAAGAACCTGTTCCCTAGTGATAGCAGGGGGAGTAATATTTGATGGTATTTCCTGAGGGAAGGTTGAGGGGGAGAGAGGGGTAATGTTGGAGATAAATCTGTCAGTCAGTAGGTTTGCTATATCTTCTGGCTCAGTATAGGTGGCTCTGTTTACAATTAGCTTTCCATACAATTGTGTATTGCCTTTGAGGTTGCGGACATAGTTGTAGAATGCCTTGTGGTCGTCCTTGGCTTGGGAAGCCAAATTTACTTCAGATTTGGCTTTGGTAGACTTTTTGTCTTCTGAGTTGTTTTAGTTTGACCTAAAATAAGGCACACGGAGCTCAGCAAACAGACAACTTCTTTAATCGGCACAAACACAAATAAATCCACAGCAAACGAAATCACAGCAGCACAGTAACGCTGTAAAAATCTATCCACATATGTTTTCATCAAAATAACTTCTTCAGATACCTAACCTCTCTTCCTTTGATGAATACATAGACTAATCTAGTTCAAATGAACCAATGGATACACAAATTCAATTAAACATGTAAAATGCATTGAAATACATGGACCTTAAAGGTGAATGAATCTGAATGTTAAAACCAAATAAATAAATAAATATGTATATATGTTTTGTTTTGAAAAATACATCAAATATAAAACCTTAGTTGAAAATTATATAGAAAGTTTTAGATTTTTTTATGGATTTGATTTGCCTTGTCGGAAGTACTTTTGTTTGGCATTGCCTAAAAAAGGCATTATGGGTGAAGACAATATTTTATCTTATATTCGAAATCCTAGAGAGGAGAGATGCATCCCTGACAAAACAGCATGGTCTGTTGACTGTCTCTTTCCATGCTAACAAATATTGCACCCCCTTAGAATAACACCAGAAACTAAGCCAATTATTAAAGTCCTTCATCTTTTGTTCGCATTGTAATATCATCGTTGGAGAAGGTAAAATGCTGCTCAGTGCTAGGCTCATACCAACCTGGAACACACAATTTGAGAGCGCCATATCTTTCTTCATATAGTCTAGCGAGGTACATCTCTGGTCATTTACACCCACATGGACTATGACTGAAATACTGGTACTTGTGGTCCAATGACCTGAGTGCTTACTTTGTGGCGGATCTAAGCACCTGATCATGACTTTCTCCTCACTCAGCGTGGTGAGAGGGACATCATTGTGTCTCACGATTGAGTCTCAGGTGACCAGAATGTTGGATTGTGTGGTGGCTTGCCTTATGGGCTTAAAAGTAGAGGCTCCATAAGATGTGACTGTATGTGTTGATGTGGGGGGGTGTTTTGAAAGAGTGCATTTGGGGCTGCTGAGGGTAATTATGTGTACTTCATCTAGGAGGTCTTTGGGGTTTAGGAAGGTAACATTTAAGTGCCTCAGCATATGTGGATCTATATATCCGTTTGGAATTATGTGTGATGGGGTGCAGCATGTGTACTACTGACAAACCTTATTGACATTAGGAGTACTTTTATGTGAGAGTTTGCCTCCAGTGACATTGTGTAAATACATCTCTCACATATCACATTTGTTTGAGAATTAACTGGTTGTCCAGAAAACATGAGGCAATTTCTACATTGCTTCAGGATACCCATATCCACCAAGCTGGTAACTGAGATAGTGGGAAGTTTCATTTCCATGGCAGCAGACCCTTTTTATTGATTAGACTGCTAGAGTGAGAATATAAAGCAATGTCAGTAGTATCCGGTTTGCAACTCTGGGGATAGCGCTTGTCACTGCAGACTAGTGTCCTGTATGTAGCTAGGTATTGGTGAAATTTCAATCATGCTTTTATAGGAAAAATGTCACCTCAATGTGTCTGTGCAGGGCACTGCCAGACACTTCAGGGGAACTAATAAGTAAACCTTGAAAATTTAAGGATGAAGTATTTAGATGGATATTCTGAAGTTAGAAACAAATCAAGCAGTACATGCTGAAAACAAAGAATTAGCTTGTCAAGAGTGATGAAAATGGGGGAGTCACGTGAATGGCTATTGCCTGGCTACTACTAGTGCTGGTCTCACCACAGCTTCACTGCTGGGATACAATGCTCCTTTTCTTCTTGGCTCACCAGTAGCAAAACATCAGCACCATTCCCAAGAGGAGAAGCAGGCCACAGCCTGTTTGGTGATCCACAGTCTTTTCTAAGATGATGCAAGGGTCTGTCGGCTTGTTATAGCCTTTTCCTGCTAGATGACCTGAATAATAACGAGACCATTTAGGAATATCAAGCACAGAGACTCATTGCCGTCCAGAATCAATGCACTCTGCTCCTTCTCTCACCAAGAGCAAAACAGATGGACAAATCCCAAGCTGGAACCTATGAAGCAGTTATTAGGCTTTCCAGTGTTCAACATTCTACAGGAAATAATGTCCCTCTCATCAGAAGAGAACAGAACCACTAATCCCAAGATGAGTACTGAGAGGCAGAATGTGGGCTCTCCAATAATGTTTTGGTCTTGCAATAGGTGTTGCAGATTTTAAAGATAAAATGGAAAAAGATGATTAATGTCCTAAACACTGCAGTGCTCACTAAGCTGTTGGTTGTGAAAGAAGGGGGAACTTAAGCTTTAGCTGTCTAAGTGGAGAGCCACTAATTTTAAAAGAGATAGATAGAAAGGGGGTATGCACTTTGCATTCTGCTTCTATGGAATACAGTGATGGCCAATGAATTTAAATAGTCAAAGGTGTTGATTTCACAAAAAGATAGTTTTGTGCTTACTCGCAACAGCCAATGAAAGGGGAGAGGGAAGAAGATATGTGGTCAAATTAACATAAGGGGTAGGCAACTAGAAAGACAGTTAACTTTAAGAACACAACAGCACCAATAAGGGAAGGTGGGAAAAATGTGACTCAAAAGAGACACAGCTGTGGTATCTTTCCTAGTTTTAATATGCAGTTTAAAAGCAGAATAAAGGTAAAGCGCAGTATAAAGAAAACAAATCACAACATACAAAATAGAAGAAGGTAATAAAGTAATACAAAATACAAGAAAGCAAACTAACCTTTCCCTCGTCTCTCACAGCAAGATGTAACACAGTCTGTGTGTGTGTGTATTGAATTGTACAAATTATAGGTCACATTAAAGGTGGGAAAAGTTTTGAAATGATTTATTGTGGTCTTATTTTTTTATATCACAAAAACCTGGCATTTTAACATGAGTGTGTAGACTTTTTATATCCACTGTATATTTAGATTTCTAAAGCATCTATAAACCTAGCAGGAATGTGTTGGCTTTCGCCGCCCCCTTAGATTAGTTCCCTATGCCTCTGTCCAGCAGAGCCACTGAAGTGATCCCCGGGGTAAACTTTCTGTTTCCCATCCACTCGTCAAGGTTTCTGTTGGGAGTATTAGCGAGGAGCTCTGCCTAATGTAGATTATAGGTTCATAGTTTGGTACTAGACTATCTGCCTGAAGGCATTTATAAGCCTAGCCAGAATGTGTTGGTTTTATAGGTATAGGTATGTGTAGATGTAGATATATAGTTTACTATCAAATGTTAGAAACTTAACGTCAGTCATAAGGCCGAGGGTAAAGGTGCAAAAGTTTAAAATTGCGAGTGAAAATCCCGTTGCCTCTGAAACATCGACATGTAGCTTGTATTTGTGGTTTTGAGCGTCGCTGTTTACAATTGGATCGCACTACAGTGGGGATCAGAAAAATTACTCTCATCCTCACTGTAGTGCACTCCTGGAGTTAGAGTACATAATTAGCAGGGGGTGTAGGGGGTGCAACCCCCTGCATGGGGGATGCAGGGGAGCTTGCCCCCTGCAAAACAGTAAAAATGTTTGTTTTATGATTTCTCAACAGGTGTTTTTGCCGAAGATGAACGTTTCAGGAAATGCCGCATTTCGATTCTAGGCTTCCAAACATTTGAAATATTGAACACTCCACAGAACAGTTTCCGACCTTTAATTTTTGGCATTTTCATTAAAAGCTAATAGGGATTTCACTATGGATGGGTATGTTTTTACTTCTGAAGCTCAAAGTTTCAAAACTTCGAACTTCAAAAGGATGAGACCAGAAAACTGAAGTTTTGAAACTTTGAGAACCAAATATTTTTTTTTTTTTTTTTTTTATTATTAGTTTACAATTTTTATTAGTTTACAATTTTGCATGGAGGCAAGCCCCCCTGCTAAATATATCTCCCTATTAGTTGATCGAGTTTTCAGAAACCAAAGTCATATGGTCGAGACCATATGATCAAGTGTTTGAAAACTCAAAGCTTTTGAATGGAGATCCACAGTACAGCAAGCAAGGATTGGGAAATTTACCCTTTTCTTCACTGTAGTGCAGTCTCTGAGTTGGTATATATAATTTTGGTCTAAACTTGGTCATAGTAGGAAGTATAGGCATGGAGATGAGGAGGAATACATTAGGATGGTGGACAGCTTTGTGAGCTGCTGTGAGAATAATCCATTGCACTGAACATCAGTAAAATGAAGGAGCTGGTTCTAGATCCAGGGAGATGACCATCTCCAGCCACTCAACAGAGTGTTGGCTGGACAGAGAGGTTATTTTCGTGGGAGACTGACTAACATAAAGTGCTTCACTGAATTTCACAGGAAATTCGTCCTGCCCACAGCCATCAGACTCTAACAAATCCTACCGCCTTAGCACCATCCTCTACTATTGAAGGAGACCACATAGTGCAATGTTAAACTCTTACCCATGTTTCTTTTTCCCCCATCCATTTTATCTCTTTTATATCTCTTTTTCAGCGCATTATTAGTTGTCAATGCAATTATTCTTTGTGTAGTATGCTATACCTTAGTTACAGTATTGTAATGTGCAGTACCCCATATTCTAGTGTGAGTGGAAATTGATACGAAAGGATCCCTCTTTCATGCCACTACTGTATGTAGTATCATTCTCTGTACATATGTCAGATGTTGCCGTTATATATATTCGTAACTTAAGTGAGTATAGTATCTCTCATATCTAATTATGTAACAAATGTGTTTGGTCTGCGCTGTCTGTCTGTACAGTTGTAGCATAAGCAGTTTTCTGCGAGATCAATAAAGTATTTCTGATTCTGCGTCTGATTTGCAGGGGGTGTTGCCCCTCTGCAGAAACGTAAAAAAAAATGGATTTTCTTGTGGTTTTTTTTTTTTTTTTTTTTTTTTAGTTTCGAGTTTTCGGAAACTCGATCATATGGTCTCGTCCATCTGAATTTAGAGTGTCTGAAAACTCTGTCATCTGACATAGATCTGTATATAATATATATGTTATTTTATTAATTATTTGTTTTTTTGTTTTTATTTATTTATTTATTTTTTAAGGTTATGAGGTCTCTGATTTCTACTGTATTCATCCTTGGCAGTGAGTAGGGAGAAATGTTTAAAGTTTTCGTTTGGGACACAGAAGGTTCTGTAAAACTATCTTTATTTTTTGGCCTGGTTGGAGGGAGGGGAATGTGAGGCAATACTGAATGTTTAGATATACTGGCATGTCAGTGAATTGTAGCCATTATGTATCTTTAGACCTTGAATGTGGTCATAAGTGGTTTATTAGATTGTGAAGATGCTGCATAGCATTTTTCCTTAAGAAACCAGTACTGGAGTCCAGTGAAAGTATTTAGCAGCATAAGTATGTTGAAGGCAACAAGGCAGGATGCCCCCCCCCCCTCCCCATTGCTGGAGATAGGTTACATGCTTGAGGTTAAGCTGGAGGCAGCTTGCCCTCTTTTGGACTGAGACTTCCTGTGTGTACTAAAATTGAATTCAAGTCATACAAGTCCTTGTGATATGATGTAGATCCGGTGGAGTATATGATGTACTCTTTTGCCATTCATTAGCTTTTCCTCCCTTCTTTATTGGAATGGCTAGGTGTAACAATGGCTAATTAAGCTTATTGTGCTTTCTGTTTTGCAAGTACTTATTTTTGTGGTAGATCAGGCATTGTTGGGACGTACATGGCCAAAGTATCCTAAATGGTGCTCAAGGTGTTGGTCTACATTAGTTTGAACATATGCCTCAAGCAGGTGTAGTATTATGAAATATCAGTTCACTAGGTAACTGAGAAGGTAGAGATTTTTTTTTTCAGTACATTAAAACTGGGAAACCAGTGTTTATTGACTTACAGGATATTAATTTGAGTGCGGAATAATTCAAAAAGTTGGGAAGGTGGGCTGTTGTGTAGATTCTGCATTATCTTATGTAAATGATAACAGAAGATTGGAATTGTCATTTTAGTGAGCTCGTCTTGGTTGAAGTTTATAATAAAGGACACCTTAGTGAGTTAAATCTGTAGATATGATGACTGTGGGATGTGAAGTAGGATCTGCCAAGGTAGTGCATATTATTTAATGTCCTTCCATATCACTGTTACAGTATTGTTTTTCAAAAGGATTCCCTACCAAGGGTAGCCCAACATCCGGCCAGTATACCCAAGCCTTATGATTTTATGGACATCATACATCGCATGTATGCGGCCCGCTAAAGGTAGAGGGTATAAAGGTGATATATGGATGTACATACCACAGAACTTTGCTGCCCGTCCAAATGCCATCATTGATTATCGGTCTTAGTACTCTTTCTGTGCTGGTTATCAAGCTGTGTTTCAGATAAGTGGCCTTTTGCGGTTTCTTCATATGTAATTTTTTTCTTTTTTTTTTTTTTTTTTTTTTTTTTTTCGTGAGTTTACATATCATCCAGAAAGGGGAAATGTAGGTGTGGGAACAGATTCCCTATAAGGATTGTCATGAGCAGTGTCTCTTCTCTTTGGGTCCTTCTCACAACTGTACAGTGTTCCATCTGCCAAGCTTTTGTCCTTGGGACTCTACATGGACATCTATCTTCCTTGTCCATTTACCTGGAGAACCAACATCTTGAGTTGTTAGTGCAGGGTGCTATGGCAGAGTCTTCCTGTCCCAAAGTCAGCCACCCGCCAAGAAAAAGACCAAGAAACTCCGGTGTGATTCTGCCTTCCTCAGACATCTCTCCTGAGGCTGGTGAAAACCCAGAGGATCACTCTGTTGATGTGTTGGATTCCGCTGAAGTGACCCTATCAGTGGCTGGCATGGATCCAACTTCTCACACATCCTCAGAGGCTCTGCAAACGTCTGCTCCGGATGTTGAGGTTGGACCTCAGCTGATTATTTCAGAGGAACCGAGAGGAATACCACAGATACTTTGTCAGGAGGAGATTCCCTGTATGATGGTTAAGTGTAGTCAGTGGTCTGAATCTCTTAAGGTATCTAGAGTAGATGTCCCTCAAAAGAAAAAGCAAAAAAATATACACATGTTTCCCCTGCTGCTAAGAATCCTCAGCATGAGTGGCAGAATTTTGTCCAGGGGTTATTTAATGCAGTAATGGCCTTAAAGCTTCCCCAAGAGCTTTCTGTTCCTGATTCCCCCCCCCCCCCCCCCCGGTCATCTAACCTACTCAAGGCCCAGAAGGCAAGACTCTTCTGAAGAGGATTTGGATTCTGGGGAAGATTATTTGGTTTATTCCTCTCTGATCCATTCTTCCTTGGATTATGGCTCTGAAGAGAAGGATCATTTTAACCTAGATTCTTCCTTTGAAAAACTTTTCTTTGGGAATACTGTTTCTTGTATAATGGAATATTTTAAATGGGATTGTTCTCAGGTTTCTGAAATTCAGGAGAGATATTATGCCCTCCTACAGATGGGAGTTCCCTGAGCCTTCTGCTGTACCGCCAGTCTTGGTTGCCCTTCTGGATACCTTTTCAGCAGCTTCTGTGGCCTTGGATTCTCAGTCTCCAGAAGCCTGTTAGATTTTACAAGGCGCCTGATGAGTGCAAGTTCATCTACAAATGTTCTGATGACTGTTCTATAGTGTCTTTCTCTTTTGACAAGCCCTCTAAACCTTTGCCTTCTACTAAACTACTTCCTTCAGACAAGGATAGTAGAGCTACGGAACGGCTAGGCAAAAAGGTATATACTGCTGCCACTTTGGCCTTTTGGGCTATTAATTACCAGACCCATTTGATCAGATATGTTTTAGCCCTTCTTTCTTAGGCTTCCCAGGCTTATCTTCAACCTCCCTGATTTTAAGGAAAGCCCTCAACCCTCTCTTTACTGGGCTCTACTTCTCAGGTAGCTCACCACTCTATTAAATATAGTTACGATGCAGCTGATGGCTTTTCTAGGGCTTCTGCTTTTGGTTCTATTTTGAGATGCTACTCTTGGCTTAGTGCCCAGCCATTGCCTGATGACATTAAGGGTACATTTTTGGATGCTCCTCTTGAAATTAAAAACCTGTGTGGTTCTGCAGCTGCTGAACTTTTTAAGTCTCATCAGGATAAAGGTAAGGCCTTACGGGAATTTAAGCATAGATCTGAAGTAGTTACTTCATTTGCTCTGCAACCTGTGGGTATCTGATCTGACTTCGGATCCGAGCCAGCAGCTTACCAAGCTCCAAGATCTGAGCTCCTAGCTCCTCCCTCCTACCCATAATCCCCTGCTACCAACCACATTACCTCAGATCGTTTTGTGCCGCGGCTGAAGAAGCTTTCCTTTTGAAGAGCTCCTGGCTGGGTGAGATCGTTTCTATCTTTTTCACCAAAAAAAGTTTCAAAATCGTGTGTGTGTGGTAGTAAACCTTCTACCCCTTTTTAGTGTTAGTTTTAATAATTTACTGGTACAGTTAATTAGCTTTTTCTTTGTCACTCCCCCTCCACCCTTAGCCTTTGGGTGTGTGTGTGAGTGCTTTAACATGGCGGAAGGGCCTAAGGCCATTTTTTCCAAATGTACTTAGTGTGGCCACAAGCTTTCCCCAGCTGATGGCCACACTGAATGCGTTTTGTGCCTGGGGGCAGCCCATCTTTCAGAGGCCTGCCAGATCTGTGCGGCCTTTAATCCCCGGGCACTTTGGGATAGGAGGAACAAGCTGATCCTGGCGGGAAAGCTCCCCCAGGAGTCAGCTTCTTCTTCCTCTCCCGTTCAGACTCCGGCTGCCTCAGCAGCCTCGGTGCCCTCTGTTCCCTCAGCTCAACCCGGGACTCAACCTCCCACTTCGGGTTTGAGCTCTGGGGAAACTAATGCCTCCTCAACTAAGGAGAAGAGGCACAAGGATAAGGAGGGACATAGATCCCATAAAAGGCGGGCCGAGTCTCACCCCTGGGCTCCGCCAGCAAAAATAACTAAGTCTCCTTCGGGGGTCTCCGGATCCTTCTCCTCTCGGCTCCGTTCGCCTAGCTTCTCACCGGAGCCAGAGGAGGAAGTTCGGTCTCCCTCGAGGTCGTCGAGGCGGCCCTCCCGGCCCGCCTCGACTACCTCTTCCAGGTCAACAAAAAGCATCTCCGAAGCAGATATGGATCTGATGATGCGTCGGTTCTTACAGACCCAAATGCAGATGGGTTGCTTTTGCCCCCCCCTCTGGGGGGGAGCGTGGCCCCCATGTTTGCCCCGATCACTCCTTCTCCGACTCGTTTTCGGATCTCGGAGTCATCGGATCCGTGCCCATTCGGACCCAGGGAATTGTCGGCGCCGATAGCGCTGGTCTCTTCGACGCCGACTATGCCCTCGAGTTTGTCGGATCCGAGCTCACGGGGCCGAGGGCTGAGCATCTGATCTGAGGGAGTTGTATCTTCGGAGCTGTTGGCTTCAGAGCGCACCTCTCTCTCGGCGCCGACTGCTTCGGCTCCGACCCCGATCCCTTCCTCGGAGCCGAGAAGATTGCTCTCAGAGGCTGGCAAGGGTGATTCTCCTTCGGCTTTTGAGGTAGTGGAGAGGGTACTGTCGAGATCCTCCAGATCCCCGGTTTGGGCTTCGGATCCACCCGTACCCCCACTGTATGAGGGTCTGTCTTCCATCATCCGACCATCGGGACAGCCTGCCCAAGCCCTCCAGCTAGTTCCTGTTGAGGAACAACAACCCGTGGACGGGCCCTCTTCAGATAGCCCCACCGAGGAGGTTCCTCGGAAATGTCGGTGTAAAAGGAGGCACCTGGACTCCCCCGAGTCCGTTACCACTGACACGGACTTAGATGATAGGGAGGGTTCCCCAAGGTCACCCCCTGAAGATGTCTCCTTTGGAGACATCATGGAAATGTTGCGTATTAGAGGAGGGTGGTCTGCCCAAAAACTCTCCCTTGATGAATCCGTGTTCCTGGAGGCGTTTGAGGCAGGCCCATCTACTTCCTGGGTGTCCCCTCCGGCCGACCCCCTGGTGGACTTAATTACCACCAGGGCTTGGAAGGAGCCCGACACCGTGGAGCCAATACCTAGGCGTCCCAACAAAATACTAAGCCCCCCCCCCCACAGATAGGCAATCATGGGCCAAAGGATCCCCTGTTGATGCCATGTTGGTGGCGGCGGCCACCAAGAAAGAACTCGCTCAGGAGAGTTCTCTGGTCCACCCGCCAGATAAAGAATCTCGAGCGTTGGACCGGATTGGGAAGCGGATGTTTGCTTCAGCGACCTTTTCTATAAGGGCGCTGAACTGTATGGCACATACCATCAGGCTACAGCGAGACTTGATCAAGGAATACGCTGCAGCCCCCCCAGAGTCCATGTCGGTTGGAGACAGGAATGTGTTTACGACACGAATGGCCACTCTGAAATCCATCTCCAATACGTCTATGCAGCTCCTCTCTCATGCTTCGGAGGGAGCCACTAGAGCCAGCGGGCAGGGGATCTTCTGACGTCACGCCTGGCTCTGTCTTTGCGACTTCGCAGATCCTTCAAGGCGTCCTTCGCGAACGCCCCCTTTGACGGTTCTGCTCTTTTCGGCAAGACCGTTCGCGATATGCTGGTCCAAAGTGAAAAGGAGGGGAAGACGCTGTCTGCCGTCGGAGTCCGCTTGTCTAGTCCCCAAAGATCCTTCTCTAGGAATCAGAGGGGACAAAAGAAGCTGTGGTTCCGCAAGTCTCAGCATTCCCATCCAGCTGCGGACCACTCGTCCTCTAAAGGCAGAGGAGGACAAGGTGGACGCCGGCCCAGAGGCAGAGGGGGGCCGCGTAATTTCGGGTCTAGAGAACCTTTCTCAGACAGACCCGCGCAACAGCCCTGAGGGCTTGTCCGACTGTCCCTCTCTGGAGGCAGTTGGGCAGTTGACGGAGCGCCTGTCAAACTGGGAGTCCCTTACAGCGGATCGATGGGTGCTCCGTATCATTTCCAGAGGTTACTTCATTCCTTTCCTAAATCTTCCCCCCAAAACCAGACACCTCCCCGATGTACCACCCGATCAGAGGGAGGCGGCGGCTTTAGAGATTTTAAAGCTGCTAAGAAAAAGAGCCATCCAGCCCGTCCCCCCAGATCAGTCCGGATTGGGTTATTACTCAAGGATCTTTTTGGTACCAAAGAAAACGGGGGACCTCAGACCCATCTTAGACCTTTCCGCTCTGAACCTGTTTATACCCAATGAAAAGTTCCGGATGGTCACTCTTCAATCTATCCTCCCCCTTCTGCGGGAGAACGACTGGATGTGCTCCATAGACCTCAAGGATGCGTACTACCACATTTTAATGGACAGACGATCCAGGAGGTTTCTCCGCTTCCGGCTCGGAGCCAGTCATCATCAATTCAGGGTTCTTCCATTCGGCCTCACTTCAGCCCCCAGAGTGTTCACCAAAGTCATGGCGGTGGTTGATGCCCACCTGAGACTTCAGGGCATTCAGGTCTTCCCGTACCTAGACGACTGGCTCCTTACCGCGACCAACAGGCATCAGCTGTCTGTAGCGAGAGTCATCATCAATTCAGGGTTCTTCCATTCGGCCTCACTTCAGCCCCCAGAGTGTTCACCAAAGTCATGGCAGTGGTTGATGCCCACCTGAGACTTCAGGGCATTCAGGTCTTCCCGTACCTAGACGACTGGCTCCTTACCGCGACCAACAGGCATCAGCTCTCTGTAGCGAGATATTACGCACTGACTCTCGCCCACAACCTAGGCATTTCAGTAAACCTGCAGAAGTCCTGCCTGTGCCCCACTCAAGCCCTGGAATTCATAGGGGCCAGGTTGGATACTCGAATCTCTCGAGCTACCCTAACATCAGTCAGACTGAACAGCTTGTCTTATCAGGTGTTAGCCCTTCTCCGGAATCCTTCTCCTCCAGCGGAGTTAGTCCTGAGGGCACTAGGGTCTATGGCAGCCGCGATCAGTCTTTCCCTCCATGCCCGCCTGCGAATGCGAATATTGCAATGGACCCTTCAAGTCCAATGGTCCCTCTTGCTCCACCCGTTGAACACACCCATACCGCTGAGCAGAGTTTGCAGGGACTCCCTTCTTTGGTGGTTGCATGCGCGAGAACTCAGAGAAGGGAGGCCCTTTGTGATCCTCCTGGTCGAAGCCACGTTGACCACGGACGCTTCTCGCCTCAGGTGGGGGGGGCATTGTTTAGGCAGATCCGTTCAAGGCACGTGGACTCCCCTAGAGACCGCATTGCATATCATTGTCCTAGAGATGAGGGCGGTGCTTTTGGCGTTGCAAGCTCTCCACGACCTTCTTCCCCTGGGGACTATTGCGATCCAGACAGACAACATGTCTGTAGTCTGGTACATAAACAAACAGGGAGGAACCAGATCCTACTCCCTGTGTCGAGAGGCCATGAGAGTTTGGGAATGGGCGATCTCCACCAACCATTTTCTGGTGGCAACGCACATCCCGGGACGATCCAACATATTAGCGGACAAGCTAAGTCGGGTGCTTCTCACTCCGTACGAGTGGTCTCTGAATCCATCTGTTGCGAAACAGATCTTCCACAAATGGGGTCAGCCTCGCTGCGATCTTTTTGCTTCTCCTTTAAACACAAAATGCAGCGAGTACTTCGCAATAATTCCCCCCAGAGGGGAAACTCCCAGAGATGCTCTGGTCCATGCTTGGCCTCCCGGGCTCCTTTATGCTTATCCTCCCCTTCCTCTCATGATGAAGTTCATTCAGAAAGCCTGTCGGTTGGGGAGCAGAGTTATCCTCATAGCCCCATTCTGGCCTCGGCAGATCTGGTTCCCCTTTCTGCGGTCTCACAGTGTGGCTCCTCCATGGATTCTGGATCCCAGTCCAGAACTGATTTCTCATCCCGCGGATTGCCCAACACCCAACCTGGTCAGCCTCAAGCTTGCGGCTTGGCTGATCCAGTTCCATTAATGGCTAGGACTCCCGGTATCTCATCTCCCGTTAAGGCCATTCTGGTTGCGGCTCATAAGCCATCTACCAGAAAACTTTACAACAGTAAGTGGAAACGTTTTTCCATTTGGGCCGAAGATAAGGGCTTGGACCCATTTACTGTCCCTATCCCGACCATCCTGAACTTCCTCTCGTTAATCTTTCAACAGGGAGCAAGCGCTTCTACGGTTAAGGTACAATTGGCGGCCATCTCCCATTTTCATGTGGGTGATGGCATAGGTTCCTTAGCATCTACAAAGTTGTGCAAAACCTTCTTACGAGGCATCTTCCTTTTAAAGTCTGTGGTTCCCCCATGGGACCTCACTCTAGTCTTGCAAGCCTTAACGAGTCCACCTTTCGAACCTGCGGCCTCAATTCCGTTGAAGTTCTTGTCATGGAAAACAGCCTTCTTAGTGGCTATTACTTCGGCCCAAAGGGTTTCAGAATTACAAGTCTTGTGTATGAAGCCTCCTTACCTTATCTTTCACAAAGATAGAGTGTCCCTCAGGACTAACCCGTCCTTGTTGCCTAAGGTGGCTTCAGAAGCAAATATAAATCGATCAATAAATCTACCAGTGTTTTTTCCCACATTTCAGAACAAGGGAGAATACACATTACACAAATTGGATGTACACAGACAGCTGCGTTTCTACTTGCATAGGACTAGAGAGTTTCGCAAGTCGGACCAGTTATTTGTCTCGTATGCAAAATCAGCCATGGGTAAAGCCATTTCCAAAGTCACTGTAGCAAATTGGATTCGTCAGTGTATTATTCAGGGGTATATATCGTCTGGCAAACCAGCCCCGGTTAATATCCGTGCTCATTCTACAAGGTCTGTAGCCACTTCAACAGCCTTCTGGTCGAGGGTTCCAGTGGATGACATACGTTCAGCAGCTACTTGGTCCTCTTCTCATACGTTCATTTCTCATTATAAATTAGATGCGATTTCGAGAAGTAGGGCTTCTTTTGGCTCCGCGGTGCTTCGGAATATCCTTCCGTAAGGACCACCCAGGTTCTTATAAGGTAGCTGGGGACTCTGTCCCACAGGTTGCAGAGCAAATGAAGTAACTACTTCAGATAAAGACGTTATGTACTCACCATAACGTTCCGTCTGAGTAGGTACTTCATTTGTCGGCAACCGACCCCCCCCTGCCATCCCCCGAACCTTTCGGGATTTTCTGATCACCTTTGCAGTTGATATTTCATGTTTCCAGGTTGGTAAGGCAAAAAAAACGATCTGAGGTAATGTGGTTGGTAGTACGGGATTATGGATAGGGGGGAGGAGCTCGGATCTTGGAGCTTGGTAAGCTGCCGGCTCGGATCCGAAGTCGGATCTGATACCCACAGGTTGCAGACAAATGAAGTACCTACTCAGATGGAACGTTATAGTGAGTACATAACTTCTTTTTTTGTCTCCTATCCCCAAGTTCTAGAAGAATTATCCATCTAAATCTGCTCTTGTTCACAGACCGCCTCACCTTCCTCCCAAAGATAAGGGTTCTAGGAGAGTTCCTCTTGCTAAGTCTACTCAGACTCCTGCTTCACAGAAACCTCCTTTTCAAGACAAGCCAGGTTCTATCTGACTGTTTGCTTCCCCTTTTCTTGGGTCAGGTTCCCTTATTTCTTCGTCTTTCCCTGTCCGTTTCCAATTGGTTAAGGGCACTCAAGACTCTTGGGTTCTGTCCATCATCTGTTGGGGATACTTCATGGTATGGAAATCCCTTCCTCCTTTTCTGGGTATCCCTCAAATCCTCAGGAACAGCTTCCTTTCTTCTCAGAACTGCTTCAGGGAATTTATGGCACAAAGCATCATTCAGGTTGAGCCCCCTTCCCAGGAGGGGAAGTTCTTGTGTTTCTGTCTGTTCCTTGCATTTTCAGTTCTCTGCTTTGCCCTTTGGCCTTTCTACTGCCCCAAGGTTATTCACCAAATGCCTTTCTCCTGTGATTGCCTTTTTGTAGGATAAGTGGGGTTAAAATCTTTCTTTATCTGAATGATGTGCTTATTCAGGCCTCCTCTACTGGAATCTTGCTTCAGCACCTCCACTATATTGTTTGCATCTTGTAAAGACTGGAGTTTACAGTAAATAAGAATTCAATCCTGGTTTCTTTTCAGGATCATTTGTTTCTCAATTGCAGGCTCCAGACCAGTCTTATGCTGGCTTCCCTGCCTCCTCCCAAGGCTCTTTCTCTAATCACCTTTTTTTCAATCGCTTATTTCTCTGGTTTCAGTTACAGCCAGAGAATTTCTCAGGGTGCTAGGATTCATATCCTCCACCATTCCTAGGCTACCTCTAGTCAGACTTCATATGAGAAACCTACAGTAGTTCCTAACGTCAGTATAGCTGAAACACTGTCATTCACTAGATTTTTTTAGTCCCTCTTTGTCTGTGCCCCAAGCTTAGTCTTCAGTGGTGGATTCATCAGATGCCTGTCAACCAAGGGCTTCCTTTTCAGTTGCAGTCCTCTCTCAGGAACTTTTCTCGAATGCCTCAGGCAAGGGGTGGGGAGCCTCATCACAGGTCAGATCACATCAGCATCAAGGATATGACAGTTCTCCTTTTTTACCCTTCAGACCTCTCTTTTCATCTTTATTCCAGTGCCTCTCAAAATCTTCACAGAGAATACCACAGTGATGTCAACAAGCAAGGGGAAACAAGGTCCTACTTGCAGACTAGCTCTTCATGTCTGCGATCTGGCTATCCAGTATTAAGTGACTCTTCAGGCTGTATGCATTCCTATAGAGCAAAATGTAGTGTCAGACTCTTTGAGCAGGTTCAAAACACATGCTCACGAACAAATGCTTCACAAAGATGTGTTTCTGGACATTGTCCATCGGTGGCGTAGATATTTTTGCCTCCCCTTTGAACAGAAGCTTCCTGTTTTTTTGCATCAGAGTCCCAAGTCCTCTGTCTTGGAAGGTGGACAACCTTATCTTTTTCTTGGAAGGGGATGATGTTCATCGTGCATACAGCTGCAGTAATCACAGATGGGTTTTCAGCCGTCAGGCGGTCCCTCGGTCGGCCGAATTCCAAAGTCTTGGTCCGGCGTCGGTTGTCGCTTAACACTCTTCTGGCGTCAGGAAGGCCAGAGTATATAAGACACAGCCGGCGCCATGTTCTTCAGTCTTTTGCCGGCGGTGCCGAAGCAGAAGCAGTTCGCAAGTGCCGGTCGGCCAGCTCCTGAATTACGAAAATATTTGGAACCGAAGTCTTCATTAAAGCTAAGTACCCGTTGGGAATCTTTTCTTGCCTCAGACCGATGTCAGAAAAAGTTAATAATTGTATTTCTTGTGGGAAGCAAATACCGCATAAGGATTTCCATTCCCTTTGCATACCTTGTTTGGGCCCAGACCACGGCGTCTCGGGCTGTTGCTTTGCGCTACCTTCAATAAACGCACTATCAAGCGTCGGGCGGAGTTCGCCCAACACTATTTTGGTAAAGCTTTTGACTATAAAATGTCATCAGACACTCCGACTACCGTTTTATCCAAAAAACGCAAGGAAAAGGACCGACATGCGAGGCCCGCGGTCTCCACCGACACCACGCCGAAACAGGCTACACGTGGTCCGGTTCTCAGCAAGACGCCTATGCAGTCCCTGACTACCGACGACACTCCTTTGGCGGTGTCTTCTGTACCCGAGACCGCTGGACCATCGGCCCTTTCCCAGACTACAACCGAAGCCCCGACTTATGTCGATCCTACTAATGTGGACAGATCCACCTCCACCCATGGTGTTTTTAGGCCTTCATCTTCTTTTTCTATTAAGGCCTTTACTAAATCCAAAGCAGCCAGGCATCACACTAGGCCTGCTGCTCAAGGCCCATCTCCTGGACCCATGCCTAAGAAGCAGATGCTTAAAATGGCTGAGGATCTAATAACTCTTATCAGAGGTTCTCAGCCCCCTCCTGACAAGAGACCCAGAGTGGAGGAAGAATCCCCCTCTTCTGATCAGGGATCCATTTTATCAGAGCATTCTGATGCAGAGGAACACTCTTACTCCCCTTTTGAGGATTCTGATGCAGAACAATCCATTCCTTCTGTATCCCCCCCTGAGGATTTTTCTTTTGGGGAAACCTTGCACACCTTGAGGGAACACTTCCATTGGGAAGGCCAAGACTTTTCAGATTCCAAGAAAAGACTTAGGGAATTTCTTTGGTTACCTCAGCACAGACCTCTGGCTATACCCCCTGTTTTGGAGGTACTGGATGATGTCTACTCGGAGGCTTGTCTTAATCCTGATTCTCTGCCTCCTGCACCAGTAAAGCCTGATAGATATTACAGAGTACCCAGTTCTCACCAATTTCTCTACAAAGGCCATAATGCTGACCCTGAAACCATTTCACAAGGCCCTAAGGGATTAAAGGCCTCCACTGCCAAGAATCCACTTCCTGCAGAAAGGGAATCAAGATCTCTAGAAAGGTGGGGTAAGAAGGTATATACCTCGGCCACCCTAGCCATGAGGGCCTTAAACTGCCAGTTTCATATGATTAAATATCAACAGTTCCTGTTATCACAGTTAAAAAACAAAATGTCTCAACCTGAACAACCAGATTTAAAAGAGTTACAGGATATGATGCAAAGTGCGGAACAAGTGGGTAAACGCACCTTACAATGTGGTTATGATGCCCTAGAGGCCTCTAGTAGAGCGGCTGCTACAGGATCAGTTATTCGCAGACATGCCTGGCTTAGGGAACAAAATCTGCCTGATCATGTGAAAGCTAAACTTCTTGATGCTCCTTTACAAAAGGATGTACTTTTTGGTACTAATGCTGAGGATATACTACGAAAAATGGAAGAAAAAGCCAAATCTATGCAAACTGTCAAAGCTTTCTTACAGGTCCAGCCACCACGATTTAGCAGGAATTGGCCTTCAAAAAACTGGTCCTTTCCAGCCACTGACAAGCCCCAAAGAGGTAGATACAGACGCACAAGGGCCAGAGGGCAATCACAAGGATCATACAGAGGCAGACAATGGCAATCTCCAGCACCAAGAGGTGGTGAAGACAGTGCACAACAATACAGGAAGCAAACCCAATGACTCCCTCATTTCCATGCCAAGCAAGTCTCAGCTGGCAGCACCTTTGGGAGGGAAACTAGCATTATTTGCAGGCAATTGGCATATTGTCACAACAGACAAATGGATACTGGACATTATAAACAGAGGCTACAAATTTCAATTTCACACTCTTCCAAAATGAGAGGCATGCCAAACCTACCACAAAATCAAAGGGTAGAGGCACAACTGCAAATTTCAAAGCTCCTAAACATGAGAGCTATACAAAAGGTACCTACGCACCAACAAGGTCAAGGTTTTTATTCAAGACTCTTCCTGGTACCAAGAAAAGGAACCGACTGGAGACCCATTCTGGACTTATCCATCCTAAACACATTTCTACTCGTACCAAAATTCAAGATGCTCACATTACAGCAACTTCTTCCCATGCTGGGCAAGGAGTTTTGGCTGGTAACATTGGACCTCAAGGAGGCATACCTGCATGTCCCAATCAGACAAAGCTGCAGAAGATACCTCAGATTTCTTGCAGGTTCAATCCACTATCAATTCTCTGCATTGCCCTTTGGTTTGTCTACTGCGCCCAGAGTATTCACAAAGTGCCTGGCATCAGTGATTGCGTACTGCAGACTTCAAGGGATACAAATTTACCCTTATCTGGACGACTGCCTGATCCAAGCGGACAGCAAACATATACTACTGGAACATCTGGCATATGTAACACGGTTACTGCTTTCTCTGGGTTACACCATCAACAAGGAGAAATCAAGGCTAACACCATCTCAGAAAATAACCTTCCTGGGTGCCAGCTTGGACACAAACACCCAGATGGCATACCTAACGCCAGAAAAACAAGGGCAATTATCTCAGTACTTCAAAACACTAGCAAAAAGTACCAGGCTTACTGCAAGGAAAATCCTGCAGGCTCTGGGATTCATGGCATCTTGCATTCTTCTAATCCCATGTGCAAAGCTGCATATGAGGAAACTTCAATGGTACCTAAAAAATCTATGGTCTCAACACAGTCACAGCTTGGAAGCAATTATTCCAATAATTCCATGTCTGCAAAAGGAATTTCTATGGTGGGCCCAAGCATGTCAAGTAAACACAGGACTTCCATTCTGCAAGCC
Source organism: Protopterus annectens (assembly GCF_019279795.1). Classification (NCBI taxonomy): domain Eukaryota; kingdom Metazoa; phylum Chordata; order Ceratodontiformes; family Protopteridae; genus Protopterus; species Protopterus annectens. The sequence continues at coordinate 1,172,015,336 of NC_056744.1, read as the reverse complement.
TCAAGCAAAACAAGTCATAACCACAGACGCCTCAGATTACGCCTGGGGGGCGCACATGACGGACAGGTGCATTCAGGGCAGATGGTCCCAAAAGGAAAAGCACCTTCACATCAATCAAAAAGAAATGCTAGCAGTAATAAATGCAATTACAGATTTCAAGGACTTCCTGCATCCAGGACAATTACTGATAAGAACAGACAACACCACAGTAATGTGGTACATAAACAAACAAGGAGGAACACACTTATACCCCTTGTGCAGACTAGCCATGACTCTTTGGAACCTGGCTCTGGAAAGGCAAATCGAACTTCAAGCACAGTACTTGCCAGGACTCAAAAACACACTGGCAGACAGTCTGAGCAGGAATATGACAGATCCACACGAATGGAAGCTACATCCACAGGTGTTTGCGGAGATAATCCAAGCGTGGGGGAGGCCAGACATAGATCTTTTTGCCTCCCACAGAAACCATCAATTGAAAAAGTTTTGTTCAAGGACCTTCCATCCAAAGGCCTGGAAAGTGGACGCCCTTTCATTCAGTTGGACAACATGGACAGTTTATGCATTCCCACCTCTGCCTCTTCTACCCAAGGTGCTTTTGAAAGCAAGAACAGACAAACCGAGGATGATACTGATTGCTCCAGACTGGCCAAGGCAACACTGGTATCCACTCCTGAGGAGCCTAACACATACTCCTCCCTGGTCCCTGCCTCTAATACCTCTTCTGCTGGCCTTAGAACAGCTACAAAACCCTTCACAGTCAGCTGAAAACACTCAACCTCGCTGCATGGAAAATTCCTTAACACCACATCAGACTCTACTCTCCAAGGAGGTGCAGGATGTCATTTTGGAGGCCAGAAGGCCATCTACTAGAAAAGCTTACTCCGCAAAATGGAAGCGGTTTTGCTGTTGGAATGAGAAAAGAGGACAGGACCTTAGAAAATTGAACTTGCCTCAGGTTTTACAGTACCTAGCTGAACTGCTGAACGGTGGACTTTCATTTTCTTCCATTAAAATACACGCCTCAGCAATTTCTGCAGAATACAACACGGATCCTCCTTTATTCTCTCATCCTCTCTTACGGCAGTTCCTCAGAGGGGCTAAGAATATAAGACCTCCAAGGAAGCAACCAATACCAGCCTGGGACCTTAACTACATACTAGAAAAATTAACATTGCCTCCCTCTGAACCTGCTGCCTCAACAGATCTGCAATATTTGTCCTGGAAAACAGCTTTCCTTCTGGCCATCACTTCATGTCGTAGGGTTTCTGAACTACAGGCCCTCATGGCGGTGCAGCCCTTCCTCATCTTCCATCAGGATAGGGTTTCCCTTCGTACTAATCCATCTTTTATGCCAAAAGTGGTATCCAGGGTAGCCTTAAACCAAGCCATACACCTACCTACCTTTTATCCTAACCCTCAAAACAAAGGGGAAAGGCTACTTCACTCTTTAGACATCCATAGGCAGCTATGTTACTATTTGGACAGAACAAAGTCCTTCAGGAAATCAGAACAACTTTTTGTGTTCTATGCCGTAGGGGCTCAAGGGAAACCAGTTACCAAACAGACCATTTCCAAGTGGATTGGCCACTGCATCCGATTTTGTTACTCCTATCATGGGAAATCTGTCCCTACTGGTATCAGATCTCACTCCACCAGGGCCACAGCCACCTCTACAGCCTTCCTCAGAGGTGTGCCTTCTAAGGATATTTTGGAGGCAGCCACTTGGAGTTCTGTACATACCTTCACAAAACACTACCACCTGCCCTTATATTCCAGAACAAGAGCAGGCTTTGCCACTGCTGTTTTGCAGGGCATTCTGGCTCAACCCAGTTCCTCATAGTACCTACCACCCTATGCATAGCTTTGGGACTCTACCATCTGTGATTACTGCAGCTGTATGCACGATGAACATAGTACAGTTTTGTACCTACCATAAATGTAGATGTTCGAGTGCTAATACAGCTGCAGTACAGGTTTCCCTCCCTCCTTCCCCACATACCACTTGACTGGGTTATCCTGCTATGTTTATTTGCTTGCTTACACTGATTTTGCATTACATTGCATGGCTTGCACGTGTACATAAGCTTTATTTATGTATTGCCTTCCTTTTGGGGGCACCTGACATCTGGGGCAAGAAAGACTGAAGAACATGGCGTCGGCTGTGTCTTATATACTCTGGCCTTCCTGACGTCAGAAGAGTAGCGGCGACAACCGGCCTTGGACCAAGACTTTGGAATTCGGCCGACCGAGGGACCGCCTGACGGCTGAAAACCCATCTGTGATTACTGCAGCTGTATTAGCACTCGAACATCTACATTTATAGTAGGTACAAAACTGTACTTTTCTCTATCCCTTCCCTCCCACTGATTCAAGGAGTCCTGCTACTCCACAAAATGTTGTTGGTGACTCCCTTTTGGCGAAGATAACATTGGCTTCTCTTTCTTCTTTACCTAGCCAGGGGCAGTCACCACAACTTACTTCATGGGGGTGGACCTGCTCGCACAAGACAAGGGGTCTCTGATCCATCCTCACTTGTCCACTCTTCTGTTGACTTTGTGAGAAATAGGATTTTGATGCCTTTCAGGCATCTTATTTCTGAGGACATGCTTAGGTTTCTTATTTCTGTGGACATGCTTAGGTTTCTGCAGGAGGCCAGGAAACCCTGTGTGTCCAAATGGAAGAGTTTTTCTGTTTGGTGCCTTGCTCGTAATCAGGATCCACTGTCTTTGGAGATTCCTCTGGTTCTGTCTTATTTGTGTGGATTGGCCCATGCTGGGTTAACGTATTCTTCTGTTAAAGCCCACCTATCAGCTGTTTCTGCTTGTCTGCCATTAATTCCTCCTCTGGCCTCTAGGTTTGAGGTCACGCAACTTCGTAAAGGCATCCTTCATATCTGGCCTCCCAAGAACACTATTCCACCTTCCTGGGATCTTAAATTTGTACTTGAAAAATTGACTCTAGCTCCCTTTGAGCCTGCTACTTCATCTTCCTTACAATACTGTACATGGAAGACTATTTCTTTTGGCCCTTACTTTAGCTAAGAGAGTATCTGAACTCCAAGCTCTTGTGACTGTTCTACTTTTTTGTTTTTTTATAGAGGCAGGGTCTCTTTCTAATCCTTCTTTATGCCCAAAGTGGTTAATAAATTCTCTCTTAATAGGTTTTTTAACCTGGCCTCCTTTTTCCTTTCTCCACAATCTGCTGGTGAAAAGGTTCTTCACACCTTTGATTTGCACAGACAGCTCAAATATTGGTTAGACAAAACTAAGGCTATATGCAAGTCTGAGTGACGTTTTATTAACTTTCATCCCAGATCTTTAGGTTTGGCTGTTTCTAAGCAAACCATATCCTCTCGGATCTGTAAGGCAATTTCTTTTTGTTACTCCTTTCATTGAAAATGTCTTTCGGCCCCTGTTAAGGCTCATTCTGCGAGGGCTGTGGCTTCCTCTGGTGCCTTTTTCAAAGGACTGGATACCAGTTCCATCCTTGAGGCTGCTAAGTGGACCTCTGTCCATACTTTCAATAAGCATTACAAATTAGATGCTGTTTCCACAGCAAGAGCTGGCTTTGCCAGGGCTATCCTGCATGGGTTTCTTTCGGACTGTTCTGGGCTTCCTCCTCCCAAGTTTCCTCTTGAGCTTTTATACACTTCCTTTGATAAAGAATAGTGCAACAGTGATGTGGAAGGATATAGTACTGTTGTGTAAAATCCACACCATATCAGTAGATGTCCTTCTCTTCACTGTTGCAGTATTCACTCCCTTCCTCCCCCCCCTTCTGCTCTACTACTGTTTCTTACTTCTCCTTCTGAATGTACATGTTCCTCTTAATTCCTTGGACTGTTCCTTCTGGGGCTTTTCACTTCTGAGGTGGATAAGTCCATACATCAGCCTTATTGTTCATGCCTTGAGCAGGGAGCATACGTGTAACATATGACATCTATAAAATCATAAGGTTTTGGTTTACTGGCCGGACGTTGGGCTACCCTTTTCAGTTAACCCCTTTGGAAAAGAATACTGCAACAGTGAAGAGGAGGACATCTACTGCTATTGTAAGATTTTACACAGCTGTTCTTTGTTGGTGCATTGGTAACTGTCACTAATTGACAGTATATAGATGACTTACTGATTTAGTGCTTCACTGTTTCCTGTTGGTGATATTTACACCTGTCAGTTCATGAGCATCGTTCCTGTTGAATGTAGCTGAAGTGGGATAAGCATTTTGCATGATTGGTAGGCTTTCTGATTTTGTTTTATGCTCACCCATGTGGTGTTTTTTGGCATTGCTGCAAGAGCCCAGGTGCAGTGGGAGTTGAGTTTAAATGCTGAACCAAGGACCTGGACTGCTGGGAAGTGGTGTTAACACATTTGACTAATCCTAAATATAAAACATGTGTGCAAACTTTGCAAGGATACGCAAGTCAGTTTTAGATTACAAAGCTGTTCTTGCAATAAAGTCATTAGTACATCAAACCAGAGCACAGGCACATGCTTCTAAAGTTAGAGGCAAGGTGTTGGAAAATGGTAAGTTATGCTATCATTTGAAATGCCAGGACATCATAGAGCGAGTCCCAAAACAGAGACTGAATGGCTGAAAAAATGGACATTCATATACTAAGTCCAAGATGGCCATTTCTCAGGATATTCCCTTTTCTACAAGATATGGCAATCTCATAGTTAGTGTATATGTGTGGAGAGGGGGCTTACCCACATTGAAGTGTGTAGGGTGCTTGCCCCCCTGCAGAGAATAAGTTTAAAGGAAAAGAGCAATGTTTAAGATTTTGCTCTTCTCCTGCAGTTTCATTTCATTCTTTTTTTCAATTTGTAAGCAGTCTGCATTTGGAAATAAGAAATTTCAGCAAGGAACCTAATTCCATGTCAGTATTGCAAGCATTGATAGTATCTGTGAGGAAGAGAGTTAGTTGAGCCTTTAAGTTAGAACAGGGTAGAATAAATGAATTCTTGCCTTAGTGGATGTTACTAATGATTAGAGAAAGCAGGATAACTGAAAGGTATTAAGGAGTTAAAGACTAGCAGTGCTGTAGGTATGGACATATCTACAAGTTATCTCTAACTCTGCCATCACTCATCTTCATTGTGAAGATGTTAGGTTGCAGTGAGCTTCATTTCCATGTATTGTATTGTATTGTATTGTGCAAGCTGGTAGGATGACATTTTTCCCCCTTTTCTCTACTGTGGCACTACCATGGAGTTGGCATATGTAATCTTGGGGTCTTGCCACCTGCAAAAAAAAAAAAAAAAAAAATTGTGTTTTTTTTTTATAGTTTTTTTAACTTACCATTTATGAAATTATATTTTTGGTAAACGGAGTTGAAAATGGTATTGCTGATCTGATCACGTGTTGGTAAACCGTAAGTATGGATAGACTTCTGGCAGAATTGCATAAACTGCTGATGCAGATGGCCATGGGGAAGTTGTTAGTTTTTAAGCTTTCATCAGAGGAATAAGGCAGGGTGTTTCAACGTCATGTGGAAGAGCATAGTGATAGTGATCTTAAACCACTAAAGAGTCATGGAATCGCAACAACTAGTCCCCTCTCAGTTTCATATGCTGACTATTAACTTTGTATGGTGATTTGGGAATTTTTTCTCATTTAACTGGACAGCTTATAAAGTAGAACCAGCTAGAGTTTATGCCCAAGAAACAAGTCAGAAATAATTTGCAGGTGGTTTTGGAGCAGTGATGGATTCAGAAAATCTTTGACATTTTGGCATGACTATACATTTTCAACGTGCCTGATAGATTTTGTTGTCACATGCAGTTCATAGAGGCTGCGTAGTGTCTCAAGGAGGGGTCTGGCAGGTATGTGCATACTTGGTGGTAGTGGGGTGGCTAAATTGTTTATGAATTTTGAATTTTTATACAGCAACAGACAAGGATGTCCACCATCAACTTTATTTGCTTTTGCTAATGAAACCATTGGTCAGCAAAATGTAACACTTCTGGGAGGCTGAGATAATATGTGACTGCATGCTGTGAACAGGTACGCTGATGACACATTAATGATGGTCCTAAAACCAGAAATGTATTTTTTCAGAGTAGTGCAAAAGGATTTTGAAGGGATGTCATATCCCAAAATTAATCAGAAGTTAAAAAAAAAAAAGTCACATGCTTTGTGTTACTGTTAAATGTATCCCTTTTTGAATTTAATTCATCACCACCTCACCATTAATTGGTGAGGAATAAGTTGAAATGCCTGATTGGCGTTTTCTTAGTCTACGAAGATTATGGCCATTCTTAAGGAGAGAGAGAAATGACTCCATTTGAAGTATAGTCAGAAAAAAGTGGTTCCTAGTGGTCTTGAAGTTGCAATTAATAAATGTTGGGACCGTTATTATGGTGGTTTCACCCAGCACGTAAAACCTTGCAACTGTGGGAAAGTGATAGACTTTATTTTTTATGTTGGGAGGGAGACCATTTACTTCCACCTTTAGGAAATGCAGAACTGGTGTGTAGCACTATTTGGAAAGGTCAAGAATTGTTCATACTGTGGTAGCAGAGATTTTTTTTTTTTTTTTTAAGCCTGGTCAGCACACAAGTATGAGTGATCATCTGAGTTGGATATTGCTCCCTATAGGAGGTAAGGGAATCATTGCAGCTTAGCAGGTATGTAAGCAAAATGCTGACAGAAATGGGAAGATATTTCATGATTCCTGCTGAGAGTTCAGGTTATTGTTGATCAGCATAATACTTTTTTGGGGGGAACTGACCAGTATAGTCATAGTGGCATGCCTAGTGGGATGTGCTAGTAAAGGCATGACTGTGGTTCTTCAGCAGTTAAGATACCTTTTCAAAAGGTGCAGTAGTTTATCCTGATAAAATTAGACTGGCTTTGATATTATAGTGCCAATGATATTATGAAATGGGGCTGGAATTTGTTGAAGAGCACAGGATGATGATCATGATGAGAATTTAGTAGCGAATCTTTGCTTTCAGATTTTATTGATTTAAGCTTTCTGGTTAAACCTTGGTATCTGAATTGTATAGATTATGAATTTTTTTTTTTTTTATTCTCCGTGAATTGTTCTGGATTAGGGTTGAAGAAATGGACAAAGAAGGGGGCTGTGGGCTTTTTCCATTTCCCCTGAATGGCCTCAACTAGTCAACTCTCTGCAAAGACACAAATGCCCCCCCCCCCCCCCATGTGGGGTATTTTAAGTCCCACACCCTGCTTTATTTGTATACATTAATTTATAACCACAAGTAAAAGATAAACACCTAGAAAAGGTAGCAACACTTTTGGGGGCAATAGGGCTCCAACTGTCTCATTAAAAGCAGAGAGAGCAGTGGTGGGAAATCGTAAAATTGATGAGTTGTAACCCAGCAAGTAAGTGTCCCAAAGCACATTTCATCAGCTGTTTCTGGTATTTGGGTGGTCACATCATCACAACATACAAGGCTTTGAGGAAGGTCCTCCATTGTGGTTACATTTTCCCAACATACAAGACTTTTTTTTTGTGGAAGATGCATGATGCCTCATTTTCTGACTCTGCATTTGTGTTGGAAAAACCCCTTGTAGAATGCCCTCAACTCTCCCATTTCAGGAAGAAGTAATCTGATTGAGGTGATGTTCCTTGTCTCATATGTGGGCTGAAGCTGGTGAGAAGTTACACTGCTGGTTGAGATGCCTTAATTGCAGCCACCAGTATCTTAGGCTCTGTTAGCTACAGATCAGACCATATCTATAACTCTCATGAAGGCAAGTTAACTTTGATCTTGAGTGCAAGTTCCCCTCCAGAAGCCATTTTGCAGCAGCAGGTAATTTACTCCAACTTTCTCATTGATACTAGCCTAATTATGTGGGGTTGTACATCTTTTAACAAAAGTTGGGTCATGGCTCAAGTTATGTGTAAAGGGGAGATGGACAAACTTTTTTTTTTTACATCACAACTATTCTTTATGTATGCAGCCACCTTTTCAGGTATGACCTAGTAACAGAAAATGAAAGTTAAGTATGCATACAGTATGATGTGTTGATATATAACTAAAAAGAAGCTTTAATAATGTGCAGATGGAAGCAATGTACAAAGAAGAGTAAAATACAAAATAATGCTAGCGATATATTTATTTTAATTACAAAACTTATAGCTGTTCTTGACAGATGTTTTTCTGGGAATGCAGTCCTTCAGATAATAAAGACATTCAACAGGTAGATAACCAAGTTACAATTAAGTTATAGCTAAATATGTGCAAAGACATGAAATGCAGCATCTGCATTCCATTACAGTAGAGAGTCGATTAGCCGAACTAATTGAGACCTAGGGTAGTTTGGATACTCAATCTGTTCGGATAGTCAAACATACATTGAACCAGAAAAACTTCTCAAATCTTGTTTTTTCTGCATAGAGAGAATACACTGTTCAACCTTTCAGCAATTCCAGTGGACAGTAAAGAATATTTTTCACACACAAGTTCAAAAAACACACACAAGCAAATACGTGTAACCTTTACATATTCAGACTTTATGGTTTTTCCTACCTGAAAACTTTGGAAGGCTGCATTTGGATAATTGATGATTCTGATAATCGACAGTTGTATAATTGACTCTCTACTGCACTGCTTTTTTGCATGCTTCATTAGTGGCTACAGGCTTTTTTTTTCTTTTTTCTATTTTTTTATTGGATTATCACTTAAGATGCTGGCATACCTACATTAACAGAAAATAAAACAAACCAAGCATTTTTCCATTTACTTCTATAATACATCATATGTATTTTCTTTCATTACAAGTATCATCAGCCCAACATTACATAAATTGCTGAATTCCTGCCTTCCCTTAAGCCTTACTCCTCCTGAACATTATTCTGCATGCATTATTCCCACAATTTCCATTTATTTTTATATAATTTGCTCTTTCCCTTTTCTAAAGATCCATCTTCCAGTTATTTATAACACTCAGTTCTTCAGATATAGTTGGTTTAAACGTTGATTTCCATTTTCTGGTAATTGCTTTTTTGGCAGCCAACAGAATTGAACTTAAAACCTTGTTTGTCAAGGCAGTTGATATTATGTGCCCTGAATCATTTCCTTAGTCTCAGCCTTTTGCTCACCCAGTATTTCTGACAGAGTACTCTGTAGGGAATTTTTAAATTCTGGAAACTAAAATGTGAATGGTCTCACAGTTGTAGACAAAAAAGAACGATAAAAGTGCAGAATGCAAATAGCATTGCTACAGGAGACACATTTTGAAAGAACTGGGCATGTAAATTTGATAAAGAAAGTGTTTCAGGAGGGATATTCAGCAGAATATCCGGTACAAAGGAAAAGGGGAGTACCTATATTAATTGCTTGAGGACCTCCAGTAGTGATAGAATAAGAAAAAAAAAGGTTAATAATGGTAGATTTGTGGTAGTAAGCGGTTAAGTATAACGCTGGTATGTATTTGTATCCCACCAAAAACTGCTAATATGTAGCTTTAGAACATTTTAGGAAGAAATCATCAGCTTTCAGTAGAGAATATTACTTGCAGATCGGGACTGGAACTTGATTTGCAACAGTGAAGATGTATCTGGGGGAACTAAAAGGGAAACTATAACAGGAGGGTAGATTTCTGAAGAAATTTATGAAAATATTTGGTAAGGAAGACTTGAATTCAGTGGTAGGCACTCTGAGAGAATTTGCATTTTATTCCTGAAGGTACAATAAGTGGGCAACATTAGATAGAAATTATATTTTACAGGAATGTGGGCATTTAATTGAAAGCTTCAATACACATCCAATAACTATTTCAGATCATGCGCCAATAAAAATTACGATGGTAATGCAGGGTAATGAAGTAAAACTGAGACATTGGTACTTCCCCTCCTACTTGTTAAGAGAGGAATTTAAGGACTGGTAGTAGAAATTATTCAAGAGTTATTAGGGAAATTTCTTCAAAAGGTATAGCTAGTGAGTGGGATAAAATGAAAATGGAGTTTTAAAACTGGGTATAAATAAAAGAAAAAAAGAAGTAACAAAAATTATTTTGAGGGACTGACAAAGATATTGCAGAATAAGGGGAATCTCACAGAACAAGAAGAGGCACAAATGCAGATTGCTAAAGAGAAAATGAGGGAGTATCTGGATAATATGCATGAGTTGAGAATGACTGCTGTTAAGCAGCTGTTTTTTGATAACTCCAGAGCACAAAACATTTTAGCACATCTTGGGCAACAGAAAGAAGAGGAGGTTTTTGACAAACGTAGGGAGTCCATAACAAGAAAATTTGCTAGAGATCTTGTAGAGGTATCGGAGATATTTCAGAAATGTTATGAAAATGTGTTATAAAGAAGTGTGGAAATAAAGAAAGAGCACAAATGGAAATATTTATGAATACTTAATTATGCCAAGGTTAGAGGTAGATGGGGGTCAACAAGTAACAGTCAAGATAGGAGGAGATGAGGTAAAAATGGTGATGTATAATCTTCAGAAAAGTCTCCAGGAACAGATGGTATTCCCATTGAAGTTTGTAGGTTGGGGGGGAGGTGTGATAAAGATCTGGAAGATTTTATTTAATGTCAAAAACATTTGGTGACTTTATTAGAACAGTGATGATCCAGAGGGAAGCAGAATGTAAGAAAACATCCCTGTTGTTGGTGGGTCTTAATGTACAGAAAGCATTCAATAGAGTAAGCTTGGATTTTTTGAGTAGAGCAAAATAAGCATTTGCAGTCCCTGATACAATAGTAGGGCTACTTAGGAGGATATATGAGGGATCACAGGCAAAATTCAAAGTGGGAGGGTTCCTCTCTGATAGTTGTCTGACTAGAGGAAACAGACAGGGGTGTCCTCTTTCCCCTTGGTTATTTGTGTTATTTTCTTTGCCAGTGGTTCTAAATATAAGACTTAGAAACACAAGGATATAATTGGTATGGAAATTAAGAAAAAGTTGGCTTTATTAGCAGACGATATAATGTACCTGATAAAACTAGAAAAGGACATCTCAGCGTTGTGGAAAATTCTGAGACAGTTTAAATTTTTTTGGAGGGGAGGGTATGTATTTATTTTACTTACTGACATTTGATTTGAATATGGGATATGAGATTAATTAAGATAAAACAAAGGAAGTGTAAACTATGTACTGACACATGAATTTGTTCAGCAATAACCTTATTTATGGGGACATGTATGGGGACATCAGATAACCATTATCTGATGAAGTCGGGGAAACTGAGACGAAAATGCATGTTGTGTAAAGGCGTTCATGTGTTTTTTTGCTGCACTGATACGGAGTATTTTATGTGAAAATCTACCATTTTGGAATAAATCTACTTTGAAAATTATCCTCGTTCGTTTCTTCCAGCAGTTTTGGCACTTATAACAAGAAGGATTCTGTTATGGAAGCTAAGTGTATGTGGGGAAGAGACTAAAACAAAAGATAATACAAAAACTGAGAAACCGGAAGCTCTTGTTTATGAATATGGGTAGCAAGATACAATCAGTGATGATAATTTTAGTCCCTTTAGTTTTATGCACGAATCAAGCATATGTTTATCAACCAGAGAAGTTGTGCATGACAATTAATGGAAGAGTTGAAGGATTTTATTTGGGAAGAAAACTGGGCAAGAGTCCAGTGAGATAAGTTGAGTCTTCCAGTAGAACAGGGTAAAGTAGGATTACCTGATTTGAAGGAATATTTTAGAGCTACACAGTTAAGGCTGTTGCACATAACACAAGCAGAAAACTACACTTTAGAGTGGAAAGAGATGATCATCAAGCAGGGAGGAAATTCAAGAAATAAGGAGAGAGGGGGTTTTGGATGCAGATTATTAAGGAGAATAACAGTCATACAGAATATTATATTCATAAAATAGCAGAAAGTAATAAAATAGCAGAAAGTAGTCTAAGAATTAAGTCAACATGGGACTGGAGAAAGGAGATTCCGATAAGTATGATTGCAATTAGGGGTACACAGAATAGGCAAGAGTGGACTGGAATTTATTGGAGGAAACTTGCAAAGGATCCAAGGTGTTTGGGAACAAATAATGAGACTTGGAAAGGTAAAAGAATGGGAAGAGACCAAGAAGATATTTGAACTGTAGGTTAGAGACAGACTTCCTTATCAGTGATTGATACTGGGTATAGGCAAACAGAAAGGGATATGAATAGGGGAATTCTCTGTGAAACAGTTGCACTGGTAGAGTTTTTAATTGAATCTAGAACAGAAGCTGCTGCTAAAAAAGGGATGGTTAGTTGGGCATATAAAATATTGCAAGTCCCAAAAGTTCTGTACATACGGCAATAGTGCGGGGCCAAAAAGCAATGCAAAACCTTCCAATAAAAACGACCAGCACAAAATTTGGTGCAATAATTCACTTTTAATAATCAGAGTCCAGAGGATGTACAATTAAAGTATCAAGGGCAAACCGGTTTCGGCCAAAGCCTTCCTCAGTGCCACAAAAGAATATACAAAAGTACATCAACACTTTCACTAATATATGTATATATATATCTATATGGTTTCGGCCAAAGCCTTCCTCAGTGCCACAAAAGAATATACAAAAGTACATCAACACTTTCACTAATATATATATATATATATATATATATCTATATATATATATATATATATATCTATATATATATATATATACACACACACACACACACACACACATGCACACACATATCTGTAAGAATACACATCCCCCTTTTTCAAAATGCATCATTCAAACCTGGAGGAAATAATGCCCCCAGTCTCACAATCCAAATCCGTTCCTTTTTAGTTAATAAATCATCCATCCAAGTTTATTAAGTCCCTGAAAACATATCCGATCTATAGCTGTAAATCCTAAAAATAGCTGTAGAATGTTGCAAAACATGTTTATATAAAGCATTAGACATTCTCCTATTGCTGATATCACTTAAATGTTCAGAAGTATGCAATTTGAATTGTCTAGAAGTCTGCTCTACATAAAAGGCAGAACAAGTGCATTCAATTAAATATATAACCCATTCAGAGACAGAGTTACTAAAACATCTAATATCACGTATAGAAGTTTGTATATAATCAGTAAGATGACCAACTTTTTTGAAATTATTCAAAAAATTACCAATAGTTTTACCCTTTCTATATGTGAACATGCACCATGTTGGTAACACTTTGACCAGCTTATTTTCTGCCAAGAAATACCCCAACGCTTATTAATAAGTTCAAAGAATAATTTGGTATTACTACCAAAACTGGTGATGAACCGAACATTTGTATCATGTTTATTATTGACATGATATTGCAATATAGTCTCTCTGTCCACAGACTGAGCTAAATTATGAGCATGTTCTATAACTGACGTCTTATACAGGCTAGCCCTAAACCTGGAAGTAAGCTCCTGATTGGATTTCAACAAGTCCTCCCTAAAAGAATAAATTCTCTTAACCCTTAAAAATTGTTATTTTAGGAATGTTGTTTTTAATGTACGGTGGATGACAACTATTTACTTCAGTAAAGCGTTATAATGAACTCTTTACGAAACAAAGAAGTGTTTAATGTTCCATCAGCATTTTTGGTGATTCTAACATCCAAAAAAGAAATTTCCTGAGTAGCATGCACAACTGAAAAGAGATTTCCTGAGTAGCATACACAACTGAAAATTGTAAGCCCCACTAGTCATTGAAGTATTGTATAAACTCTAAGTAAATAGCATCAAATTTCTATACAAGCCAACAATCATCATGGTACCATCTCCAAATGTCAACTTTATCTAAATAAATATTATGGCTAACATCATATATCATTTGTTGTTCTATATATCCCATGAAAAGGTCAGCTTAAATGGGGGCAAAAGATGCCCCCATAGCTGTACTTTTTTATTTTAATGGTAAATGTTATCTGACATTTTTGGTCCAAAACATGTTCTGTCAAACAGAGCAAAAATGTATTAAACCCAGGGTTGTGTAGGTCTGAATTATTTAACCAAAATTCAACCGCCAATAAGCCAGCCCAATGTGGAATATTAGCGTATAAAGATTTAATGTCCAGCTTACATGTATAACTAACATGTAGTTTCTAACTGCATTATCTTTTACTATATTAAGAGACTTAGTGGTGTATTTAATTCTAGAGCTTACATTAGTTAACTGCGGTGGTGGTGCTGCGGCAGTGTTGTCGCCTCACAGTTAGACGTTGCCCATTCGATTCTCAGAGCGTCTTCTGTGTGTCAACATGCGTGACTGTGCGTTCCTTCGTTGAAGGTTGTGCGTTAGGCCCGGCAAGACCGCACGTAAAAAAATCTACTGCCAATCATTAGCGGACCAGAGTTCCGCTGTGGCGACCCCTAACCGGGAAAAGCCGAAAAACACAAACAAGTAAGAAAAGTTGAAAGTGGTTCAGTTAGAGAACTATGACCTGAAACAAGGGATCAGCCTGATGGACAATCTGAATTTTTATGAATTTTAGGCAACATGTAAAAATATTTGGGCAAAGGAAAAGATACAGTTAAATGATGTACTGTGTTTTTAGTAATAATCCCTTCTTCTAAAGCTAGAGGCAAAAATGCATCAATATCCTTTTTAAAATGTAATGTAGGATCAAGAACCATCTTTTGATAAAATTGAATATCCATCAACTGTTTTTGGGCCTCCTGTAAACAGGGCTGGCCTTAGCCGAAATGGCGCCCTAGGCGAAGTAGTGCTGTGGCGCCCCTTAAGTCACACCCACATAACACTCATGAAATACCCCTATTTGAGCCACACCCACTGGGTCATTCACCAAGAAAGCCATTCCAGTCATTTCCTTAAATTATTTAAATACATAGGAAGAAAGATACCTTGTAATGTAGTTAAACTGCAGCTACCTTTGCATATGTATTTTCTGTGTGAAATACCAGAGCCAGATCACGGTCAAATAGGGTCCTAGGAAGGGTAATAGACCGCCACCCCAGAGCAGCCCCTCCTGCAGCAATCCTCGGCAGCAGCCCCCTCCTCAGCCATTCCAATGTTCCATTATTTGGTTACTTCACCAGTTACCATGCATACTGTTCTATTATTTGCTTCTACAATGATTACAAATATTGAAATAAAATAGCACAAACACAGATAGCCATTTGCTAAACAAACAGTACAGTCTCACAGTGAAAACAGACTTAGCATGAGCAGTAAACTTCTCTGCCCTTGAAACTCACATTCATTGAAACGGCAACACTCACCTTCATTGAAACGGCAACACTCACCTTCATTGAAACGGCAACACTCACCTTCATTGAAATGGCATGAAAACCCACATTCATTGAAACGTCATGAAAACCCACATTCATTGAAACGGCATGAAAACCCACATTCATAGAAATGGATCTGGTTGGTGGAGAATTACGTTTACCTTTGGGCGGTTTTCAAAAGAGACTCCTTGCACACATTTTTTAGGACCATGCATACATGTATTTATTCTTTGATTCACTTTCCTAATTATATTCTTTATATAATACAGCACCACTTGTTAGAATATGTTTTAAATTTCTAGTTTTAAACCTTCTTTTAATAAGCAATGAAACAAAATGTATGAACCAATAACTACCATTTCAGAAAATTTCAACAATAAAAGGCCACTCATGACTTCTGTCATTACAATCGAGTTTATATTAAAAACACAAATGTTTACTTACCCAAACACCTAAATGCTGACACATATTCTGCAAATACATGGAATGCCCTAAACCGTGAAATTCAAAAACTCGAAATGTCATACTTGTCCCATCCCACTGCCCGCTACATACTACCTACACAAATAAACCACATTTATACACTAACCAAAACCCTACTTCTAACCCTAAAGTAAACCCTTCTTCTAACCCTACACTAAATCTTGCATATACCACTATGTATGCACTTAACCTGCACCCTAACCCTAAGGTCCATAACTATCGCACACTTACCTTAAAAAGCTATACCCAAACAAACTAAATAATCCACACACACACACTTAATAAAACTCTACTTCTAACCCTACACTAAATCTAACATACATTACCATCTATGCACTTACCTTAAGAAGAAGTAAAATCATCTGAATTCCACATTAAAGAAATGTGTAACTAATGAAGAGGATGCTACTGACAAACAACTTTACATATCAATGTTTTTATCTACAAATTCAGTGCCTGTTACCATTGAAAAATTAATTGCCTATATTACATTAAAAATTGGTAAGTTGGTGATATTGCAATAGGAAATGACTAAGAAGTTCATAGTCACTTGCTTCTGTCCAACAATACGTCTCATCACCCGTTCCATCAACATCAGAAATGCTCTCCACTTTGGGAACGCATAATTGACAAGTTTAAGGGGCTGACTGCATACTTCCTAGTGCCAAACCAAACATTAGCTTTTAATCTATTGAACTAGACCATTTTGACAGAACCAAACTTCTGAGAACAGGCATGGCGGCAGTTCAGCTTCCACCTAAGGAAAACAGTCTAGAATGTACTGTATCATCACCAACAAACTGAATAACTAAAGATTCATACAAGTCTGCAAAATATTAGACTGACACCACGACTGGAAAGAGAATAAGCAAGCTTAACATTAATCTGCCTTGCATGACTAGTTCTCCATTCAATGAAACACAAGCAAAACACACACCCTTGACCCAAAATGTGGACTGTAAATAAATGATAATTTTTTTTCTTTAAATTTACTAAGGGTTGTAACATTATATTTTACTAACCTTACCACTTGCTGAAAAAGACTACATTGATAACAAACAAAATAAATAAGGGGCTTTTTGGTGGAGGCTCACTTAAACTTTCAACCTACAATAAAGCAGGTTAAAAAACTATAACATTCAGTTATCAGGGTATTTTTATTCAATATATCAGTACACATAGGCCTTTCATATACTGCCACAGCCAAAGCTTGTGCTCAAATGAAGTCAGAAACAGTGCTTAAAAGACACCATAGATTAACTTTTGTACTTTTCTAAACATTGTACCATAAACAGTGTTATCGTGACCTGCCTTGCTGTTATCAATAAAACAAATTTTTGTTGACTTTTTTGATCTACAAAATCACTAATATAAAACTGCTTAAGATCAATCCTACATTAAAATTTCAGTATTCAAAATAATGTAAACTTGTATAAAAAACACACTTAAAATAAATGCAACCACGCTGCTCATTTAAACTTGTATGTATATATATATATATATATATATATATAATTATCTTAAGTGGCAAATCACAGAACTACAAATTTTATCTGGACAGTTGAGAGGTATGTTGCATACACGCAGCTGCTTTCTGTCACATAGCAATAAACACACACACACACACAAACACACCTACTGTCTCACGAAACAACACACGCATGCATTCTCTTTCACACAAAAACTAAACTGGTTTAAATTCCACACACTCGTACTCTCTCATACAACACACAGACACACCTTCCATTCCTACACACATCTACTCTCTTACACAGTAACACACGCACTTTCTCTCTCATTCAGACAGAACGACTAATTTAAATTCCATACACATAAATACATACACACATACTTTCTCTCGCATACAGTAACCTGGTTTAAACTACACAGACACACACACAAATACACTTACCTCCTTTTTAAACGAAATGGCTACATGCATACACACTGAATTAATCCCTATCTTGAAGTGTTAGTTTAATTTCCACGCGCCACCACAGAAAATCTTTACATCAGTGGTGGTGGCGTACATGTGTATGATGCGCATATATTTCTCCTGAAAGGTGGAGTGAAGCTTTTTTTTTTTTTTTGGTAGTTGTTGAAGCCTCCTGGCCACACTACAGGTTTAAAAGTGGGAGGGCACTCACTGCTCGCCTTATGAGTCCGGCGCTCTGTGGTGTATTTATTCATTTTAATTAATGTACTTTTCTTATTATGCGTTCGCATAATAAAACAAGTAAATTAATTAAAATAAATGAAGACAAACTGCGCCCTTTACTAGGCTGGCCTGTACGGCGCCCTAGGCGGTTGCCTAGTTCGCTTATGCTTAAGGCCGGCCGTGCCTGTAAATAAAAGGTCTAGTCCCATACCACCACAGCACCCCCTTTATCAGTATTATTGATAACTACTTTTTTATTCTCCCTTAAGGCATATAATGCCTTGTATTGATCAGGGTTTAAATTCCTCTTGGAACCAACTGAATAACAAAAATTAAAGTGCAAGTCCTTCAATACATTTTGTAATTTGAAGTAGTGAATATTGCAATAGAGATAAGAGAATTGAAAATGGGATGGTAAGAAAGGAATGTGAGCAAATTACATTAAAAAAATGGAAATTGTGGGGTTAATACATGAAGAAAATGTTCTGGAGGAGGAATGAAGTTTAAGGGAAGGCAGGAACTTAGGAATTTATTTCATGTTGGATTGATTACATTGCACAAAAGAATATATGTGATGTTTAATGTTTGTAACCTTGAATCAGTTAATATGGTTGTTTTCTTTTATATAAATGTAAGTGTGCCTATGACATAAGCGATAAATCAATAAAGGTATTAATTAAAGGTGCACTGCCTGTCTTTAAATAAAATTGAATTATACACTGTTGCAACAAACAGTGCTCAGAACACTCTAGATTAATTGCTTGGAAACGGTCAGCAGTCAGAAAAAGAAAACGGCTAACAATTATGCAGATGCATGCAGGAGTCTGTCTGTTTCACTCACATGAGAACAGAATGTACAACTGCCTTCAACTACAAACTTCTGGACTCCAACTGAACATTTGCTAATATCATTGTATATGCAAGAAACTTAGCACTTCTCATGGCATTCATCATTTTGTCATATTTTTCAAGCCTGCTTGCTTATGGAAAACTATCGTTTTAAGATTAAGCTAATGGCATTAATGCAGACATTCAGCTATGCAAAAGTAGGAGAAAGTATTTTAATTGTACATATAATTAGTGCACTTGTAGACCCCTCCCCCACCCCAACAGACCAAGTTTAAAGCAAATTAACTTTAACTTAAACTTGCTTTTGTCCATAGTTTTTCTCTTTTTGACAGTGCAAACCTGTATTGATTAAAATTAAATAACTACTTGTTTACTTTATTATTTTTAGCTGATACAACAATCACTAAAAAGACTCACCCCCCCCCCCCCACACACACACATTTAAAATATCCCTGATTTGTGAAGTTCTGTCTTTTTGTCCATTTTTAAGGGAAATTAATTTTTTTGTTTTCCATCAGTGATGAGCCTAGGCCTGTCTGTCCTCTCACTTGTTGAGGAAATGTTTCTTTGGCATCCCCATCCTTCTGACAGGCATACTGGGTTCTAATGTTGTTGGGGTAAACCTCATGATACCCGTGGTTGTTCTTTCTTTAAGGGATTTACCACTTCTGTGATAAAAAGACACACGAGAGGTCCTACAGAAATATTTATCATCTCAGACATTAGTAAATTCAGAAAAAGAGTGCAATTCCCTTTTGCACTCTGTCTTTTCTGTTGTTGTTAAATTAATTTAAAAAAATAAAATAAAATCCTCTTCAGAGCTGTAGCAGAGTTTACATCTTTCCATAGAGCTTCCCTGAGCTATATTCCCATGGCTAAGCAGTCCCGCTTGTTCAAGGCAGACTTTAACTGTAAGCTATTGGTCAGTGGTGTGGGGCATGTAGATGGGGATCATATAGACTTTCCAGTATTATAGGTTTGGAATCGGTGATTCCTACTTCTTCAGGGAATGATGCTTTATTATATTTCCAAAACCTTTGTTCCTCTAATCCACTGAGCTGGTATCCAGGCTTGACTGTTGTCCTCTGGGTCATGGAATACCAGTGGTCACCTTCTCCTTTTCCCTACCAATGCATCCTTTTCCTTAACATCTACATACCTGCCTCTGATGGTCTCATCACTGGTTCCGGCACTTTCCTTTGCAACAGTGATGCCTGTGTCTCAATAGGTCTGTTTTTCTGATACAGATTTTATCTGGTGGCCTCTTCAGCACCAGTTGACCAGAGTCTTACTCCAGTGCTGCACTGGATGTTAATGCTTTGTATGTTGATGAGTCTGATGCTGGCATTTCACATGCCTCTAACAGCACCCTACCAATGGCATTTTAGACATCTGCATTTCTAGCATCTGTGATCCTGGCACCAGTGTTTTGCGTATCTTTTTTAGCCAGGGTTCACAGCAAGTGCTTTACAGTTGTCACTGTCTTTGGCATATATATATGCTCTATGTCAGAGTGCATTTTGGCCATTTATACTGTCATGTTAGGATCTGCCAGTTTGGTCTATGTTCTGCTGGTTTCTGCTTTCACAGACTGATATTCTAGTCTCGGGCTCCTTTACCTTATCCTACCCCAGTCTTCCCTGTGATAGTTCTTCATATTGCACAAATGCCTAGAAGACCAGTACAGTCTCTGAAGACATAAGTTCTAAAAATGTTTATGCAAGTTTAAGCACATGAACCTGAGATGTGAAGAAAGAGCCGCCTCCTGATCCATAATTTGAAGAAATCACGCAACTTATGCAGTAGAATGGGGATTTGGGCAAAACAGCTTATTTCCTTTCCCAGAAGGAAGCTGCAAAAAATGTTGATTCTGTTCTTAATTTTTCAAATGTCCTGTCTGATTCTTTCCTCTGAACATTTTCTGGATGCCACCAGCGTTGTACAGAAAAATCCCAAAAAAGCAAACATTCTGTCCTGTGGGAGATTGCCGGGTTTTGGCTGAAACTCGCAAGCCTGCTGTTAATGTATCTGCAACAGCCCTTTGTAAAGCTTCTGCCATCCATTACCTCAGACAAGGAGACCCAGGATTTAAATTAAAAAGACATGTTATGTTCACAGCACTCTCTGTCAGCAATGAGCTATTTAATGCACATGGTTTCTTTTTAGTTGGACATGAGTGATGAGCTTAATGCAGATGAACTGCTGGAGGGTTTTCTGAATGAGAAAATCAGGGCACTGCAGTGACTTCATCACCTCTCTGCTAACTTGATATCCAAGTAGGAAAACCATGTAAGGGGATGCTAGATTAGAAGTATCCAGCATTGCTATCCATTGGCACTGTAGATTGTAGTTGACTCAGTCTGCCAAGGATAATAAGGTGATGTGTTTGGAGTTTCCTTTCTAGGGTCTCCTCATGTTGGATGAACAAATCAACAAGCACCTCAAAGGATTAAAGAGACAGGAAAAACCTTAACAGCTGTGTGAGTAAATTTTCACCCTCATCATACATTTTTCCATAATCCAGTAGAGCCAGTATCTGGATTTGGTTCATATATCCCCCAAGGTAACACCGTTTAGATGGTGACAGGAGCAGATAATTCTCTTCCATTCTGCTACCTAGCAAGTTTGTGGACCCAGAAGCTGAAATGTCTGGCAATCCCCAGGGGGTTGTGGTCAGAACTGGGATGGATCACATCATTCCTGATACTTTGCCTTACTGCTTTTCCTCTTTGTCCATGTCCCAGCACGTGATATTATTCCATATGCTGTTTTTAATAACCAAAACAGGGACTACAGCCTCATGCTTAGTCATAAGGGCCTAAACACAGCAATTCCCAAATAAACCTTTTGAATAATATTAGAGCAGTCACTACATTATATTACTTCATCTCACTTGGATAGATATAAAGTGTGATCTTTTGACCTCCAAGATTCTTCTGTCTAGTTTAAAAAAAATGACAAAGGAGGTTTCTGTGCTTCCAGTTTATAACCAGTCATTACTAGTCTTGGACATTTTCATTTGACTACATCTCTGCCTCAGAGTATTCATCAAATGGATGTCTTTAGCTGCAGCCCACATCTGCAGAGTTAGAAAGTGTTCCCTTGTCTGAAAAATGGGCTGATGGCTGAAAAACAGTATCCTCAGTCAGAGTGGAAGTAGGAGTTTCTGATCAGTTTGCTGTTGTGTTTCAGAGCTGGAGTGATCTTCACAAAGTCTTGTGGTTGGTTGGTGCAGACATTAGTCTCCACTGAGTTTTCCTAAGATACAACAGCTTGGCCATCCTTTTTGCCTCGTGACAGGTTCCTGTCTCTTAAGCATGCAGATTCTGTCATGGAGTCTCCCAGCCAGTTCTGACAAAAGCTTCAAGTTTCTGGTTCTGACTCCATTGTCAGTTTTTATGGCCCCTCATTGTACAGTCCAGTCAAGGGTCTTTGACTGGATCCTCAGAAATCAATGGCCTTACTTGTATTCCACAGATAGGAAGTAGTACAGTGTTATCCATTGTGTTAAGAAGCCGTGAGAGTGTGGTAGTAGGGCATTCTGCCTCAGTATTTTCTAGTGGAGGTCTGAGAAGACAGTCTCCCAACAAATGGATCAAGTCGATATTTTGTAATGCTCAATCAGTGGTCTGTCATTCACACAGTTACCAAGAAAATCTTTCATCTGTTGGGTTTCCCATTGTATGCCCTGTTTACCTCAACATCCAGCAACAGTCTGCTTCAGCTTCTTTTTGTTTTAATCTCTGAGAAATTGTGAGAAGATTGCTGTAGCTCGCCTTTGGCCAAGTGGTGTGTATTCTTTCCCTCATTTTCTGTGAAGCGGAGGTTCCTCTAGAAAACTAGACTACAGAAAATGAAAGTAATCTTCGTAGTGGTCTTTTGGCCCAGACAGACTTTGTTCTCTCTTCTTCAGAATTAGCTCCTTTACAGAGCTGTGAGGCTCTAGCCATTCAAGATATTGCTGTGTCACGGTCACCCATTTGGCAGGCTTCACTTGGACCGTCATGCCCTAAAGCTAATTGCATGACTGATCCAGTTGCAGTGGTAGTTACTGCTCCTGGTTCCATAGGTAGGGTGATGTTCATTATAGGGATTACTGCTACAGTAAAATTTCATGTTCCTGGCAAACAAAGCCAGATGTCAGCCCTTATGGTGTGACTGCCAGAAGTTTTCTGAATGTCCTCCTTTAGCCAAGCTCCTTCACTGCTTTATGTGAGAGCCCAGTGTATAAAAGAAGAAGCTGCTTACCTTACTTGGATAGAAGGAAGTTTCTTTGCTCACCAGTGGGAGTGGGGAGCCTTGAGCAGCCTACCTGTCCCTGTAGGAAGTGACCTCAGCACAAGAGCTGTAGTAATTGGTTGTTTTGGACCATTTCTAGCTCTTTTGAAGTTCCCTGTTTAAAATCCGCGTTTGCATGGCTTTGCGTGGTTGTGCGCATAGCACAGCGCCGGTTAAACAACTTCTGGCTCCGCTAAGTCTGCTCTTCAAATTTTCCCTTAAGGAAGCTCTACTCTTAGTATAATCAGACTACTCGCTATATTATAAGCCTAGCACTTGTTCTCAAAACTTTTCTGCTAAGTAAGCACTCTCGTACTAAGTAAGCACTACATCCACCTACCACCCCTGTGAATATCCACTTCCCTTAAAGGCACAGCACTCCCTTATACTGTTCTAGCATGTCGAGTGGCAGATTTCTGGTGTCCACTCGAGTTCAGCTGGTAAATCTGGGTATCTTGAGACAATGCTACAATTGTCTCATGTACACAGACAACCCTCTCCTCCTCCCAACAAACACAAATACATGTGAGAGATGCAACTATATAGCCAAACTGGAGGCTGAACTCTCTCAACTCAGGGCTGGCACAACCAGACAGGAGGAGATGGTAACCACACACACAACAAACCCAGTCCCACATAGACCTACCACAACTGCAAACCAAACACATAAAAACACAAAGATATACTCGGAGGCTCTAATAAAAAACTTACCAAAACAACAGAGGCTCCCAAAGCAGACATCGTCAATCACAGCCCTTAAGGCCAAACACCATGCCTGATGCACTAGTAATAGGTGACTCTATAGTCAGACACACTGATGTCCCGCTTACCAGGCTGAACAAGGAGAGGGTGACTGTGAGCTGCCTATCGGGAGCTAGGATCCGCCACATAACACAAGCACTCAGGTCACTCCAAAGCAAGTACAAATATGACTCCGTCATTGTCCATGCTGGCATGAATGACCTGAGATGTACCTCCCTGGACTACATGAAAAGAGACATAGAGGAGCTCTCTGATTATGTAGCCCAGGCTGGTATGACTCTGACCCTGAGCAGCATCTTGCCCTCACCAAGAATGATGCCACAATACAAAGACAAGATGATCAGATTTAATAATTGGCTCAAGTACTGGTGTCATTCTAAGGGGATCCAATGTCTGTCTGCCTGGGATGACATGTTGGACAAGCCACGCTGCTTCACAAGGGACGGCTTGCACCTGTCACCACTGAGCTTCCAGATATTGGCTAAGGCTCTTGCCACCCCCATAGTGCCTTTTTTAGGCAAGGCTCAAAAGACAAACCCACCTCCTTAGAAAACAAAAATGGAAAAAAACTAAGGGTAATGCTGCTCAACGCCAGAAGTCTAAATCTCAAGATGCAGGCTCTCGATGCACTCCTCAGTATGGAGAACATCGACATCTGTGCAGTAACTGAAACCTGGTTCAAGGCTCCTGAGAGCACCCCATCGCTACCAGGCTATACCTCGTATCATGCTTTTCGGCCCCAAAACCCGGGCCGAACCACAAAGGGAGGGGGAGTGTCCATATTCATCAAGGACACCCACACCTCCAGGTTAGTAGCAACACATGAAGCATCGGGGACCATAGGTGCAACTAACCATAGGCAAAACTGCTATACAACTGGTAGCATGTTACAGACCACCCTCCCAATCTCAGGAACCCCACTCAGCCTTCCTGAAGACATTGGAGGATATGAATGTATCACAAAATACCATCATGCTGGGAGACTTCAACTACCTAAACATAGATTGGGTACATTATTCTAGCCCTAACACCCTAGCCCAAAGGTTCCTGGAATTCATAAATTCAAATGCACTGGAACAACTAGTCACCTCTCCCACTAGGGGAGATGATATACTAGACCTGATCATCACAAACATGGGGACAAAATGCTCCACACCGGAGGTATATCCCTCACTAGTGAGATCTGACCACAAACTAATCACCATGGATATACATATCCCACCTCCACCCCAGCACAAAAGACCACAGTGTAAAACTTCTCAAAATCAGACTTCACTCTTCTTAAGACTGAGATGGCATCCTTTAAGCCCACTGGTCCAGTGGATACCACGTCCCACAATGCCAAATCCTTCACAAATGCTTTCTATGGACATCTCCAAGAATGCATGGATCATGCAATCCCAAATAAATCCAAGTCCCTCTCCACCAAAGGCAAGCGTCGTGTCTGGTGGACCTCAGCCATTAACAAATTGTATTACAAAAGAAGGAAGCTACTGCACGACAGAGCAAAATCCCATAAAGGGAAGACATCTCTGATCAACACTAGCAGAAAACTACGTTCTCTCATAAAAACTTCCAAGGCCAACTTTGAGAGAAAAATCGCTAAGGACACTAAAGATAACCACAAAGCCTTCTTCAGCTACGTTAGAAACCTGGGCGGAAACACTCGGATATGCTCAGAGTTAGTTCACAACAACAAAAAATACACTGAACCCACAGATATTGCCAACATTCTGGCTAACAGCTTCAGTGCAAATTTCTCCCCTCCCTCACCCCCAAAAGAAGAAATACTTATCCCAGCTGAATGTAATCTCCCTGTCATCTCAGATGTCCAAGTGAGAGCCGCCCTCAACAAAGCTAAAAACACAGCATCAATGGGACCTGACGGTATCCCGGATTGCATGCTACGTGAACTCCAAGAGGAGCTAAACCCGCACATAAAAATGCTATTTAACCTTAGCCTTACTACAGGATATGTACCTGAACACTGGCGTACAGCAACAGTGGTCCCATTCCACAAAGGGGGTACCTCTACAGACCCTGGGAACTACCGCCCCATAAGCTTAACCAGCCTGGTCTGCAAAGCTATGGAAAGAATTATTATGGAACTCATAAACAGAGACATTGGGGACCTACAGACACTTGACCCCACCCAGTTTGGCTTTGTAAAGGGCAGATCCTGCCTTTTGAACCTGGTTGACTTTTTCGAAACAGTCACTAGAGCCATTGATGAGGGCAAAGTAGTCCATACAGCCTACCTGGACTTGGCTAAGGCCTTCGACACAATACCCCACTCAGGCATCATACATAAGCTCAACAGCTTAAACGTAAACCCTTATGTCACTAGATGGGTTGCAAACTGGCTAAAGCAATGTCTGACTCAAAGCCAGTCACAAGTGGTGTCCCACAAGGATCTGTCCTGGGACCCCTCTTGTTCGGCATTTATTTCTCAGATGTTAAAGCAAACATGGGAGGGTTGTGGCTGACAAAGTTCGCAGATGACTGCAAACTAGGCGCCATAGTCAATACACCAGCGGACACATACATCCTACAAAAAGGCCTCACAGAAACGGACAACTGGTGCCGGAGTCATGGCCTTAAACTAAATGCCAAAAAATGTATAGTCATCCCCTTTGGGAAAAACAAAGTACCCACAAATTATCACATAGACAGCAACCCACTGAGTACGGAAAAAGTAATCCGAGACCTAGGGACCCAAGTCGACAGCGACCTCTCATTTGACACCCACGTTGCCAAAGTGGTTAGAAAAACATTCTACCTTGCACAACTTATCATGAAGGGATTCACATCCAGATCCAAGGATGTCATTGTACCCCTATACTCCTCCCTCATCAGACCCATGATTGAGTACAGTGCCCCATTTGGTATGTACCTCACCCGGCATTTGCAACAGCTGGAGAGACCACAAAAGTACCTAACCAAGAGGATCAAAGGTCTCCAACATATGTCTTATTCTGCCAGACTAAAGAAACTCCAGCTCTATTCAGTAGCATACCGCCTGCTCAGAGGTGATCTCTGCCTGATGTACAAGGCCATGTCCAATCAGGAACTGATGGACATGCTCCACCTCAAAAAATCCAAATCCATCAGAACCACGAGAGCTAAAGACTTAAACCTCGGCACAAGTATGAATAGGACATGCTGAAGGGATAGATTCATAACCCAGAGGCTTCCCATGGTCTGGAACAAGATCCCAGTTCATGTTAGGCAGAGCCTCTCACTGACTCTCTTCAAGAGAAATCTTGATGAGTGGATGGGAGATCGTAAGTTTACCCCAGGGATCACATCTGTGTCACTGCTAGACAAGGGGCACAGTAAACTAATTCTTTTATATAAGGGGACCTTCACTGTGTCACTACTAGTCAGAGGCACAGTATTCGAAATCTGTTCTGTGCATTTTTTGTACCATTTCATGGGGTGGTGAAAGCCACATCACTATGACTAGGCTTACAAATGCCCCAGGGCAGATAGCCTAATACTAAACTATGAAACTAAAATCTCAGGACTTTTGCCAGTTTTTCGATTTCTTTGTAGGACATAACTGCCCAAAAATGGACTGTCCCTCGCAGAGTGGGACAGGTGGTAACCCTACTACAGAATGGTGCCAAAAGCCTTTTGTGATTTATACATGTAATTATGTCATCAAGCAAGATCACACAAGACTTAAGGCATAACTATTGTCCTGTGTTAATTAACCCACCTCAGCTGTACACTATTCAGGAAGCCAGTACTGTTGTAGCTGCTGGTCCCTGTGGCATAACTTACAGGACAGCAGTAGCAGCCTGAGTAATGATGATGCATTTCTCAATACAGTGAGGTCCTTTACTTGTCAGTATATTGCTAAGCATGCTATTCAGCTTACAATGCTAAGCAACGTACCAGTGCAAAAAAAATCCATTGCATAGCAGGAAAATCCCTACTGGAAATAGATTCCCTAACAATGCCAGCAAATCTGATACCTTTTGCTGTATTGTCTCTCCCCCCCCCCCCAACCCTGATGATAGTAAGCTCCAACCGGGGGAAACTCGCATAGCACCGGATCCCTCATTATCATAATATGGTAATGAACCCCAGTCTGTCATCATCGTGACAACTGACTATAAGGCACGTTGGATCCTGAAAGGACATCAGCTGACTGCATTATGAGTTGAGCTCCTAAAAGTAGCCCTTTGGTAGACACTGCACTAAGTCTAGTAAATAATTCATATTTAGTAGATGCACACTGCCTTGATCTAAGGGACTGGCTAATAGTATCAAAACATCACCTGCTGACAAATTAATAGTTAAGAGGGATAACAGTGCTCTACAACAATTCCAGTCCATGGTAATGAATATGCTCCTACTTGCCACTGCTGGCATTGCAAATAAGGGGAAGGGGGTACACTTGAGAGTAATCCTTTTTGACATCCATGAACCTAACTGTATCATAACATGTGCCCTTTGAAATAACTTGAATTTTCAGAAACTTATCAGGGTAGTTAAGGTTTTCAGGGCCACCATGAACTGTCTCCATGACAGCCTGTCTGAGGATTTTTTTGGCATCATAACACAATATAGTTAACAATGTCTTTGCTTGACCCACATGTTGGAGAAGGCTATAAACTTTCTGATACAATTTCAGAGTAATCAGGATATGTAAACTGTTCCAGTAATATAATAAGGCTTCTAGCTTACACTCATATCTACAGTTTAGAATTGGTGTTTAGAATAAAAATAGAGCAATAGCTGGATGAGTTAGTAGGTGTTTTGCCAAGAATCAAAAGGTGGACACTGAGATAGCTTTCCAGGATTCTGGAGAGATCCACAACAGCATTGCTACATAAAGGTTACAGACCTTCAAAAACAAAAGTGAACTTGGAGGTGACAAATAATGGTAACCGTTTGGGAGACCATTAGTCTCCTGAAGTTTTGTCTCTTTTCAGGAACATAATTCCCTGTTTGAGCTCATCTTTACCAAGCAGCATCTCTAACACAAGACTAAAAATGTCCTGAAGTGCAAAGTCAACATTCTGTTCAGGGATGGCAGCTTCCACCATTTGGACAAATAGTAATACCATTACAAGAGAAGAATTTCTCTCCTGCACATGCATAATCTATATTATCCTTCCCCAAGATGGATCCGTGTCTTTGCTCTTCTGGTTAGAAACTTTAGCTACTGTTGGATAACAGCAGCCATCATTACATTCACTTTCTAAGGCCATACAGACCTTCAAATCCAGTTATTCTTGTGCTGTTAACCATGGACAAATGGTGAAGACTTGTGCCAAATAGCCCCATCCTTAGCCAGCGAAGATGAGATGATAAGCTGCATACAATTAATTTTTTTGTATCCTAGCTTCTGTCAGTTCTGTTAGCCCAACTATGTAGTTTTGCATTTACCTGACATTTATACGTGTCCCAGAGGATGTGA
The DNA here is from genome assembly GCF_019279795.1 of Protopterus annectens. Taxonomy (NCBI): domain Eukaryota; kingdom Metazoa; phylum Chordata; order Ceratodontiformes; family Protopteridae; genus Protopterus; species Protopterus annectens. The sequence goes on along the minus strand of NC_056744.1, from coordinate 1,171,986,221 downwards.
AATGGGATTCCTGATGTAATGTGAGTTGTCAAGGCCTCTCATGCCTCCTTTTACTTTCAGTATAAAAAGAGTCATCCGCTTCCAAGGTGCTGCAGGCAGTAAAGTGTTCCTGTCTCTAATGAGATCCTTAGGCATTTACAAGCGTTTGTAGTCTGAGTGGCATGAAGCAAAGTTTAGGGGAGCACACACGTCTCCCACTTCTTTGACTACTAATATCTAATCAGTTCCGGACCACAAGTCTTTGAGAGCCTGAATACTGGTTGAGTACCACATGCCCCCACCCCAAAATGTAAGAGAGTGTCATTTAGTAACCTTGCTTTTTTGGGTGGAGATTGAAGTATTTAACATCTAGAAACTTTCAAATTAAGGACATGTGAAAACATTCCAATCCCTCATCCAAATTAACACTCTTCAAGTTGTCCACTATTAATATAGGTTCACAGGTAAGTATTAGGATAAATGCCCTTCAGACAATTTTATGTCTAGATAACTTTTTTTTTGGTGCTTAAATTAACCCATTTCATTTAGTGATACATTGGCCTTACCCATCCCATAGCTGATAATTATGTGTTAACCCTAGTGAGAATAACTGTGATCATACTATACATTATTTGAGTGGAACTATGTGTGGAATAAAGCATTTAGAGCTGCCTGTGTCCATTAGTAGTACAGGAGGCAGTCCTGGGTAAATTTTCTGTTACCCATCCATAGAGTCAAGTTATGCTTGAATATGGATAGAGACGAGCTTTGTTTTACAAGGATGGGAAATCTATTCCAGGGCAGTGGTATTTGTGAGGTATACCTGCCCCTCCTAACCATATTCTTTTGATGTTGCAGAAGAGGTTTAGATCCCTAGACTGAGTATTTATGGTGCCATTTGACTAGTTGTTGTGCAGTAGATCCATTAGTATGGGATCAGAGGATGCCTTGTATGCCAGACACAGGTCAACCTCTTAACAGTATCCAGGATACCGAGCAGAGCTGGATCATAGTTAAGTGGGGGCCCTAGGCAGGTAAGTGATCTTGTAGAGAAGAATATGTCACAGTAGTATGTAGCAATGACTACACAATGGATGATGAAAATCAAACTGTTCTGATAATCACTCCAAATAATGCAGGATTATATGACCTGACATATGTCAACCCCTTTGCAGTTGTTGGAGCCTGCAAAGAAGGCACTGCAAACCGTTTTAATAAAATACAACATGTTTAGACTACTAAAATGTAACATGTTTGGACTGTATTACACAGTCCATACCTATTAATGAATTAATTGTTTTGTGCAATGAATAAAGCAAAACAAAGACAATATAAATGCTTCAGCAGGATTTTTTCAATAGCCCACAAGACATTCAAAATCGGAAGTATTACTTCATAAAATATCCTGTTTTTTTGGTGGGGGTTTTACTCTTGCAAGACACCTACATCTCATTTCTGACCCCTTAAATTTTCTCTGTTATCAAGAATATTTATCCTGCTGACATCATTCAGTTCAGGTCTGACCTACTTTGATGGCTAAAAATGCTGTATTGTAGCAGCATACACTTCTAGAGTCAACAGGGCCAGATCATAAACAAATGGGCATGCAGCCTAGAGTCAACAGGGCCAGATCGTAAACAAATGGGCATGATCGACAGCTGCATTTCATTTAAAATGTTTTGCCATTTTTAAGCAAAAAACATTCACATATTGAAAACAGACTTGGCAGGAGGAACAGTAAACGTATCTTGCCTTGAAACTCACATTTAGTGAAAATGCATCTGGCAACCCATTAAAGCACAAGAGACATGCTGGAGTACATTGCTCATATAGCATATAGTACTAATTGGCACCTAAGTGAAGGGTGTAGGAATTCAAAAGACCAGTGTGTAAAGTATTTGCCAACAGCCTGGAACAGCCTACTGGACACAACTGTCCCTTTTCAAGAGCAGCTCAGGAGTTGTGCATCAAGTACTTGACAAACTGTTGTAGCCCAAACACAATGCATTTCACACCTGTGTGCTTGCAAAAAAAAGCAAGCTAAGAATGTATTTATAGTTAAAATACCAACATTAAGCCTGTATACTTTATGCTGTCCAATGTATTCACATCTAAATAATCAATACACTGTCAACATTCAACAGAACACAGAAAACAAGGATCAGATCCAAAGAACATGTCCCGTATAATGTTACTTTTTACTACAGTCAGTTTCCTTCCTTTACACCATAACAGCAAATGGCCGATAGCAATTCAGTGATTTAGTAAAAGTTATTGAAGTCTGCCCATTGGTATGGAGGATTAAGGCTCTTGCCTTTAGTACCCAAGGTACAACAGAAGCATTTTTACAAACACACACACACACACACACACACACACACACACACACACACACGCACACACATGCACACAAACACTGCTCCCTTTACTTTTGTCTGCTGCTACCTACTTTGCACTCATTGCTTGTAAGTGCATGGACTGAAACTGGAGGAAAGTTAATCTGGATTATATCTCTGACTGGATTTTGCAGGTAAAAAAAGAACAAACTGCATGCCCCACTGCCTGGAATGCCAGAAAGGATGAAAGTTGACTCTGATTGTACTGCTTTCTGTCGGGACTTTTGCAGATAAAATGTTTCTGGGAGAGATTTCAGTACTTGTACCAGTTCTTGAAACTCTCTTATTGGCTTTGCTTCCCTGCTCCTGTCTCATTAGCACAAAGCATTTGCCAGTGAAACTGGAGCTTGTGATGCAGAGGCAATGAAAAAGACTGCATGAGTGAAAAGGAAAATTGACTAAAGAGCCAAATTCATTTTTTTTTTTTTTAATTATTTTTTGTATGTCCAGGCCTCACAGCCAGCAACAGGCCCTAGGCAGCTGCCTAGGTCACCTTGTGCTGAATCCAGCCCTGACACTAAGTATAGTGATAAGGCTTTGAGGTGGTGCATATAGATGTACTGTTCAGGCCTTTTATTTTTTAAGATATTGCTGTAGATGTTCCAGTTGATGCATGTATCTGGACAGAAGAGACAAATGTATAGGTCACATTCCAGTCACTTTAAGTCCTACTTGGTTATTTTCATGCAGAACCCATATTACTGTAGTAGACCTAGTAAATTTGGAGCCCCCTCCAAAATAATTATTTGTGTATTAACTAGATAGACTTAGAAGGTGCCATAGAACCTGACAAAGTTGTCAGTGCGAGGGTGAGGTGGGAGGGTAGAGGTTGACTTAATACCGTACTGTTATGAGGTCTCACTATAGACCCAATGTCATTCTCTCACAAAAGGCTGCCAGACATATTGTCAAAGGGAGGGGCAATGCCAGCTGAAAAAGAAGGGTCATATTATTTCTCCATTAATTATACAAAAAGCAACTAATACACTACTTGATGGAGTAATCCCTGTCTCAACACAGTAAGGAAGGAAGTACACCAGAATGACTAGGGTAAATTGATGGGGCCGACAGTCACTTGAAAACCTAACAATCCTATGACATGTATGGGAGAAGCAGTAACCCATCCTCTGCTTGTTGCATGCCAAATACCCCCCAGAAATGGAGTTAAATTGTAAGAAGAGAAGCGGTGCACACGCCTTGAATGTCTTGTACCAGGTCTCATTAAGCTTTTAAGCACAAGCATTACTAAACGCACACTGCTACTACTACTCCAGGGCTTGGATTATATCTGAAAAAATTGCCCAAGATAGAAATGGGAGAAAGGTTTGTAGGGGATTCCATAAAGTAAACTGTATATGGGAACCACAGAGCCATACTGTTTTCTGCAAGACCAAGGAGTGGAAGCCCACTGCTAAATGACTAATGATTTTTATAGAAAGATCACTTTTCACATCGTGGAAATCACATAGGGTGCTCATCTACAGCATTAACATCATACAGGCAACCAAAGAATCCCAGTTTAATTGAAGAGGAATTCCTACCCATCCATCCCTTCACATCTTCCACTTAGTGGAAACCAAAAAAAACTGGAGGCTAATGAACAGAAACAACCTTGAGTCCAGATTTATCAGATAAGACATTAGTTTTTAAATATTTTCAAGGGAAAGACAGCTCCTGTGGCATAAAAGAGTTAAAGCCCTGTCTACATCAGAGGGTGATGGGAATGAGCAGCTCTTGTTGGCTTACCCATCCTGGTAGGAGAGTGGTGGTGGCTCTGGCTTGCCACTTGAGTGACACCTAGCAGGAGTACTCTGTATTGCACTTATGAGGCAGGAGCCTGTGAGCACATGCTGTTCACATGCATTAGCCCTTGCCCACATATTCTCTTGGACAAATGCTAATAATATGCAGAGGCTCACTCCCTGCAGCAGACATTAGTAGAATATCTCAGAGATCTGACATGAGGAAAGAATGCATGGGGGTGCTCTTCTGGAGTAGGGATAGGACACCACAACAGACATGGAAGTTAGCCCAGTCCCTACAAACCAACTCTTACCATGGGGGAATAGGTGGACTGATTGTTCATGGCACCCCGGAGAGGAACTAATAGGTTGCATGACTCTAACCTCAGGATGCCTTATTCTCCCCCCAGAGTAAAAGGGACAGTTAGGTAAAGGGTAGCGCCAGTAAGTGATGATGATAAAATTGTGTATATTTTCTAGGCTAGTTGATTATAAGTAGCTTGCAAATTCACTAGAAGAAGCAGAGTAACTGAATCTTCTCTGTAATCAAAAGTATTTAGACTGCTGGGAAACAGAGTAGCAGCATAAGTTTAGATGCATGTCTGAGGTAAGCACCACATGAGCAACACACTGTAACTACAGGGAAGACTACCCAAAGTACATTAGAAACCAAACCTTGCTCAGATTCACCAGTCAATTAACATTTAAAGGAGGTTCAATTTTTAACCCCATTCCAAAAAAGTACTGTCTGTGCTAAAAATGCCCAAAAGTCTGACAGTTCGTTGAAACTGTGTAAACAAAGGAAGAATGAACTTGGTGGTTCACCGGAAAAGCAAACAAACGCAATAACAAGCACACTGAAATCTCACAAGAATTTTCCTGCAAACCTCTCAGCCAAGCAGGGTAATTATCCTGAAATCTTAACATTTAAAGAGGAAATAAATAGTGTAGATACCTACATCTAAGCTTCACCAAGCAAGTGTAAAAGTGCAAGGTAATGTTTTGCTTAACATTAATGTGTTAATAAAACTTTCCTCCAAATCCAGCAGTCAAAGCAAAATAGGATTAGGCTGAGAAGGGGGAGCCCACAGCCTGAAGTACAGTCTCACTTATTTGAAGATGTGGTATAGGACCTCACAGTGTAGTGACTGCATGCCTCTCCACTGTACAGAATTTTGTAGAATGTCCCAGATTTTGCCTCATTTTTAAACTGTCCCTCATTTACTGATAAATCACTCAGGATCACAGGCTGCCAACAGTGACAGACAAGAGTTTCTTTTTACTGTATAATGTTCAGAAAATGCATTTTGATGTAAAACCTGTTCTGCTGACTTCTTATGTGAACTAAAGTAATATTTAAACCGTGTCTCTTATTTTAGCACTCTCCCCCCCCCGATATTGTTTTCTTTGTCCAGAATTCTTGAACAAAGAACTTGAGAGGTATGAGTAAGTACTGTACAAAAAAAAAAAAAAAAAACTGCCCTGTTTAGAGATCTCATTAACATTATCAAGAATACAGCAGAGTTGTTGAGGGTCATTCGGCTAACTTAAGAGCTGAAGATGTTGTTTTCGTTTGATCTTCAACCTGAGGGACTCTGATCCAGCACAGATTCGACTCGGCTGCATACTCCAGCATTGGATCCAAAGTCCAAGCTTCTCCCCTACCCATAATGCCCTGGTCTCCCTCCTCCCCCCAGATGTCATTTGCCGCTCGTTTTGATTAGCAGCGTTTGTCCATAGATCCAAGCTCAGCTAGTTGCAAGTTTCTTTTGTTTTTTGTTTTTTTTTCCTATTTCCTCTCTCTGCTCTATCTTTGTACATTTCTAACCCTATCCTATCCCTTTGTCCTTAGTGTCTGGTTTATATATAAAAAAAAAAAAAGTTCTCGCTTTCTCTTTCTTGGCTTCCTGTTGAGTGTGTGTGTGCGCCTATGTCTCTGTGTGTGCCTGTGTCTCTGTGTGTCTGTCTGTCTGTCTGTGTGTGCCTGTGTCTCTGTGTGTGTCTCTGTGTGCGTGTCTTCTGTCTGTCTGTCTGTGTATCTCTTTGTGTGTGTGTCTGTGTCTCTTTGTGTCTGTGTGCCTCTTTGTGTGTTTCTGTGTGTGTCTCTCTCTGTGTGTCTCTTTGTGAGTCTCTGTGTGTGTCTCTTTGTGAGTCTCTGTGTGTGTGTCTTTGTGTGTGTGCGCGTGCGTCTGTGTGTGTGTGCGCGTGCGTCTGTGTGTGTGTGCGTCTGTGTGTGTGCGTCTGTGTGTGTGTGCACGTGCGCGCGCGTCATGTGTGTGTGTGTGTTTGTGCGCGTCTTGTGTGTGTCTGTGTGCGTGCGTGTCTGTGCGTGTGTGTGTGTGACACTCTCTCGTCCTCTGACTCCGTCCTGACTCCCTCTCTTTCTGCGATGGAGTCTGCCATCCTGCCCCCTCAGGGACAGCCTGTTGCTAGTTTGCCACAGAAGGTTCCCACACGGGAACTCCTTGAGGCTTCCAAGTCCTCCTCAGAATCCCCCCCCCCCCATTGGAGCCCCCTCAGAAGCATACATGTAAGAAGAGGCACTTAGACTCCCCGATAGAGTCTCTCTCAGACCATACTGACTTGGAGGAAGGGGATTGTTCCCGCCTGATCACCCCAGACGATGTCTCCTTTGGAGACATCATGGTGATTCTTAGGCAGAATAGTGGGTGGTCAACCCTCAATCCCAACCTGGGCAAGTCGGTATTTCAGGAGGGGTTTGTCAGAGGACCTTCTACCTCTTGGGTGCCCCCCCTGCAGATCCCCTAGTGGATCTTATTTCATCTAGGGCATGGAGGGAACCTGATATGATCAAGCCTATCCCCAGGCACCCGGATAAAGTACTTGGCACCCCTTCTGATAAGTCTCACTGGTCCAAGGGGTCCATGGTCGATGCCATGGTGGTTGCAACAGCCACCAAAAAGGAGCTCGCCCAAGAGAGATCTTCGGTTCATCCTCCAGACAGGAAGTCTCGGGTGATGGATTGTTTTGGGAAGCAGACCTACATACACAACAGCCACCTTTGCCTTACATGTGCTGAATTATTTGGCACATGTAATCAGACTGCAGAGGGACCTGGTCAAAAAGGTCACAGAGTCTGTCCCAGGGTCCATGTCGGCAGAGGAGTAGAAGGTTTTTTTCCTCCTGCATAGCCACCCTCATTTCCATCTCAAATATGTCCATGAGGCTTCTCTCACATGCCACTGAGGGTGCCTCTAGGGCTGCGGGAACAGGCATGGCCTGGTGGCATGCCTGGCTCTGGCTTTGCGCCTTTTAGGAGCCATTGAAGGCATTTTTCATGAAAGCCCCCTACAATGGTTCCACCTTGTTTGGAAAAATGGTTTGAGATACATTAGTCCAGCGCGAGAATTAGGGGAAGACTTTGTCTGCCATCAGGTTCCGCTTCTCCACCCCACAATGATCCCTTTCTAGGAATCAGCTTGGGGTCAAGAAGATGTGGTTTTGGAAGTCTTGCGTTCTTCCCAAGACTCTCAGGATTCACCTTTCCCCAAGGCAGAGGGGGATACGATAGACATTGCCATCATGGCAGAGGGGGGGGGGGTCCCGAAGAACCAAGGATCTCGGGACACCTTCCCGGACAGACCCTTCCAGTAACCCCGAGGAGTTGCCCGATTGCTAGTCTCTGGAGGCAGTCAGGGGCGACTATCTCTGCACCCAACGACATGGGAGTCAGTTACAATCATTGGGTTCTGCAGATCATATCTAGAAGTTACTCAATTCCCTTTTTCCATTCCCCCATTCCCCCCAGAAACCTCCCAGACGTGACACCCAGTCAGTAGGAGGAGGCAGCCACAGAAGTTACCAGGCTGCTTTCAAAATGAGTCATCCAGCCCATCCCCCCAGACCAGTCTGGATTAGGCTTTTATTCCAGGTTTTTTTTAGTGCCAAAGAAAACAGGCAACTTAAAACGCATTCTGGATCTGTCAAACCTGAACCTGTTGGCTACCAAGATGAAATTCCGGATGGTCACTCTTCAGTCCATTGTGCCCTTCCTGCAAATAAATGACTGGATGTGCTCGGTGGATCTCCAGGACATGTGTTACTATATCAAGATGAACAGGTGCTCTTGGAGTTTCCTCTGCTTCTGGCTAGGAACCAATCACTTTCAGTTCAGAGTGCTCCCCTTTGGGCTCACCATCGCCCCCTGGGGTGTTCACCAAACTGATGGCGGTAGTGGCGGTGCACCTGCGGCTGCAGGGCTTTCAGGTCTTTCCCTACCTGGACGATTGGCTCCTCTCCGCTCCCTCCAGGCATCAGCTGATTCAGGCCAGGGATAATGTCCTTCAGATTGCTCAGTACCTGGGAATTACTATAAACTTTAAGTCTCAGCTGGCACCAGTGCAGGTACTGGATTTCATAGGTGCTCTGCTCGACACTACTCAGGGCATGGTGTTTCTTCCTCCGGACAGACTGCTGTTGGTCCGCCATCATGTGCTTTACATTCTTCAAGCCAGCCTTCCCCCGGCGGGGTCAGTTCTTTAGGCATTGGGGTCCATGATGGCCACGATCACTCTACTCCCAACTGCAAGTCTTCATATGAGGGTTCTGCAAGCGACCTTAGATGTTCAATATTCTTTGCTGGAGCTTCCCTTGTCACACCCTGTTCTACTACCTCTGTTTGCAGGGACTCCCTTCTTTGGTGGCTCCAATCCCCGGACCTCCTTCAGGGTCGGCTGTTTGTTCTTCCCTCCCTTGTGATCACAGTGACCACTGACACCTCCCTGCTCAGGTGAGGGGAGGCATTGCATGGGAAGGACGGTCCAAGGTACATGGTCCTTTCTGAAGACCAATCTGCATATCAGTGTTGTGGAGGTGAGGGTGGTACTTGTAGCATTGCAAGTTCTCCATGACTTTCTTCCTCTGGGGTCTGTTGCAGTACAGACGGGCAATATGTCAGTAGTCTGGTACATCAACAAATGGGGGGGACCAGGTCTTATCCTCTTTGTCGCAAAGCCATGATGTTGTGGGAGTGGGTGATCTCCACTGGCCATTTTCTGGTGGCAACGCATATTCCAAGGAAGTTAAACATTTTGGCGGACAGGCTCAGTCATTCTATTCTGATGCCTTGAGTGTTCTCTGAATCCTTCAATGGCAGACCAAGATCTTTCTAAAGTGGGGTCAGCCTTGCTGGGATCTCTTCACCCTTTCTTCCAGTGCAAAGTGCAGCAAGTGTTTCAATCTGAACCCCCCTCAGGGGAGTCCCCTAGAGACGCTTTAGTTCATGCTTGGCCCTCCAGTCTACTGTATTTGTATCCTCCACTCCCTCTAATTCCCAAGTTCATTCAGATAGCTCGACTGCTGGGGAGTTGGTGATCCTCATTGCCCCCTTCTGGCCTCGTCAAGTTTGGTTTCCCACTCTGTGGTATCATATAATGTGTCTTGCTTGGACGTTAGACCCTGTTCCAGATCTGATTACACGTCCCTCAGGGGTTCCTCACCCAGACTTAGCCTGAAGCTCATGGCTTGGCTGTTCCATTTTCTGTGATAGCAAGGACTCTCGGGCTGTCTTCTCCTGTTAAGAAGATCTTGGTAGCAGTGCACAAATCTTCTACCAGGAAGGTCTACTCAAGCAAATAGAAGCATTTTTTGATCTGGGCCTCTCAGTATGACCCAGATCACTTCACTGTGCCGTTCTTGGCCATTTTGGAATTTTGACACTTTTAATCATGGTGCTAGTTTCTCTACGGTTAAGGTACAGTTAGCAGCGATTTCCAATTTTCACAAAGGCGAGAATTCACCTTCATTGGCTTCTTCTAAGCTTTGTAAGGCATTTCTGAAAGGTACCTTTCTTCTTAGGTCTCCAGGTTAAGGACCCCATACCCCCTTGGGATCCTACCATTGGTCTGCAGGCCTTGGTTTCTTCTCCTTTTGAGCCAGCAGCCAGGGTTGACTTGCAGTTTTTGTCATGGAAGACAACTTTTTTGATAGCAAGTAACTCTGCCAAGAGTGTTTTGAGATTCAAACCTTATCTATCAAACCCCCTTAAATGGTCTTTCATAAAGACAGGGTGTCTGTGCGGACCAGTCTATCTTTTTTTACCAAAGGGGGCATCAGAATCTAATATTAACCAGGTCATTAATTTGCCTGCTTTCTTTCCAAATTTCCAAAATAATGGAAAGTACAAATTGCACTTGATGTGAACACAGGCAACTGTGTTTTTCTTTGCATAGAACAAAAAACCCTTTCATAATTCAGATCAACTATTTGTTTCCTTTTGTAAACCTTTCATGAGAAAGCCGGTTTCTAACGTTACAGTTGCTCGATGGATTTCTGAATGCATTTCATTGGCCTATCGAGCCAAAGGTTTATCTCAACCCAAACATGTCCGGGTTCATTCCACCAGATCTGTTGTCACTTCTGCGGCTTTTTGGTCCAGGGTTTCTGTGGATGATATCTGCTGTGTGGTGACCTGGGCATCATTGCACACTTTATTTCCCATTTAAATTGTATCTTCTTTCCAGGGCACTGCATCTTTTGACTCAGCCATGCTGTGGAACATCTTTCCATGAGGACCTCCCAGGGTTTATTGGTAGCTGGGGACTCTGTCCATTGTGGTGAAGATCAAAATTAGAACAACAACTTCAGATAAATAAGTTGTGTACTTACCATAACGTTCCATCTGAGTTGTTGCTTTTCATTTGTCTTCAACCGTCCATCCCTCCTTCCCCCTGCCTGGTGTGGGCTGTGTAGTGGACCAGATTGAAAAGGCATAATCCCTCTATCTTGGCTAACCTTCCTTTTGGTAAGCCCTTTGTGGGTTGTGTCAGGTTTATATTGGCATGTTATCTAGGATGGGAGGCTTCTGTTCTGCAGCAAACTCGATCTGAAAGGAGGAGGGAGATCAGGGCATTATGGGTAGGGGAGGAGCTTGGACTTTGGATTCTATGCCGGAGTATGCGGCTGAGTCGGATCCGTGCCGGCTCTGAGTCCCACAGGTTGAAGACAGGTGAAAAGTAACAACTCCAATGGAACGTTATGGTAAGTACATAACTTATTTTTCTCTATCCTAATGACTGTTGTCTGAATTATATGTCCTTGGGTCCATCTGTTGCTGCAGAAGTTATCCATTTCAGGGTAGTAAGGAGCAAGAGCCTATCTGCAGCTTTGTGGAAGAACTGATTCTAGACAGAATGCACATGCATGTACATGTATACATGTTTGCACATGTATGTGGACAGTTTGAAGGATGAAGAAAACTGATAAGGCCATTCATTGGGAGATGGCATATCTGTCAAAGTTGTTTTATCTTTCTGTCATGATACTAAGGGCGAGCTTTATAGTAGAGGTTTTTAAGAATCTGCAGAGAATAGATTAGTCACTGCATGCAGACTTGCAATGGAAATCAGTGGTATTATTTCATGTACTTGGAGCAAGTCTGACAAAAGTATTCTGTATGTAGTGTTTAAGCCAGCAGTGATACAGTTCAAAATTACAGCACAAACTGGTCCCTGTCTGTTATGTAGTTTCGTAATCATGTGATGCCTTTTTTAATATTGTTGAAGTAAGTAAGTAGACCATTTGTAGTAATCGCTCGCTACTTTGTTGAATAAAACTATGGTGTTATTTCTGAATTCATAAATAAATGCTTCACCAGCTGAAACCACATCTTAATTTTTTTATTTTTCAGAATTTAAAAGACCTAAATGTTGACATCATTTATGATCATGAACTCCAGCCAAACCGTAAGCCAAAGGTTTTAGTACAGACAGCTGCCCATGTGGCTGGAGCTGCTTACTACTATCAGAGGAAAGATGTGAAAAATGACCCCTGGGGGGAAAAGGTGAGTTTACAGTAAAACTTGTGTAACACCCATTTACATTTAGAACGCCAGATGCAACTGTACTCACAAAAGGAATACCATGTCCTGTGGTTATAAAATGGTGCAGTTAAATAGAAAATAAAAGCAGGAAATGGAAGGAAGAGACCAACTTCTTTGTGCTGCATACATTTTATCAAACAACATTTCTCTTTGTTTTGAGGCACTGTCTTCTTGGTTTGGTAAATGGAGAAGCCTTGGACATATGCTTAGTCGTAACAGCCATGTGTTACATAACTGGTTCTTTTGGGTACTTAAATACATTACTGAGGGAGCAGTAAGGACTAAAGCATAATTAGTGATTTAAAAATCTTCTATCTCTAACTACAGATACAGGCACATTTTGGTTAATTTGTCACCTAGTATTAACCTTGGCTACCATGAACTCGATCATCAACCCCTTTTTACCTATTTTATGCATGGGGTTGGAGTGTTGCTTCAACTGTTGCCATCTGTCTCAATTCATTTTTTCTCCCCTACCTTCTTCACTAGTCAGGCCTGACTGTCACATCTACTTTTAAATATTGAAATCTCATAATAACAAAAACTAAAATATTGAGACCATAACGCTGAATGTTCATATGACTGAAACCTTATAACACTGACTCCCAAAATATTGAAAAGTTCAAAGCAGCAACAACTGACAAAGTTTTCATTCTGTCACTTTTGCAGGGGGAGGCTACATCCCCCTGGACCCCCCACAGCGCCTGCAAATTAAATATACCAACTCTGAGATCACACTACTTTGAGGAAAAGAGAACAGCCTGGCGATCACTAAACAAGACACCAGCATTGTTTAACTTTAAACCTGCTTTCTACAGCAAGACATAGAATACAGTTATGACAGCTTCTTTTTCTCCACAGACAACACAAGCATGGTATGTGAACTCCGCCATATTGTAATATGTACATACTAAAAACTATTAAAGGGAAACTGCACCATTATATAACTTGCCGTTTACATTTGTTTTTTACATTGTAGTTTACTGCAACACTATCTTTTAAACTTACGGGAATATTAGTTATCCAATGTTCAAAGTTGTAAATATGTCTTGCTTTGAACTTTCCAATGTTTTGGGAGTCGTCGTTATAAAGTTTATCATATGAATATTTGGCGTTATGGTCTCAATATTTTAGTCTTCATTATTATGAGATTTTGATATTTAAAAATAGATCCCTGACTGTCACAGGTCATTTTCATAATATTGATCACCGCTGCAGTAGCCTTACCTTGTATGGGTTATATCCTGCATAGGGTATAACAGCCAGGCAGCCAGCCAGCTTCCAAAGCTTCAGGGTACTTTTCACATCCCCAAACTGTTAGCTTGAACAGAGACTTGCTGTGATAATGTGGGAGGTAGCATCTCAGCCCAATTTGACTCTTCAGACTTGATACAGTCTATAAATAAAACAATTCAGCGTAATCAACAGCTATTCCAAAAAAGAAAAAACAAAGGTTAAGCTGAGAAAAGATGTAACGGAGAATGCTCTTAATTCTAATGCCTTATTGCAAAAAATTCCGGACATTAAGTGCTTTCATCCACACAGAATGTGGACTTCGTCAGAATGCCCAATAAACTAAACATCACTCATTAAAAACATTTAAGAATGGTGCTAAAACCACATGTGACTACAATTTGTAGTAATCAATCCAAAAGTATAAAAAATATGTTATAAAAAAATGTATGTATAAAATGTAAAATGATATGTAACTGTAAATTAAAAATAATAGTCAATTAATTACTGTCAATTATATAATGATAATATAAAATCACATACTTCATATTCTAGTTCCAGTAAATGCTTTTTGTACCAATATATACACAATAATATTTATCTTGAATAAACGTCCACTATTTTAATAATAAAATGGGTTTAATGGTAATGTACTCATTCAATCCTGGTTCATTGGAGGCATCAGTATACATTTGCCAGTTCACTTCTTTTTTGCTTAACACAGCTTTACTATTACCCGACCCCACCCCACCCCCGGGGGACCCACATCTACCTGTTCAAGTGTAGCAAACATTGAATGTATGTGTGTCTCCACTCTGAGTCTAATGCTGGCCTCAGAATTGTGGGATTCTGCTAGAGAAAAAGCAGAACAAGCTCAGACCCTCCCAAATGTAAACTTCACCCTGAGGTCTTACAGTAATTGACCCCAACTGTGGAGATCTCAAGTAGATCTGTGTGCTACCTGTCAAAAGAGATAACTAAAGAGATTCTGCTCCCGGATTCCTTGCAGGCAGGCGTAGAAAACAGATGCCTTCGTATTTCCATGGACGTGAATGTTCCTGTTTGCTTTTCCAGCCTTTCCACTCATATTCAGAATTCTTCTAAAGATCCAGAAGGAGACTCCAAAAAATGTTGTGGTAACTCCATTTTGGCACAGGCAACAGTGGATGTTCATCATATTTATCACTGCTGTGGTAGCCTTAGCTATATGGATTATATCCTGCCAAGGATGTAACAGCTGACCAGCTTCCAAAGCTTCAGGGCATCTTCCACATCTCTAAACAGTCCAGTTTGAGCTGACCTCACTAAAAAGACGGATTTGGATGCCAAGCTCATAAGAGCTTTCCGGAAGTTGAAGAGAGCATTTCTCTGCAGGCTTTTGAGGATCGATGGAAGGCTTGTGCTGTTTCTTTGCTGGGCAGAAAAGTTCCTTTTGGGAAAAAACTTCCATATTAAAAAGTTCTTGTTTTATTGTACTTTCTTGTGTAGGAAAATTATTTTTAAGCTAGGAGTTTGTGTTTTAATGGACTGTTGCGAGACTTAACTGTACTTTTAAAACAGGAGTGCACTTTTTACTATGTTTTTGGATGAAAAAAGTGAATTTTATAGACTTTCGATTTTTACTGGCTTTTGCTATGTCTGTTTTCCACAAAAATATACTATTGGTTCCATGGTCAGTCCTCCTTCTAGCAAAAAAAAAAGAAAGAAATTGTTAAGCAAATAGTCTGCTGTGGTGAAAAGGCTATTTGCCTCAGCCACAGATTGGTAAATCTGTTGTGGCCTTAGCTTGATCCTCCGACCACTCATCTCTTACCCGATCCCTCTTGTATAGCACCTACAGCCACTGTAGACTGGGGGTTAGCTGTTGGGGGCCCCCTCATTGAGCAAGTTCATAGGCAAGTACTAGGCTATCTGCCCAAGGGCATTTATAAGCCTAGCCAGAATGTGTTGGCTTTCGCCACCCCCTTAGAGTAGTTCCTTGTGCCTCTGTCCAGCAGAGCCAACTGTCCAGCAGAGCCACTGCAGTGATCCCCGGGGTAAATTTTCTGTTTCCCATCCACCCGTCAAGGTTTCTCTTGAAGAGTGTTAGTGAGGGGCTCTGCCTGATGTATATTGGAATCCTGTTCCAAAGCATGGGAAGTCTCTGGGATAGGAATCTATCCCTCCAGCATGTCCTATTTATCATTGTGGTGAGGTTTATATCTCTAGAGCGTGTGGCTCTCTGGGATTTGTTTTTTTTAGGTGGAGCATGTCCATCAATTCTGGGTTGGACAAGGCCTTGTATGTCAGGCAGAGATCGCCTCCGAGTAAGCAGTATGCAACCAAGTACAGCTGGAGTTTCTTGAGTCAGGCTGCATAGGGCATCTGTTTCAGGCCAGTAATCCTCTTAGTGAGGTACTTTTGTGGTCTTTCCAGCTGTTGCAGGTGTCTTGTAAGGTACATCCCAAATGGGGCATTGTATTCTATGATGGGTCTAATGAGTGATGAGTAGAGAGGCACAATAACCTCTTTTGTTCTAGATGCGAACCCTTGTGATTAGGTGGGCCACATAGAAGGATTTTCTAACCACCTTGGCAATATGATTATCAAAGGAGAGATTACTATCTAATTGGGTCCCCAGATCCCTTATTACGTTTTCTGTATTTAGGGACTACCACCTATGTTTTTTTTTTTTTAGGTCACCACCCCGGATATTAGCATGCACAAGTTCTAAAGCTAAAAACTTAAACTTGTGACTAGGGCCTGTCTCAATAACATGCATAGCTAAAGTGCTGGATTCTTTTTTATTCCTAATGTGTCTCAAATGTTCAAGGATCCTGTCCTCAAAAATAAGACTGAATCTATAGAACAGAAATGGATTCTATTACAAGCTGATAAACCCCCAGGTTTAAATAGCAAGGTATCAGTTAAACCTTTTCTAAGGGCAAGAGCACTGAAACACTGCTAATCCCTGTTGTTATAGCAAATGCTATTTTTTATCTGTGGGTATACAGTCTGTTTTTTATGTGATTTTTTTATGAGTCACAATTTTATTGGTTACACAGTGTTTATGACTTTAAATATTATATGTATGTCATATATTTTTATAGACATGTTTTTAATTACTTCAGGTTGCTCTCATAAGTGAGCACTAATCAGGTTTCATAATAGTATTATACAACATTTATAACAGGTTGACTACCCTCTTTTTTAGACTTTTACCTGATTGACTGTTTAATTTTTAAATAGTCCCCAGGTTTAAATAACAAGGTATTAGTTAAACCTTTTCTAAGGGCAAGAGCACTTAAACATTGCTAGCCCCTGTTGCTACAATGAATGCTATTTTTTATTTGTGTGTAAACAACCAGTCTGTTTTCTTATGTGACTTTCTATGAGTCATAATTTTTTGTTACACCGTCTTTGCGATCTTTTAATATTATAGGTATGTCATATATATTTTTATAGACACGTTTCTAATTACTTCAGGTTGCTGTCATAAGTGAGCACTAAGCAGGTTTATATCAGGAATATACATTGTATAACATTTTAGGCTGACTACCCCCTTTTTAGACTTGAACCTGATTGGCTGTTTTAATTTTAAATAGTCACCAGCTGTAGTGTTTTATTATGGTCTGATGAAGCGGAGTTGATATCCATGAAAGTGCTTACCAGTTCAAGTTATCTGAATAAAGTAACATTGTGTCTGCTGTGTTTGGAACCTTTGTGGTCGTTTGTGAAACTTCAATTTTATTTCCTCTGTGGTTCCTTCATCAGTTACAAGGTTTTTTCTCTATCTAGTTATCGAAGTTTGCACTAAACCTGTCTGCCAGAATGTTGGCAATATCAGTCGGTTCAGTGTATTTTGTGCCATTCTGCACTAACTCAGAGCAGATCTGAGAGTTTCCACTTATGTTCTTGACATAGCTAAAGAACACTTCGTGGTTATCTTTGGAGTCATTGGCAATTTTTCTTTCAAAACTAGCCTTGGATGATTTAATGAGGGATCGTAGTTTCTTGCTAATACTGATCAGGGATGTTTTTCCTTCTTGGTATTTTACTTTCTTCTGTACTAGTTTCCTCCTTCAGCTTGTTTATGGCAGGGGTCCACCAGACTGGTTTCCTTTTCTTGGAGGAGTGAGTCTTGGTTTTACTTGGGATAGCATGATCCATGCATTCCTGCAGATGCTCATAGAGTGCCTTTGTAAAGGTTTCAGCAGCTTGGACAGCATTGTCCTTTAGCATGGAGGCTGTGAACCTTTCCACCTCAGTCTTAAGTAACGTAAAGTTTGCTTTTGAAAAGTTTTTCATGGTGGTTTCCTGGATTGAGGGTGGGGGTGGAATGTGGATATCCAGAGTGATTAGTCTATGGTCTGATCTAACCAGCGAGGGGTTGACCTCCGGTGTGGAACACCAGTCTCCCATGTTGGTGATGACCAGGTCCAATATGTTGTTCCCTCTGGTGGGGGTGTTGACCAGTTGATCCAGGGTGTTCGAGTTTATAATTTCTAGGAAGCGTTGGGCAAGGGAGTTATTACTTGAGTAGTTCTCCCAGTTTATGTTTGGGTAATTGAAATCACCCAGTATTAGGGTGCTTGGTAGGACCTTCATATTTCCCAGTGTCTCCAGAAATGCGGAATGGGGCTCCTGGGCCATGGTGGGTGATCTGTAGCAAGCTACAATTTGGATTGCAGTTTTGCCCATTGTTAGTTGCACATGGATGATCTCTGATGCATTGTGCTGCGCCACTACCTGGAGATGTGGGTATCCTTGATGAATATGGATACACACCCGCCTTTTGTGTTTCGGTCCTGGTTCTGTGGCCGAAAGGTATGGTATGAGTTGTAGCCTAGTAGTGCTGGGGTGCTCTCAGGAGCCTTAAACCAGGTTTCTGTTACTGCACAGATGTCGATGTTCTCCATACTGAGGAGTGCCTCGAGTGCGTGCATTTTGAGGTTTAGACTTCTGGCGTTGAGTAGCATTATCCTCAGTTTTTGGTTACTTGTGCTATTTATGGTGGTGGGTTTGTCTTTAGAGCCTTACCTAAAAAAGGCACTATGGGGGCGGCAAGAGCCTTGGCCAGTATTCGAAAGCCTAAGGGTGACAGGTGCAAGCCATCTCTTGTGAAGCAATGTGGCTTGTCGAGCATGTCATCCCAGGCAGACAGATACTGGATCCCCTTTGAATGACACCAGAAACTTAGCCAGTTGTTGAAATTGATCATTTTTTCTTTATACTATGGCATCATTCTTGGTGAGGGCAGGATGCTACTCAGGGTCAGGGTCATACCGGCCTGGGCTACATGATCAGAGAGCTCTTCCATGTCTCTTTTCATGTAGTCCAGGGAGGTACGTCTCGGGTCATTCACACCAACATGGACAATGACAGAGTTTTATTTGTACTTGTTCTGGAGTGACCTGAGTGCTTGCCTTATGTGGCGAATCATGGCACCTGACAGGCAGCTAACTGTAACCTTCTCCTTGTCCAGCCTAGTTAGTGGGACATCAGTGTGCCTGACTATAGAGTTGCCTATTACTAGTGTGCTGGATATGTTATTTTGCGTTAAAGGCTGTGATTGCATGGCACACTTGTGCACTGTAGCAGAAATTATCGGAATGTAAAAGCAGTAATAGAAATTAATGGTATCTTGCTTCCAACAAATGGCTTGGAGCATTGCACATTCCTCTTCACAAGAGAAAACATTCTAAACTGTTCTAAATGTAAGCACATTGGCAGATATCAGAAATGTCAGTATTAACTATAAATAAGGCACTTTGCTGGTGTTTGGGGAATCAAATCTGTAGTTATTTTCAGTGAATCAGTCTCTCAGACTAGCAGGATTGCACAACTTTGCTCAAACGTGGGATAAGACACATAATGCAGAAGAGCTTGCAGCAAGGCAAAAGCAACCAATAGCCAGTCTTAAAGAGCTTTCTAAGTGATGGTGCTTTGTATATAGGATCATAGGAGGTTACTAGGCTAGTGAACCTAGGGGCGTTATAAGCATAGCCAAGTTTTACCCTTATTTCCAAGATCAGCACCTATCACCCCTGTCCAAGAGGGACATAGGTGGACCCCCTGGGATGAATTTACACTTAACCATCCAGTCGTTCAGATTGCATTTGAAGAGTGTCAATGAGGCTCTCTTCTTGACATGAAGTGGGTGTCTGTTCCAAGGGCGTGGTAACCTCTGGGAGACAAATCTGTCCCTCCAGCAGGTTCTATTAATGTCGTATACCAGGTTAAGGCCATTATAGCAAGTAACCTGTGTACCATTTGACTTACAAATATGCAGCATTTCCAATAAAGCATCGTCAAAGATTGCCTTATATGCAAGGCAGAAATCTCCTCTGAGTAGTCTGTATGAAACAGAATAAAGTGACAGTTATTTCAGACGATCCTCGTAGGACAGATACTGAAAATCTTGAATTTTCCTTATGAGGAACTTTTGTGGTCTCTCCAATTGCTGCAGGTGGTTGGAAAGGTACATACCAAAAGGGGCATTGTACTCTATTATTGGCCTGATGAGGGAAGAGTAAAGGGAGGTTATAACTTTTTTCTAGAGGCAATGCCTTTACTTATGAGATGAGCAATGTAGAATGCCCTTCTTACCACTGTGGAGACATGGTGATCAAAGGTAAGGTTGCTGTCAACCTGTGTGCCCAGGTCTCTCACCACTGAGTGTGTACTTAGGGTGTTTTTATTGATGTGGTAATTAGCAGGAA
Organism: Protopterus annectens; assembly: GCF_019279795.1. Taxonomy (NCBI): domain Eukaryota; kingdom Metazoa; phylum Chordata; order Ceratodontiformes; family Protopteridae; genus Protopterus; species Protopterus annectens. Next base: position 1,171,966,330 of record NC_056744.1, on the reverse strand, counting down.
CATCACTCTTACCGAAAGGGACAATAATACATTTTTTACATTGAATTTAAGGCCATGACTTTGGCACCAGTCATTTGTTTGTGTAAGACCCTCTTGTAGGATGTTGACTTCATTTGGAGATTCTATGACTGCTCCCAGTTTGCAGTCATCAGCAAATTTTGTCAGCCACAGACCTTTAATTTTAGCTTGCACTTCTGAGAAATAGATTCCAAACAGTAGAGGTCCCAGGACTGATCCCTGTGGAACACCACTGGTTACAGGTCTGCTTTTGGAGGTGGATACAACTATTTTGACTATATGGGTTCTATCAGTGAGCCAGTTAGCAGCCGGGTTGATACCTAGCTGGGTGAGTTTATCAATTATGCCTGAGTGAGGGATAGTATCAAAAGCTTTGGTTAAGTCTAGGTAAGCTGCATTGCACACATCTCCCATTATCAAGAGCCTTGGTGATTGTCTAGAAGAAGTCCACCAGGTTTAACAGGCATGATCTCCCTTTGACAAATCCAAATTGATTAGGGTCAAGTATTTGGAGGTTACCAATATCTTTGATAAGGTCCATGATGATTCTCTCCATGGCCTTGCAGATAAAGCTAGTCAGGCTAATAGGTCTGTAGTTCCCAGGGTCAGTGGAAGCGCCACCTTTGTGCAAGAGGACAACAGTGGCCTTTTTCCATTCAGCTGGGATGAAGCCAGTGCTTAGACTTTGATTGAAAAGAGTACCCAATGACATTGCTAATTCTTGTTTTAGCCCATGTAGGATACAGCTTGGGATGTTTCCAGGTCCCATGGATGCTATGTTTTTGACCTTAGAGAGGGCATTGACGACCTGCTTTTTTTAGGGATACAAGGTAGAGGACAGGTGGTAGGGATGTCTTGGGGTAAGTTTGGTGGGAATAGGGGAGTGAAGTTTTCACTGAACCTGTCTGTTAACAGTTTAGCAATGTCCACAGGCTCGGTATATGTGATATCATTAACTACCAGTTTGGCAGAAATCTGGGCCTTTCAAGTCTTGTGGTTGTCCTTAGTTGAAGCTAATTTGGATTCATAGCTTTGGGGGACTTCACAAGAAATCTTATTTGCTTGTTTAAGCTGAGGGGGGGGGGGGTGTTTTCAGTTTAGGGCTCGCTTGCTCCCTCTTACTCTGACAGAATTTTATTGTAAAGCCTGTTAATGGCAGTTGTCCAACAGACAGGTTTGCTTTTCCTTGAGGAGCTTGTTTTGGTCCTGTCAGGTACGGCCAAGTCATTGCAGTTGTTCAGGTGTTTTTGTAAAGCATTTGTGTAGAACTTGACATAGTTGCCAGTTCCATCTGGGGGAAGGTGCAGTGAAGCTATTTTTGCCATCTCGTAAGAGGATGTAATCTGCTTTGGAGAAGTTGGTGCTGGGGGGGATCAAGTGTGGTAGTAACTTTAAATGAGACTGATTTATGGTCAGATCTCACCAGGGAAGCCTCACAAATGAGGGTGCTACAGTGGTCCCCCATATTGGTAAGTACTAGATCCAGGATGTTGTCACGCCTTCTGTGGGTGTCAATTAGCTGGTCCAGGGCATTGGAGTTAATGAAGTTGAGGAATTTTTGAGTGAGTTTGCACACAAGTAATTTCCCCAGTCAATGGTTGGGTAGTTAAACTCGTCCAAAACCATGGTGTTTGGGTGTATCTTGATAGACTCAAGTAGATCCAAATAGGCAGAGCGGGTGTCCTGATTCATGGAGGTGGTCCTGTAGCTGGCATTGACTTGAATAGGTGTCCTACCAACAGTTAATTGCACCGGAAGTATCTCCAGGGAATCATGCTGTCTAACCAGTCTGGAGCTGTATTTATCTTTAATGAATATTGATACACCACCGCCTTTAGTTTTGACGCCATTAGTTTGTGGTCTGAATGTGTGGAAAGAGGAGTAGGCAGGGGTGGTCTCCACAGCCTTGAACCAGGTCTCCGTGACTGCACAAATGTCTGTGTCTTCCAATGTGAGGGCTGCTTCCAGTGAATGCAGTTTCACATTAAGACTCCTAGTGTTTAGCAGCAAAACCTTGATGATCCTGGTTGGAGTTCTTACGTCGGGAATTTTGTCCTTGAGTCACTGCCTAAAAAAGGCACTATGGGGTGGCAAGAGCCTTCAGCAGTAGCTGAAATCCCAGGGGTGGCAGATGAAGGCCATCTCTGGCAAAGCATCGAGGTCTGTCGATCATGTCATCCCTGGCTGACAGATACTGTATCACCTTGGAATGACACCAAAAACTAAGCCAATTATTGAAGTCAATCATTTGCTGTTTGCACTGAGGCATCGTCCTAGGTGAAGGTAAAATGTTGGTTAAGGCTAGGGACATAACAGCCCGAGACACACAGTCCGAGAACTCAATCATGTTTCTCTTCATATAGTCCAGAGGTACGTCTCAAGTCATTTACACCAACATGAACTATGACAGAGTCATAACAGTACCTGTTGTTGAGAGACTTGAGTGCATGTGTGATATGGCAGATCCTGACAGCTGACAGTGACCTTCTCCTTATCCAGCCTGGTGAGAGAGACATCTGTGTGTCTAACTATGGAATCAGCTGTGACTAATATGTTTCGTTTTGTGTTTTGCCTTAAAGGCTTGACAGGTGAGACACTGGTGTGTGAGCTGTTGTGGTATATAATACAACAATACACATAAGAGTAAGAGCTTCTTTGCTGTTACTTGTTTGTTCCACACAGTTACCAACAGTATGCCTGCTCAGGACAGTGAGCATACCAGCACTCTGGAATGAACATTTTTTGGTGGGTAGAAATTAGAAAGTATCACTAGGTCATTTACCACAATGTCATCCTAACTTAGTAAGTGCTAGTTAATTAGCACAACCTTAAGAGACTGGTACTATCACATGTATGTTTCTGAGTGAGACAAAGTGATAAAAAACTTCTCAAGTTGCTTCTGGTCTCACACAGACTGTATGTGAATAGTGTGCTATCATCTGTAAGAAATCACTCAGCTGTGCTGCAAGTCATGCAACACTGGGTTGGGTTTTTAATGAAATATGAACAAGAAAGCAGATCTTGTTGTGCAACTTTTCTCAGCTCTGATGAACCATATATATTTTAGCAGTCTACAAAGAGATGTGATGTGGTGTAGGAATTTAAGTAAAGGTACTTAGTTAAATAGCCAATGCTGGGGTTTTTTCTGACTTTAGGCTGGCTGTACTGCATTACTTACTATATCCCTTCTTGGCCCTGTTATTGAATGTGTCACAAGGCTACGCTGACTGTAAGACTAAGCAAAACTTCATAAGCAAGCCATCTGTGACACTTGTTTTCCCACTTCACACAATCACCAGTATAATTTTACTTTGTCCATTTGATCTTTGGCCTGAAATGATAACCTTGCAACCACCAACTTCTCTGAATATGCAGAGAAACCTCTTTGAAAACTAGAAGCCCTGAATTCAATGTTTTGAGCTGTATCTCACTGGGAATGGTTTAGGACAAATTTGAAAAATCCAATGTGCCATGTTTTTCATGTTGCAGAAGAGGAATCAGTCAAATTACTTAATATGTTTACTTTTAAAAAGGAGTAAAGACAACATTGCTGTTTTAGACAGCAGTGCGTTTTGCATCTACCCCTACCTTGTGTCCCATGTCATGACTGAAAAAGATCCTTGGTGACCAGTTCTCTTACCCGATTAAAAAGTAAAAGCAATTTAAATTAAATTTCAGCATTCTTGAAGATGAGAAGAACCTACCTTAGTTAGATATTTAGTTTTTACTAGTAATCAAGGATTTTCAGAGACAGTAAGTACACGTCACCAGTCTCACAAGGCTGTGAGTTTTGGGACTTGGCTGATTTTCTTATAAGAAAGATAACTGTGTGTGGAATCAGATGGTCAGTTAATGGGCAGACGATTGAGAGAAACATACTTAACATTGGAGAAAGCAATATAATTGAGCTGAAAGAGTGAACTGTTTGAGTGTGCAACCCAAAAGCATTATAGAAGCATTAGAAATCCAGGTCCGAGTTTCAAAGTTGAGCCCACAGCATGGTACGTAATAATAACAATAAAATAAAATGATATAGTAATGAATAGTGTAAGGAATATCTAAACAGTGTATAAATAAATTATGGAAAAGTTTAAATAATTAGGATAGGAAGATGACATCATTAAAAAGATAAGCTTGCACATTTATTGGCTTCTTGTTTTTAAGTACACTGTATAAAGATATTAATGGTTTTCTTTCTAAAATGAGAGCAAGTGTTAACCTTTTCCAGCTGAAGTTTTCAAAGTAAGAACAGTGCTTGCAAATTATGAGGAAATGAATCCTAAAGTTATGTAAACTAAAAACAAAGCTTCAAGCATTTGCATAGTTTCAAAGAAGGTGTTTGGTAACAAGTTAACAGCCAGAAACCATACTGTGTGGTTTTAGGCATGAAAGCCTAAAGTTAAAGTATTTAGACTCTGTGGAGGGAATAATCAGTTTACCAGTGTGTGTGTAAGAAATGCACGCAAGTGCTGCGACTTTGTATTAATGTTGAGCAAAAAAAGGTGAAAAACAGCATTTTTTTGTTTTGGAAAAAGTCCAAAGTGGAGGACAAATGCACTTAAATGATATCTATTTGGTGAATTTCAGTAAACCTGTGTATTTGGTGGAGTGCTGTGGTTTGTTTCATTAGTTTTGGTTCACTCTTCGGTTTTGTTCTTTTGGTTTTTTTGGAAAAATAGAAATGTGCAGGGGCTCTGCTGAAGCACAGACTGTGGATACTGTGCATACTACTTGCAGCCTTGGTGTATTATTTGATGGCCAGAATGGATGTATGTATACTAACCAGGCTTTGAATAAAAACAAAAGTGCAGTTGTGGTATGGAAAGTGAGTTAAAGGCAAAGCAATTGTGTTCAAAGAAACACTATTACAGAATCTTCTTAAAGTCTTGCATTTAAGGTTTAAGCTGCAAGCTCTACACATTTGCATTCATGTCACAGTTTTATTCTGGGCAGAAACTCAAGATGCTGGATTAAATGTGATTGAGCTGTGTGTAAAACTAAGGAATGCGAGCTGTTTTCCAGATAATGGCTTTTCAGACTCTGGTAAAACAATCCTATATTGTGAGCATAGAAACTTGTGTTACTTTGGGCATGATAAATGAAATATATGTAATTCTGATAAAAAGTGAAGTCCTTTCTGTTAGACTGTAAAATAATGCATTATGCATTCAGAGGGTGCAATCTGATTACTGAATTTATTTACTTTTTATTGACATTTGATTACTGGGAAAGTACAACTGGGTAGGTGCCCATTTTCAGTGGAGGCCAAGGAAGTAAATCTCCAAAATATTACAAAACATTTTAAGAAAAATAATTTTAAAATCTTTAAAATTCAAAAACACTACAGTTTAAATAATTATACCTAATTAGACATAATTTGAAAAAATGGTTAAGAATTAATACGAGTTATATGACAGTGACTTAATATTTAGAGAAATTTTAACCAGTTTATACAGAAATTAAAGGTAAGTTAGTATAATAAGAACAGGAATTAAAATATGAAGCGAGAGAAAAGCTGGCTTATGGTATATTTAGAGAGAGCGCCAGGGGAGAGAAATTGACAAAATTAAGACAGTGAATGAAGAATGGAGAGTAGGAAGGTAGGTACAAGGTATGAGTAGGTATTTGTTCACATTTAGGGATATAACTTATCCTGTTGTTGAACAAGATTATCCTGTTGTTCAAGAAGAACAGACACAGCTTTTGGCTAGGAAGTCTTTCAAAATAATTTTGAAGGATGGAAGGGTATTGACCTAATGGATGCAGGTAAGGCGTTCCAGGCCTTAGCAACATGGTACAAGTACAGACAGTGCCCAGCAAATTTGATAGGTTTGTAGATAGACAGGAGATGTGAAGTTATTCAGTCTCGCCATTTATTCTTACAAGTGGGTTTGGAGCCGAGCCATCGGCTCCAAGTTGGCTGCTTTACTAGCTAAGGATCTCAGAATAGCTCGAGGCCAGGCCCCTATCCCGTGATGCTCTCTGCCCTACCCCAGATATAGTTTGCCGTTGCAACTGATCCCAAGGTCTTCGGAGAGCTCGGGGCAGTAGAGCTTTATTACTTTATCTTTTTGACAATTTGAAGTGTTTTCTCTTTAAAAAAAAATTGATCTAAGATCGTGTACCTTCCTTTGTTAGGTCTTTTGGGCAGTTAGCCTTTGGTTTAGTTTATTAGATAATTAACGTTGTATACGGAGCGGTTGCTGTTAGGCCTCTGGCCGTTTTTTTCTTTATAAAAACAGTGTGTTGCCATTAAAATTACTGTTATAGCCTTGTTGTACAGGGATCTGTTAACTCGGGACTGTTTACTACCCTATCCCTTTTAAATCTATAGATAGAGTGTTAAGTAGTTAGTGTGTTTACTGTTATTCATACTTTATAACTCTAGTTGTGCAGGGATTTCATAACTTTGGACGGTTTGTTTGCTGTTTGCTCTTGATTCTGTGAGCTTATTGTAAATTGAAGTTGATCAGGGCTCTGATAACTTCAGTTCTGTATTGGTATAACATGGCGAAGCAGAAAGAGAAGCAAAGATCTGGCTTCAAGAAGTGTAATTGTGGGCAGAAAATGTCCATTACAGATGCACGTTAATTGTGTTTATTGTTTGGGGCCTGTACACCTCCAAGAAGATTGCTCTATCTGCCACTCCTTCAGCAGTAGGGTTTTATTAGAACGGAGAAGGAAGTTGGTAGATAGTGGCTTGTTGAAGCCAGACTTTCAAGAAACCCTGGAAAAGGCTGACCAGACCTCCAAGTCCTTGAAAGTGTCCTCGGAGCCCAGGTCATCGGCTCTAAGCCTTTCTGTGAGGGCACAGTCGCCGGCTCCGCAGTCTTCGGAGCCAGTCCCCAGCCTTGGAACCGGTCTCCGAAACTCTGAAGTCTCCAATCCTTCGATCTGTGGCATCTTCGGTTCCTTCGACCCATTCTTCGAGGACCCTTTCCGATGTCTATATGGACCGGGTGGTGCAGAGGCTTCGGGAGAATCCGGCACTGGCTAAATTACTGTTGACTTCATCCCAGCAGGGTTCGAAGCCTGAGACTATCCCAATGGCTGTGACTACTCCTCCTCCGAGCCGAGCAGGGTCTTTGGAGCCAAAGGAGGAGGATCTGATGGTTGTAGAGCCTTCGGAGTCTAGGCCTGTTGCAGTGCCTTCGGCTCCATCAACCCTGACTTCTTCAGTTTCATTGGAAAAGTCTTGGAGCCGACATTCTCTATTTGGTTCCGGTGGGGGGGGGGGTCGAACCGATGTGTCGGTTCTGATCCTTCCTCTTGGGGCTTCGGCGCAGATGTGCTCTGCTCCGTCCTCTGGTTCGGAGCCCGCTGCCTTGGTGCCAGGGAGGTTGCTGTCTTCCTTGGAACGGCTGCTTCCTCGGGTCGAAGCAGTGGTGCCTTTGATGCTATGAGGAGGGTTATATCATCTAAGACACACACATCATCAGGTCCCTCCTCTTCCTCCCCTAAAGTGCCGCGTTCTGCCTCTACATCGCAGGTCCCTTTGAAGCATTGAGACCCAGAGCCTCAGCTACCCCCATTGGGTGACCCCCGCTCTACTGAGACTTCACCAGAAGCCCCCACTGATGAGGTTCCCAGGAAGAGATTATGCAAGAGGAGGCATTTAGAGTCCCCTCAGAAATCTTTGACATCAGACACCGACTTAGAGGAATCAGAAGGGTCCCCCTCGGAGGATATCTCATTCGCAGATATCTTGGAAGTCCTAAAGCAGAGGGGTGACTGGCAGTCCATTATCCCTACTGAGGATGAGTCGGTGTTCCTGAAGGCCTTTGGGTCTCAACCTTCCACCTCCTGGGTTACTCCGGTTTCGACAAGCTGATGGAATTGGTCACTCGAAGGGTGTGGGAGTCTCCTGATTCTATGGAACCAGTCCCTCGGAGGCCTAGTAAATTTATCACCTCCCCCCAAGACAAGATGTTCCTCACTAAGGGAGTCCTCGTTGATGCCATGGTGGTGGCAGCGGCCACCAAGAAAGAGATGTCAGAAACCACTTCTACTGTCCATCCCCCTAATAGAGATTCTAGGACGATGGACAGATACGGGAAACGTATCTTAATTCTGCGACATGTGCTATGCGATCGCTTAACTATTTGACTCATTTCACCAGTCCTCAACGAGATCTCCTCAAAGAGCTTGGAGATACTCTGCATGGTAACACAGATGCAACTGTCTCTGATAAGGTGACAGCACAACTTAATACCCTTAATTCTATTGTGAACTCGTCCATGCGGCTCATTTCCTATGCAGCTGATGGATCGAGTTGGGCAGCGGGTTCAGCGATAGCTCTTCAGAGACAGTCATGAATGTGCTTATGCTCCTTTGCGGAAGCCTTCGTCTTCTTTTGTCAACACCCCATTTGATGGTTCTTCCCTGTTTGGGCCCAAAGTCAAGGAGACTCTCACTAGGTGTGAGCAGTAGGTGTGAGCAGGAGGGAAAGACTCTTATCTGCCATAGGAGTCCGTTTTTCCACCCCTACCAGACCATACCCCAAAGGGCAGAAAGGTGGAAAAATGTGGTTCCGAAAGTCCCAAGGAGCTTTCCAGAACACACGTAGTGAAACCCCCTCCAGGGGCAGAGGAGGGAGCAGTAATGGAAGATGCCACCCTAGCAGCAGAAGGGGTCTGCAGAACCAGGGCGGCAGGGATCAGTTCCTTGGCAAGCAGTCGGGGGTCGCTTGGCTTTGTATCCAGATACCTAGCTAGGAATTACAACAGATTCTTGGGTACAAAGCATAGTTACCAGAGGATATAGCATTCCATTCCTACAAAGTCCGCCTTTCGGCTTAAAAATCCCAGATATTCTACCCAGTCTCAGGGATCAAGCAGCCATAGAAATTCAGAGGCTGCAGGAAAAGAGTCCTCCAGCCAGTCCCAGCAGACTAGATAGGATCCGGAACTTATTCCAGAATCTTTTTAATTACAAAGAAGACAGGGGACTGGAGGCCCATCTTGGATCTCAGCAGACTCAACACATTTGTAAAGAAGGAGAAGTTCCAGATGGTCACGCTTCAGTCTGTTCTCCCATTCCGCAGAGTGGGCAATTGGATGTGCTGTATAGATCTCAAGGATGCGTACTACCACATCAAAATGGCCAGGTCATCCAGAGATCATCTGTGTTTCCGGCTGGGAGCCAGTCACTACCAATTCCAAGCACTGCCCTTTGGACTCACAACAGCCCCCAGAGTGTTTACCAAATGCATGGCAGTGGTTACGGCTCACTTGAGGCGTCTAGGATTCTGAGTGTTTACATATCTGGACTACTGGCTCCTTAGCGCCGCCTCCAGGCATCCACTAATTCTGTCCAGGGATCACACACTCAATCTCTGCTCTGTTAGGCATCACTATCAATTTTGAAAAATCTGCATTGTTGCCATCGCAGCATATCTCCTTTATCGGAGCAGAACTAGACACTACCACTGCCACAATAAGATTTCCCCTGGACAGAATAGCCTCTCTCCGGAACCAGGTCTCAGACATTCTGCAGAAAAAAGGTTCCAGCCCATCAAGTACTGAAACTCCTAGGCACCATGGCAGCTACGCTCATAGCAGTTCCTCTAGGAGGAATGCACGAGGATTCTTCAATGGTTACTATTCACCCAGTGGTCATTCCAACAACTTCCCATGTCATTCTTAATTATGATTACGGACTCTTGCAAGAAGGATTTTCGCTAGTGGTTGACCAGTCAACAACTTACGGTGGTTCTCCCATTTGTCCCCCCCCCACCATCAGCCATGGTGACCACGGACGCTTCTCTGATAGGGTGGGTGGCGCTATTTTAGGGAAGAACTGCCCAAGGCACCTGGTTGGAGACAGAGTCACAGTTGCACATCAATGTTCTGGAGCTGAGAGCGGTGCTTTTGGCGTTGCAGCACTTGCATGACTCTCTGCTTCTAGGGACGATTGCCATACAGACAGAAAACATGTCGGTAGTCTGATACATCAACAAGCAAGGAGGAACCAGGTCTTATCTCCTGTGTCAAGAGGCCTTGAGAATTTGGCAGTAGGCTGTGTCCACCGTGCGCTTTCTGATAGCAATGCATATCCCTGGGAAATCCAAAGTAATAGCGGTCAAATTGAGCAGAGCCATTCTGCTTCCACACGAGTGGTCCCTCATAAACAAAGTTGCGGAAAAGATGTTCCACAGATTGGGCCAGCCTTGCTGCAACCTGTTTGCATCCCCTATCAATGCCAAATGCAGAAGCTACTTTGCCCTGAATCCCCCACCGGGGGACAGCCCAAGGGACTCGCTCATACGCGATTGGCCCCCGCGATTCCTGTATGTTTTCCTCCTATTCCCCTGATTCCCAAGTTCTTGTAGAAAGCCAAAGCCCTCAGAAGGACTGTAATCTTTATAACCCCACTTTGGATTCGTCAGATTTGGTTCCCCTTCCTTCGACTCTATCAACTGGAGGAACCTTGTATTCTGGACCCAGTTCCAGACCTACTGACACATTCGTCAAAGACCCACCCCCCCCTCCCTTCGTTCCCTCAGACTGACAGCTTGGCTGCTCCAATTCCCTTCCTAGCCCCAGGTCACATGATTTTTCTTCGGCGGTACAGCACATTGTTGTATCTTCCTATAAAGCTTCTACCAGAAATGGAAGCAATTTGCCTTTTGGGCTTCTCAAAACAATGTTGATCCCTATGTGGCCCCTTTTGCTAGTATCCTGGAATTTCTCTCTAAACTTTCTCAAGAAGGTGCTGCAGCTACCACTATTAGAGTCCAGTTGGCTGCCATCTCGAATTTTCATCTTGGAGCTGAGGGTTCTAACTTAATGTCTCACAGATTATGTCGGGCCTTCCCTAAGGGCACCATTCATCTCAGGCCTCCTGTTAGACAGCCCTTTACTCCCTGGAATCTAAATTTTGTACTGTCCCGGATTTTTCTTCCCCCCCTTTGAACCTGCATCATCCTGTCAATTGAAGTTCCTCTCTTAGAAGACTATTTTCTTGGTGGCCATCACCTCAGCACGCAGGGTATCTGAGCTCCAAGCTCTTTCAGTCAAACCACTGTATTTGGTGTTTCATCCAGACAGGGTTTCTCCGAGGTCTAATCCTTCATGCTTGACAAAAGTGTGTTCTGAGACCAATCTGAACCAAACTATTGAACTTCCAACTTTTTTCCGTAATCATTCTAATCAGTTGGAATACATGTTGCATAAACTTGATGTCCATAGACAATTGAGGTACTATTTGGACAGGACAAAAGAATTTAGAAGTTCCAACCAACTTTTTGTGTCGTATGCTGACACCAAGAAAGGATTACCAGTTTCTAAAGTTACCCTTTCTAAATGGTTAACTGACTGCATTAAATTTGTCTATTCTTCAACGAATCAAACATTGGAATATGGAGTGAAGGCCCATTCAACCATAGCTGTCTCTACGTCTTCGGCATTTACTGCTCACTTACCTTTGGACACTATATGTGCAGCTGCCACTTGGTCTAGGCCTCATACTTTTATCACTCATTACAAAGTGGACAGGGCTTCCTTTGGTTCCACTGTCCTCAGGAATGTACTCCCGTGAGCCGCCCAGGTTTAGGGTGCTTGGGACGCTACCCACATGTAAGAATAAACGGCGAGATTGAACAACTTTGCATAAAGAAGTTATGTACTTACTATAACATTCCATGTGAGTTGTTCATCTCACCTTTATTCTTACATTCCCACCCACCATTCCCTTCCAGGGTCTCGAAGAACGGGTAGACTTGGGGTCTGGTAGTCTTTTCTGGGATTCTTACTCCAGCTGGAGTATTACTGAGTTATTCTTACTATTGCTGAGTTCAGCAAACTAGATCTGGGGTAGGACAGAGAGCATCATGGGATAGGGGCCTGGCCTCGAGCTATTCTGAGATCTTTAGCATGTAAAGCGGCCGACTCAGAACCGATAGCTCGGCTCCGAACCGACTTGTAAGAATAAAGGCGAGATGAACAACTCACATGGAACGTGAATGAATGAATGGTAAGTACATAATTTATTTTTTTTGGTCATTGGATTTAATGACCAGCTGGGAGCATAATTGTGCAGAATGTTGTTTAGTGCTAGTCAAGTGGATGGATGCTGGATAATTTTTTAGGTTGTAAGAAGCTGTGTATATGTTAGTTGATGGGGTAGTTTAAACCAATTTAGGCTTTTCAGTGCTATACAGTGGTGGGTTCTGAAAGGGGTATTTGCAGCAAATTTAACAACTTTGTTATACCATTGCTTGGGTTTTGATTTTTGTAATGCCTGAAGGCCAGTAAAGATGTGCGTGACATAAACAAGTGTGGGGACAAGATAAGCAGTAGCCGCTGTAGTTTTTGTTGCATTGATGAGAATTTTTTTTGCTGTATAAAGCATACCTAGTTTTTGATCATTTGTTTTATGTAGGTCGAATTTAAGATTATCGTCCACTATTACCCCTAATCAGTTTGCTATGAGATGGGACTTCAGTGGTTTTATTATTAAGAGAGAGAGGACTTTAAATTTAGTTTTTTTTTGTTGAGAGATGGATTTGGGAGAGTAGTAGTTTTTTTTTTAGGGTTGAACATGAGTTATGAATTACAAAGCCATGTTTCAGTGGTTGTTAAAACTTCCTGAGTAATTTTTTGGAGGTGTGCCATGTTGCTAAGTGCAAATGAGTGTGGAGCCATCTGCATACTGTATTAGGGAGGCCTGTTTTGTGGAGGTGTGAATGGTGATGGTGAGAATGCTAAAGAGAATTGGACTAAGGACAAGATGACTGGGAGGAATGTAGAGATGGTGTAGTGCTATTTTATTGACTGATACCTATTGGGTAGATAGTTTTTGATCTGTAAAAAGGTGGGCTGAGAGAGAAGTAATGAGTACATTTGAAGTAGAAGTTTACTATGACAAATTATGTTAAAGGCTTTAGACAAGTCTAGAATTAGAGGAAACTAGCTTACCATTATCTCTAACTTTATTGAAATAACAAATTTAAATTAATAAATGTTAACAAAACTAAGATCCGCGCTAGCCATGGAATGAAAATCATTCCTAATCTGATGGATAAACCTAAATCCATCAGATTATCACTCATACCTTGACAATCCAGAACATCTGAACTCCATAAATTGAATTATCATATGGAGAATATTTGTAATAGGAATAAGCAATATTTATATTATTTTGAACAGATATAGTACTATTGTAGATTAGACAGAATTCTAATACAATATAAATTGTATAAGCAATTAATATTTACATGAAATATAGATGACAAGCAATTCAATCATAGTAAAGTAGAATGTATCATATATAAAACCTCAGTAAAAGATTATAGCACACAGTTATTTCACATATTCACTCTTATTGATGAAATCTTTCAAGACGTATTACTTAATATAAATAGCTGGCAATAATATTTATACTTAATGTTTATAATACAATGTATTTTACTGGATATATCAGAAGTTATATTTCACTGTTTGCCAGCATTTAAGTCATCACTTTGTTTGTTCCTAACTTACTTAAAGCATCAAGTTTGTTTTATGTGAACATTGATGAAAGTTAGTGCATTTTAATTATCAGTGCATCCCTCTTCCCCCATTTCCTACACATAAGGATTTTCATATCTGTCATTTCTTATTATAAAATGAGTGAAATTATAGGTTAAAAATAACAAATTCACGTATTGTGATTAATGATTACAAGTTCACTTTCCATATTCATAAATTGCCATTTTATGGCATATACTGAAAGTTTTTAGATTTAAATGGCAATATTCTATTTTGTATAATCAGCAAAGGTTAAACTGAGTGATTATTGTCAATTTAATACTATTTGTTCAGAATATGATTGTTACATTCTGTGACATTTCAAGTTCAGGCTTCTATTGTTTCTCTTGAACAACTTTGTCAGTTTGATGTCATGTATAAAACTTTAGTTACCTTGGTAACCGCTTAAGTATTATATATGGTCAAGATGGGGTACAAAAACTAGAATTCAAGTTAAAGCAATTACATGACTTGTTATACATATTTACTTATATAAGAAAATCATCATGCTTCCCTTTGATGTTCAATGTAGTGTATGTCATTTATGACAAGTTAAGAAAGTAGTGCTATTATACACAAGCCCATGTTATTAAATCTTGTCATTAATATCTAAATTCATCAGACTGCTTCATATTATATGACGGTTATATATTTTTTATCTAGATTTACTAAAATCATACATTACATAACTATTGTGTGGCTTTTTTTTGTCTCTTGCTTAGTTATTTGAGAGACCACAAGCTGTAATGCTTATTCTTATTATTAGCTCCTTCCAAGCATGTTTATACAGTCTATAGACTTTAAATTATGAGACCCTTCTAATTTCTTATTTGTTATAAGTATATTTCCATCTTTACACACATATCAGTACTTCAAGCACGGGCAACAATGCCCATCCATTTTTGCCAGAATACCATTCACTAGTTCATGTGGTGTGTTTCCAGGCTGTTCTTAAAATATGCAAACCAGTATTTGTCCTGTTCCATTTTGCCAGCCTGTTCCATGCAGTGGCCACGCTGCCAGTGAACTACTCAACACACCTTCCATTCCCACAGATATTTCCACAAAGGAAATCTGATGACTCTCTAGCACTTCCCAGCAACCCCAAACACCCCTAGAATCAGCTATCCCCATATGCCCAACACGTCCAGGCAAGCTCACCTCCCAGACCACTGTAAAGGGTACTGCACAAGACCAAGTGCTCTTAGTCTTTCACAGTAACTCAGACTTCCACTCTTATGCAAGTCCTTAATGTTTTTCGGACCAAAATACATTTTAAATATAAAATTGCACTTTTTTTTTTTTTTAATCCGGAATCAACTTAATGAGCTAAGCGAAGTGTTGGGAGACCACCAATATATATACATGTGGTTTAAAACAGCCCATTTTATTATATATATATATATATATATATATATATATATTTTTTTTTTTTTCTAAAATCAAAAACTTCATTGCCGAGAATCATCTCGGAGGCTCCTCAGAGCCATTATGCATTATCGTTACTCTCTCCGTTACCATAGCAACCTGGGAACGTCTGTTTCTGTTAGTGTATCTGTGTACTGCATACCAGAGGCTCGCGATGCACCTGAAGCAAAGCTTCACTTCACTGCAACTTCAAGCCTAAATTCACTCCCTTTCAGTGAGGCAGTAGCCAGGAAAAGAACGGAGAGTAAACGGATGCAAAAAAAAAAAAAACTCCCAACAAGCCGCTACAACAAGAGATAACACATTCTTCCAGCCTTCCCACCTCTCGCTCAGCAGATGTTTAAACAAACTATTCTCTGCCAAAATATCCCAAATCATATTTTTCTTCACCTGGATCCAGGCTAAAACAGCAAATGTCTTTTCCTAATACACAAGCATCAGTAAACCTTGATCACAAGCCACAACCCGTAGCTTCCCAGAGACTAAAACGGCAACATAAAACAGCTGCATCCACACACACTATGTCAGGCTTAATCAAACAGCACTCGAAGCTGTGATACCTGCCATAATTGATATTAACTATGTTTAGACAGAATAATAATGACATTTGTACTAGCTACCAGCCACGGCTGCATGCATGCACACTATATCAGGATTGATCAAGCAGCACTCATAGCAGTGATACCTGCCATAGTTGATATTAACTATATTTAGACAGAGTAATGATTACATTTGCTACTATTATTTAACCAGGATGTACATGACATTTCTAAATCATACATTTGCTACTATTATTTAACCAGGATGTACATGACATTTCTAAATCATACATTAACTGAAGAAGGCATTAGTCTCCATGACAGCATTTTTTTTTTCAAAACACTCTACTGTTACTGCTATTGTATATGATGTTAATTTGTTACATTTGAATCTGAACTCTGATGAATGATACCATGTTGAATTAGTTAATTACTTAAATTATTATAAGTAAAATCAATGAAAAATTAACAAGATAAGTATTCATTGAGTTCAAGTAGGGGAATAGAAACTTCTATGTTTATATTATACGTTGCTTTGTTTGGCTTATATATATATATAATGTAAATAGTAACCCATCTTGACCTATCTTTGTTTGTGAAGAATTATTGGAGACTCTGAACTTTCTGAATAAATCATTACTGTTTCTCAGTTGTTTAAGAAACCCTACTTTTTTAAATAAATGCAGGTGACAAGTGATGTACCATATCAGTTGATACTTTGAGAGATGTAGCTGTAAGAGTTATCTTTTTGGGACAGCTATCTTGGAATCAGTTTTCTGTTTCTTCTTTCTAGCATCAGTCCAAGGATTTTTTTTTTTTTTTTTTTTTTATTCTTTTAAGAGTAGGGGCCATCCACTCCATTTCTTCTGGGATAGACACTATGTTGTTGTTTTTTGATGAATGTAGTAGCTTCTTCTAAGTCATTAAAGGTTCTCATCTCATTGGGAAAAGTATTTTTACCTTGGCTGGAAAGGCCATTTGTGCTTTAATGTTGTTTTGTTTCAACAGTTTTATTATTGGCCAGACTTTTTTCCTTTGTTCTAGTATTCTGTAAGAATAATTATTGTCAAACCTTATCAGGCTTTGATTGTATTTTAAGGGTGATTTTCCCCAAGCAGATTTCAATATTAGTTCCTTGTCCAGAAATGAAAGACATTTTATAACTATGGCTCTAGGTGGATTATTTGTTGAGATAGAAGCAGGTTTCCTCAGTGCTCTATGCACCCTTTCAATTCCAAATGAAAGTCCGTCTTTCAAGTCTAAAAATTCAGGAATCCAGGTTAAGAATGAAATAATGTCTTCTCCTTCAGTGTTTTCAGGCAGACCAAAGATCTTCTGTTTTCTAAGTCATCTATTTTGTTAAGCAGCCATGTATTATATTTAAGCAGATATTCTTTTTGGAATTCTTCCTCTTTGAGTCTCCCTTCAATGTAATTTAGAGAAGTCTCTTTATTTGTTATTTTTGTATGGTGTTGCTGTAAAAGTTCCTTAAGAGTATCAGTCTGTTTTTGAGAATTTAATTTGAGGTTTTCTGTCATCAATTGCAGATGTCCTTCAAGGATGCATCTGCAGTCATAACAAATGGGTTGTCCTGTCGTCAGGCAGCCCTTCGGTCGTCCGGATTCCAAAGTCTGGGTCCGGCTTCGGCTGATGTCGCACTTCACCCGACGTCATCTCTGCTGGTCTTCGGGTATAAAGGCATCAGCCGACGCCATTTTCCTCAGTCCTTCTTGCCGCGTGGCGCCCGAAGCAGAAGCTGTTCGCAAGTGCCGGTCGGTCAGATCCAGAGATTACTACTACCGAATACTACTTCGAAGACTTCTAAAAAGATAAGTACCCCATTGGGGACTCTTTCTTGCCTCAGCCGATGTCAGAAAAAGTCAATAACTGTTTAACTTGTGGGAAACAAATACCTCATAAAGATTTCCACTCTTACTGCCTGCCTTGCTTAGGCCCAGACCACGACGTAGCAGCCTGTTCGGCCTGTGCTTCCTTCAACCGACGAACGCTTAGGCGTCGGTCGGAGTTTGCTGAACAGTTTTTCGGCTCAGATTTTGCGTACATTATGCCGTCGGATCCTCCGACTACCCAAATTGTTAAGAAACGCAAAGAAAAAGACTGACACTCGCGGTCCGTGGTTTCGGCCGAAACCACGGTTAAGCAAGCCGCGAGTGTCTCGGTTTCGGCCGAAACCGAGAAAGCCGGTCAATCTTCAGCCGAATCCATGACTACTACTGAGGCTCCTGCTACCTTAGTTGAATCGGCCTCAGAAGTTTTGCCTACTACTGTGGTTCCTAGTGATTTATCAGACACCATCCCTTTGGATGTCTCTACCCCAGCACGTGGTGCTGCTAGGCCTCCTGCAGCCATGTCTATTAAGGCCTTTGCCAGGGCTAAAGCAGCCAAAACTGTTAAATCAGTGCCTGTTAAGCCCCTTCACACAGGCCCACTTCTAGTTCACAAATGCTTACTCTGGCAGAGGATTTAATATCCTTAATTAGAGGATCCCAATCTCACCCAGACAGGGCCTCTCAGCCCCCAGAAAAGAGATCTAGGGCAGAGCCCCCCGAGCCAGTGTCCTCTGATGATTCTGCGGATGACTCAGACATTACAGACCAGCCAGAGGCTCCTTTTTCTACTTATGAAGATTCAGATGCTGAAGAATCCATTCCATCTGCCTCTCCACCAGAGGAATTTTCCTTTGGGGAAACCTTACATGCCATGAGAGAACATTTCCAATGGCAGGGACAAGATTTCTCAGATTCAAGAAAAAGGCTTAGGACATTTCTGCACTTACCACAACATAAGCCCTTAGCTATACCTCCAGTACTGCCTGTTGTGGATGATGCATTTAATGATGTTTGCACCGCTCCTGATACTTTACCTCCAGCCCCTGCCAAACCAGATAGATTTTACAGGGTACCAGACACTCATCACCACCTATACAAGGCCCCACTTGCAGATCCTGAGACTATATCCCAGGGGCCTAAGGCAGTAGCCTCGACCTCAGCAAAAAACCCTATTCCTTCTGAAAGGGAATCCAGGTCCTTAGAGAGATGGGGGAAAAAAGTTTACACCTCTGCTACTCTCTCAGCTAGAGCTTTAAACTGTCAGTTTCATATGATCCAATACCAAGAGTTTATGCTTGATCAGTTAACTAAGAAGCTGTCCTCTGATGACTCCTTAGATAAGAAATATGTTTTAGAAATGGTAAATAACATCCAACAGGTTAGTAACCATTCTTTAAAATGTGGCTATGATGCACTGGAGGCTTCATTTAGATCAGCCATGACTGGCACAGTGATAAGAAGGCATGCATGGTTGAAGGAACAGGTCTTGCCGGATCATGTTAAAGCAAAGCTGTTAGATGCTCCTATGGATAAGACCAGTCTATTTGGTACACCTGCTCAGCAAGTAATGAAGAAAATGGAAGAGAAGGCAAAATCTGTACAAACAGTTAAGGATTTCTTACAGGTTCAGCCCCAAGGTTTAGCAGGAACTGGCCTGCCAAAAATTGGTCCTTTCCAGACTCCTCAAAATCTCAAAGAGGCAGGAATAGACGCTCTAGAGGCAGAAATCAATCCAGAGGAGGTGCCTACAGAGGACGACAGTGGCAAGGCAATAACCGAGGCACAGACACAACCACTGCCACTACAACAGGACAATCACAGTGACTTGGCTCTGACACCGCCTACCAGGGAGCAAATAGCAGCACCTTTAGGCGGAAAGTTAGCCATATTTTCAAAAATTGGCACTATATCACAAAAGACAAGTGGATTTTGCAAACCATTGTCCTACGCTTCAGGTTTCACTTCCACACCTTACCAGTAAAAGAGGAATGCCAAACCTACCTCCAAATCAAAAACAGAAGCTCTAAAGCAGATAGCGGAATTAACAAAGATGAGAGCTGTGGAAAGAGTACCTATAACAGAACAGGGCAAAGGATTCTACTCCAGACTCTTCCTAGTACCAAGGAAAGAGAAAAGTTGGAGACCTATTCTCGACCTGTCCGTCTTAAACACATACATCATTGTCCCAAAATTCAAAATGCTGACCCTACAGCAACTTCTTCCCATGCTGGGCAAGGAGTGTTGGCTGGTAACTCTAGATCTCAAGGAGGCATACCTGCACCTCCCCATACGACCAAATTGCAGAAGATACCTCAGATTTCTTGCAGGATCAGAGCATTATCAATTCTCAGCATTGCCCTTTGGCTTATCTACTGCGCAGAGTATTCACAAAATGCCTGGCATCAGTAATCGCTCACTGCAGGCTACAGGGAATCCAAATTTATCCATACCTGGACGACTGCCTGTTACAAGCGGACAACAAAAGCAAGCTGACAACAGATTTACAAAGAGTCATTTGCTTACTACAAGCCCTGGGATACACAGTCAATTTACAAAAGTCAAGACTGATACCATCCCAAACAAGAACATTCTTGGGTGCGGAATTGGACACAGTAAAACAAATGGCATTCCTAACGGCAGAAAAACAAAACAACTCCCTCTTTACTTCTTGGCATTAACAAAGCAGAACAAACTAACAGCAAGAAAAGTACTGCAGGCCTTGGGCTTCATGGCATCATGCATAATCTTGGTCCCACATGCCAGACTGCATATGAGAAAGCTACAGTGGTACCTAAAGAATTTATGGTCTCAACACAGACACAGCTTAGAAACCGAAATCCCACTAATCCCATGCCTGAAACAGGAGTTCCTATGGTGGGCTCAAGCATGCCAGTCAAACCCAGGCTTACCCTTCCACAACTTTCAAGCAAACCAAACCATCACAACAGACGCCTCAGACCTAGGCTGGGGGGCGCACATGTTGGACAAATGCATACAAGGATTGTGGACTCAAGACCAGCTGCACCTGCACATAAACCAAAAAGAAATGCTGGCAGTAAAACTAGCAATCCAGAAATTCAGACCATTCCTCAAAGAAGGCCATTTAATGATAAGGACAGACAACACCACAGTCATGTGGTACATCAACAAACAGGGAGGCACTCATTCATACCCACAATGCAGAATGACTCTGGACCTTTGGAATATGGCTCTGAGCTACAACATCCAGTTACATGCAATATTTGTGCCGGGAAAAGAAAACACCCTAGCAGACATGTTAAGCAGAACCACCTCGGATGCTCACGAATGGATGCTACACCCGGACATCTTCAAGGCCATCACAAAGAAATGGGGAATGCCATAAATAGACCTATTCGCATCCCCACTCAATCACCAGCTGAAAAAATTCTGCACAAGGACATGCCACCCACTTGCATGGAAGGTGGACTCTCTATCCTTCAGTTGGAAAGGCCTGACAGCATATGCATTTCCACCTCTTCCTTTGATGCACAAGGTACTACTGAAAATCAGAGAGGAATGCCCAAGGATAATCCTGATAGCTCCGAATTGGCCAAGACAACACTGGTATCCATTGCTGAGGAGCATGTCTCGGGGGAGAATGTGGTCAATACCCCTGATGCCTTTGATGTTAACTCAGAACAACTACAACATCATGCACCCAAACCTAAAAACCTTGCAACTGACTGCCTGGAACATCACATAGCAGCATCTAACCCGGACCTATCCCAAAGGGTTAAAGACATTATCCTTGAAGCACGCAGACCTTCAACAAGAAGGAACTATGCAGGAAAATGGAAAAGGTTTGTCATTTGGAGTGCTGAAAGAGGAAAAGATGTGTCGCACATAGATATTGCTAACATCCTGGAGTACTTGGCAGAGCTTCTACATACAGGCCTGTCCTATTCCTCCATCAAGATACATGCATCAGCTATTTCAGCAGAGTACAGCTACGATCCACCTGTCTTTTCGCATCCTCTACTCAGGCAGTTCCTCAAAGGGATCAGGAATGTAAAACCTCCTAGGAAACCACCATTGCCAGCATGGGACTTGAACTTTGTGCTAGAAAAATTAACACTCCCTCCATTTGAACCAGCAGCAACAGCAGATCTTCAACACCTATCATGGAAAACTGCTTTCCTACTGGCAATTACTTCAGCAAGGAGGGTTTCGGAACTACAGGCCTTAATGGCAGTACAACCCTTCCTAATCTTCCATCAAGATAGGGTGTCCATGAGAACTAATCCTACATTTATGCCTAAGGTGGTATCCAGAGTGTCTTTAAACCAGGCAATCCACCTACCTACCTTCTTTCCCAACCCACAGAACAGGGGGGGAAAGACTGCTGCATACCTTGGATGTACATAGACAGTTACGCTACTACCTGGACAGAACCAAAGGTAACAGAAAAACTGACCAGCTTTTAGTAGCCTATGCAACAGGAAGGGAAGGAAAAGCAATTTCCAAACAGACAATCTCTAAATGGATAGGAAATTGCATAAGATTCTGTTACTCCTACCATGGAAAACCAATTCCACAGAACATAAGACCTCATTCTACAAGGGCAACAGCCACTACCACAGCTTTCTTACGAGGAGTGGCAACCAAGGACATTATTGAGGCGGCTACTTGGACCTCCGTGCATACATTTGCCAAGCATTATAATCTACCTCTATACTCTAGATCCCGAGCAGGGTTTGCCACTGCTGTACTGCAAGGGATCCTAACTACACCATAATTTTTCTTCCTCCACCCCTAGTTTGGCTATGGTATTCTACCCATTTGTTATGACTGCAGATGCATCCTTGAAGGACATAGTACAGTTTTGTACCTACCATAAATGTAGATGTCGAACAGGATAGCATCTGCAGTCAGGATTACCCACCCTCCTTCCCCTCTGTGGTACTCCTAGGGTATTCACCCTCCTAATAGCTAGCTAGGGGGGAGTCTCTTATGGTGTATTTGTTTGTATATATGTACATACATGCTTATTTTTTGTGTTTGCCTTCTACTTTTTTGGAAACCTTGGCATTTATCCAAAATTTAGCTTTCCAAGAGGGCAACTGGCATCTGGGGCAAGAAACACTGAGGAAAATGGCGTCGGCTGATGCCTTTATACCCGAAGACCAGCAGAGATGACGTTGGGTGAAGTGCGACATCAGCCGAAGCCGGACCCAGACTTTGGAATCCGGCCGACCGAAGGGCTGCCTGACGACAGGACAACCCATTTGTTATGACTGCAGATGCTATCCTGTTCGGACATCTACATTTATGGTAGGTACAAAACTGTACTTTCTTTTTTCAAAGCAGCATCTGGATGAGAATTCCTTGTTGTTCATATTCAATGACTCAATATATCTCCAAGTTACTTGACAGGAAAAGTTTTGTACATCTCCACCAAAATTGATATTTATGTAGTTTAGTAGTTTTATGTATAGATTTATGATGTTTTAAACTTGAAAATAATAAAATGTTTCTATATCATTATACTAGTTTATGAAGCTCTCAAAATTCACTGCTCTCAGTTGGCCATCTAGGCTCCGCCCATCTCTAACTTTATTGACAGTAGCTATATAGCTTAGAAGTGCAATGTTAGTACCATGGGAAGGAAGGAAGGAAGCCATGTTGTTTGGGGGTTAGGAGTTCTTCCTGCAGGAGCTAATTTAGCAATTGTTTTTGAATATAATTTTCACGTATTTTTTGCATTCATTAATTTGTTTTTTAGTACAATTGTGAAGCATTCTGAAGTTTTCAAGATATTGTGGTGTTTTATATTTTTGCCATTCTTTTTCTCTATCCTGCTTTAGCATTCTACTCTTTTTGGATAGCCAAATTGCATTATTTGTTTTTAGTCCTTTCCTTCTAGGAGGTACAGGGCTGTTTAGGATATTCAGGAAGTTTGTGTTGAATTCATTTACAGCATCATCTAAGGGGAGGACTTTTAGGAGGAGATTCCAGTTAATAGATGATAGTGTAGTAATGAACATTTCAGGGTTAAACTTGGAAAGGTTGTGTGCTGTTTTATAAACATGCTGTTTAAGTGAATGTGTAAGATACAGTGGATATAAAAAGTTTACACACCCCTGTTAAAATGCCAAGTTTTTGTGATTTAAAAAAATGAGACCACAATAAATCATTTCAAAACTTTTCCCACCTTTAATGTAATCTATAACCTGTACAATTCAGTTGAAAAACAAATCTGTTAAGGTAAAAAATATAAAAAATAAACCAGAGCTAAAGGTGCTTCAACAAAGTATTAGTTTAAGGGTGTCACATGTATGCAACCAGCTTATCGTACATTTTTTATTTTTTATATCACAAAAACCTGGCATTTTAACAAGAGTGTGTACACTTTTTATATCCACTGTATCTGGGTTTAATTTCACCAAGTCTTTTGGGTTTCAAATACCATGACTGGAATGGACTCCATTCCCCAAGTCAAAGTATGATAAAAGTTCTTGAAATTAGTATTGTTTCAGTATTTGATGTTAACCAAAAGTGCTCTTTGCAGCACCCACATTGTGCCCAGAATTAACTATTTGAGAGTTACATGTGTTGGTAGCGTATCTAAATACGACTGTAAATTCTTTTTTATGAGACCCATTGCTCCTACTACTATTGGAACTGTCTGGGTATCCTTCTTCCACATCTCCTCATTTATGACTGCATACCCTCTTATTTTATGTCTTTGTGTCTCTCTGTATGTAAGACACTGTAATCACTGGGTTTAGCAATTTCAGTGATCACTGCTACTTTTGTCTTCTTTTCATGGACTACTAGATCAGTTTTTCTTGCAACTATTTTTGAACCGTTAGTAGTGGGCGATCCCGTGTGATATAAACTTCATCACTTTCTATAATGCTTTGTGGTTCATGTTTCCCCATCCTTTTCAGCTACTTCAATATTGTAATGGCACAATCTCCAATGCAAAGTCTTGCCATATTATTATGCTTTTCACTATACAGGCACTCTGCCATTAGTGTATCACACCCAGCAACAAGATGTGCTGTTTTTTCCAGTTCTCTTTTACAGAACCTGCCTTTGTATATTTCTCCAACGTATTCAATGGACTTTGTAAAATAATGTGTATGTAGTCCACTATCCTGGGCCGCCAATATTAACCTTTTGTCATTTGGTTTAAATTCACCTCTCCTTAACTATTTCTCAGTCAGATCCTGATCAACATAAGGTTGTTCCAAGAGCTTTCTGTACTTGCAACTATATTTATTTCTTTTCCACATTCCCTGCCTTCTCATCAGATTCTTTACCTTATATTCATTCTTTTGTTTTTTGGCACATTCATTTGCTTTGCTTTTTCTGGTTTGATTTCCATTGCTTGATATCGTTATGCTTCTGTTAAACTAAGCAAGGAAGTCATGTTAGACTTCTCCTCGCGTTTTAAAACTTTCACTATGTTTGGATCTTGTGAAGTCAGCAAATTCGTATGCAGTCCTACGATTGCAGATCTATACATGTAATAATTTTCAAGTAGACCCATGCATTCTTCAGAACGGGAATATATAATTTTGGTGTACACTGATTTTTATAAATCATTTGATAAGTGTGAAGCAATTTTCTTGTTTTCTTTTCCAACTTATCCAGTACCTTTTGGAGCCAGTCAGTCACCATAAAACTGTAAGTTAGAATAGGAAGAGCAAATTGGTTTATAGCATGGACTTTGTTCTTGCATGTCAGGGCTCTTTTCAATATTAATTTTAGTCTTCTTAAATATTCCTTACTAATTTTTATTCACATTTGTTCATGTTTTATTGTTGCCCCTTCATCAGTTCCTGTCCCAGACTGATATTTTCTTAGTGCTGCAGCTTTTCTGCTTTAAAGGTTGCTTCTACACATTTATCAAGACCAAATTACATTCTTATATCATCTGAGAAAGTTTTGTCCACTTGCAGCTGTGCTTTTAGTTCCTCATCTGATGAACTATACAGTTTTAAGTCATCCACACACAAAAAAAAGCTAAGTCTTTACACTTTGTTGTTTTCTGGGAGCCAAGACTCACCCTGGAATTTCCCCCTTTGAATTTTTATCCCTGGTATAATACTTCGTCTTCTATCATGCTTTAGCTGCAAAGTTGTTGGCCACTGTTTCATGGTCACTGTAATGTAATAAATCAATGTGTGGAATATCTTATACATGTGTAAGCACTCCTTTATCCATGAATGTGGGATACTGTCAAATGCTAGTCTATCCATGCCATACTTAGATTCTTTCCCTTTTTACAAGTGGAACGCATTCCTAAGTCAAAGCATTATTAAAGTTCATGAAATCAGTATTGTTTCAATCTTTGATGTTAGCCAGAAGTGCTCTTCGCAGCACCCGTAATATATCCAGTAATGGCTCTTCCTGCAATTCATACAGAGTTACATGTACTGGTAACATATCTAAGTACAACTGTAAATTCTTTTAATAAGACCCATTGTTCCTACTACTATTGGAACTCCCTGGGTATCTTTCCACATTGCCCTCATTTCTGCTTGCAAATCCTGGTATTTTAAGACTTTGTAGGTCTCTGTACATAAGACACTGTAGTCACCAGGTGTAGTAATTTCAGTGATCAATGCTACTTTTGTCTTTTCATGGACTACTGTATCTGGTTTTCTCGGTCCCACTGTTGGTAGTCGGTGATCCCACGTGATATAAATTTCATCATTTTCTATAATGCTTTGTGGCTCATGTTTCTAGTGTTTTCAGCTACTTCAGTATTATGTTTGTACAATCCCCAATGCAACAGTCCTGCTACATTATTATTCCTTTTAGTATACAGTCCTCCTTCCATTAGTATATCACAACCAGCAGCAAAATGTGTGACTGTTTCCAATTCTGTTTTACAAAGCCTACATTTGTCCCTCTTGGTCAAGTTCTTTAGTATCATATTCCTGTTCCAGGTTCCTCCTGTGTCATCCGTTGCTATTTCATATGGGAACTCACTGGTCACACTCACTCCACAACATTGCCTGCATCAGAGTTGCCACAGTTTCCTGTTCTTTCCATTGCTGTGCAACTCCAACTGAACTTTTGTATTGGTTTCCTACAGAAGGCTCCCAATTATCTTCGTATAGCAACTGATCAGATGTTTCCCATTCCACTGGTTTCTCCTTAATTTGGGGATCCATTGCTCTATCCTTCTGTGGTGTTATCAGAGTTAGATTTTCTACACAAAATCCTTCACTTCACAGGTAATCCATAACCTCAGTTTCTGTTGCATCAACTTCTCCTTTAATAATCTTCTTTACTACTTTTTCTTATTTTTTTTTGTAATGTATAATTTTCCATATCCAAATGCCTTTACCAATATTTCTCTTCAGATGTATTTGGTGTTACTCTTTTTGTATTTATTAGCTTTGCTTTCTCATTTGCATAAATACTGCACCATATTAAAACGTTTTCTTTCCCATGTGCATATTTCTTCTTCAGCTGTCTCTTGCTCCTCCTGTTTCTCCTTACTTTGGGGAGCTGTGATGTCACCCATGTTAGAATTTCTACACTAAATCCTTCACTTGGCTGGTATTCCATAACTTCCTGTTCTATTTTTTTAAACTTCTTCTGTACTAATCTTCTGTTCTATGTTCCCTCTTTGTGATCTTATTTTTTTTGTATTGTGAAATTTTCCATCTCCGGATGCCTTTGCCTGTATTTCTCTTTGAATATCTTTAAGGTTGCTGTTTTTGTTTAAGGTGGCTTTCTCCTTTGCATAAACATTGTACCATATCAGATTTCCTTTTCTTTCCCATGTCCATATTTCTTTTTTAGATCTTTCAAAAATCTCTAGATTTAATATATCTATCCATCTCTATTAGGAGCATGACCAGGTCTGGCCCTCTTTAATTTCTCCAAGTCTTTTGGGTTTGTAATACCATGAGGGGAATGGACCCCATTCCTAAATCAAAGTACAGTTCAAGTTCATGAATTTAGTAGTGTTTCAGTCTTTGATGTCAGACAGAAGTGCTCTTTGCAGCACCTGCAATGTGCCTAGTAATGACTCCTTATGTAATTCATATGCGGTTACATGTATTGGTAGTATGTCTAAATACAATTGCAGATTATTTTTTATATGCCCCATTGCTCCTACTACTATTGGAACTGTCTGGGTATCTTTCTTCCACATTGCTCTTGTTTCTGCCTGCAAATTCTAATATTTTATGAATTTGTGTCTTTCTGTACGCAAGACACTGTAGTCACTGGGTGTGGCGATTTCAGTGAACAATGCTACTTTTATCTTCTTTTCATGGACCACTATATCTGGTTTTCTAGCATCTATCTTTTGAACTGTTGGTAATGGGTGATCCCATGTGATGTAGACTTCATCATTTTCAATGATGCTTTGTGGCTCATGTTTCCAGTGTTTTTCAGCCGCTTCAATACGGTAATAGTTGCACAATCCACTGCGCAGCAGTCTTGCGGCATTATTATGCCTTTCACTATACAGTCCTTCTGCCATTAGTATGTCACAACCAACAACGAGGTGTGCAACTGTTTCCAATTCGGTTTTACAAAACCTACATTTGTCTGTTTCTCCCACATGTTCAGTGGACTTTGTAAACCAGTATGTACATAGCCCACTATCTTGGGCCGCCAATATTAACCTTTCATCTCTTGGTTTGAATTCGCCTCTCCTCAACCATTCTTGCATTTGTTCCTGATCAACATGAGGTTCTTCCAGAAGTTAGGTACTGCATCTTTCTAGTTGAGTTTTTCTTAACTGTATTTCAATCTCTGATTGTTACTGCCAAAAAAAGCAATTACTAGAAAATGGAAATCAAAATCTAAACCAAGTATATTAGAAGCAGTGAATATAGTAATAGATATAAAACAAATGGAACTGAGACCTTTAGAAAAGAGTAGGAGCAAACTACATAGGAAAAATGGGAATCATGGGAACAATACATACAGGGGAGGAATGAGGTTTAAAAGAAGGCAGGGCTTAAATGAGATATGTAATGTCTGACTGAAAATGACTGGGTAGATTACAAGTGATGTATAATGTTTGTAACTGGGAGTGTGTCAGTATGGTTTGTGATGTAAAATGCTTGCAACTAGGATTGTGTCGGTGTGGTTTGTTTTCATTTTTATAAATGTATGATTGCTTATGTTGTAAGTGATGGCTTTAAGATGCTTCTTGTTTAAAAAAGGGGGCAGGCATTGAATAATTCAATATATGTGAAATATAATGTTTGTTAATGTTAATTTGTTAATACAGTTTGAATACTTTTGCATAAATGTAAATTTGCCTGTGTCACAAGTGATAATTAAATAAAGGTGTTAAAAAAAGAGAACATTATTAAATTATTAAAGCAGTAACAGCAACTAGGCCTAATGCTAAATTATTTTCAGTGCTTGATGCAAACCAGCGTTATTGGCAGATGAAGTTGGCAGAATAGAGTTACAAATTGTTCGTTTAATACATCCTTGGGTGATTTTATAGATTCTGGTTGCTACCTTGTGGGATCTCATCAGCACTGAGTGTTCCAGGGTGCTGTATCAAATATATA
Source organism: Protopterus annectens (assembly GCF_019279795.1). Classification (NCBI taxonomy): domain Eukaryota; kingdom Metazoa; phylum Chordata; order Ceratodontiformes; family Protopteridae; genus Protopterus; species Protopterus annectens. The sequence continues at coordinate 1,171,937,462 of NC_056744.1, read as the reverse complement.
AGAGGGACTAGATAGAGGGAATGATGCATATTCCAGTCTGGGGTGCTACAGAGCAGGGATATGACAGATAACTTGTTCTTAGACATCAAAGGATTTGAACTCATGAGGGCCAACTGTCAGGTATGGTTCACTTCTTTAAAACACGTGAGACATATGTTCACGGAAAAATGGTCTTCAGCCAGATGCTGACAATTTAATGCTGTTGTGAATATGCAGAAATCTGCAGACAAGTCACGTCTAACGTGATTCTTGAGGTTGTAGTGGTATCTGTCAAAGTTTATCCTGGACTTGTCAGTGATCACAGTGCCAGTGAGAAAGCTCCTGGAGTTCAGCAGTAGGATGTTGGTTAGTAAATTAGTGCAAGAGATTTCAGTTGCTAAAGAGGCTAGTAACCACAGAATCACTCCTGAAGTACTGTGGCATGACAGTACACACATCATTACAAATGTTTTCTTTATTTGTTAATTAAGCAGATAGGTGGGTTGATTTTTGAACCTTTTATAGCTGTGAACCCAGTCCAGTGACAAAAACATTTATTTGTAGGATGAATATACCTATATTGTGAGCATATACATACCGATATATACTTAGTAATATATACAACAAATGTAAGTTAACATTTTTCATTATGCATTTTATGTCTTGAGGAGATGCAGTTTGTGATATTTATTTAATTATAGATGATAATTCTGAAAAGTTGTCTTAAACAAGATTAGAGTAGCCTCCTAATTTAAAGTGCTATTTGCAGTGAGACATTTTAAAAGGGAACATTTAAATGACAGATTTATTCAATTTTAACATATTCTATAGCAAGTACTGCTACATCATATGTTGCCTTATTTAGAAAGAGGATTAGAACATCATACCCATATGCAAATGCTACAGCGAGTCACTTTGCAGCAAATACTCACTTGACAGATTTGATATGTTTTGTCAGTTTCCATTATGACAAGTGCCACTGCTCCAGTGGTTGTCGACCATTAAATATTTCTCCTGCTGTTGAAATGTTCTGATCTGTAGCTTTGGTCAACTACCCATTGCCTGTGTAACAAGCTAATTTGTGTATTCATCCTGCAGATGCTGTTTAAGTTACAGTCACAGCTACCTTTAATGCAGGTCAGCAGGGTTTAGGAGCTGTTTTGTTACAGGAGAGCAGACCTGTTGCCTATGCATTTCGATCTGAGACAGCTACTTGGAAACCTTATGCACATGCATGCACACACAGACAGACGCACACTTATACCCCTACAGACACCCATTCATACAACACCTCCTACCCCCACATGTTCTTTAAACTTACCTGCACTGTGAGCACTTCCATAGGAGTGAGTGGGTGACTACCGTGTCTTTATGGGTTTGCTTTAAAATCCCAACACCTATATGATCGATGGTCATATATTCCAGATGAAAATAGCGAAATTTGAAAAACCCAAATGTCGACTTTTTCCCAGGGTAAGTAAACAGTTGCCCAACATTCCCTTTTCTCCACTGTAGTGTGATCCTGGAGTTGGTATATGTAGTTGGGGAAGTGGGGTGTGGAGGGCATAGTCCCCCACCTAGGTGGGTTTTACTTACTTTGGCATGAATTTCCACTTTGAATTGTAGCTTTCTGTGTTATATACAAGAGCCTTAACTTTGTGGCCTTAAAATATCCCTTCAGGTAATCCTATACCTCCTTGATCTATTCGGAGGTTCAACTTATCCCACTTTAATCTTTCCCTAGTCCCCTCCCAAATAAAATCCTTCAGCTGTTTATTAATTACTATGCACAGCTTCTCCTCTGGTTGATAAAATGTCTGACCTGTGTATAAAACTAAAGGGACTAAAAACATTTTTACTGCTTGCACCTTGCTTTCCATATCCACAGGTGAGAGCTTCTGGTTTCTCAGTTTTTGTATTATCTTTTGTTTAGTCTTTTCCCACATATCTTTATCTCCCATAACCAAATCCTTGTTAACCCATATTCCTACATATTTAATTTTATCATTTCCCCATAAATATTGGTGTTGCTGGACCAATTAATGTGTGGGTACATAATTTATAGCTATAACCTTTGTTTTATCTTCATTGATTTTTTTATCCTGAAACAAAAACAGAACTGTCAGAATATTCCACAACACCGAGATGTCCTTTTCTTGTTCCATCAGATACAGAATAGTATCATGTACAAATAAAGCCAGCTTTTCTTGAACACCAGACCAGTAATATCCTTGAATGTCTGACTCTCTTATTTCCTTTGCCAGTTCTAAATACAATGCAGATAGCAAAGGGGAAGAGGATACCCCTGCCTGGTTCCCCTGTTCAGACAAAACTTAATCAGAGAGGAGCCCTCCCACTTTAATTTTTGCCTCTGATCCTGTATATAACCTTCTAATTAACCTTATTATTGTGTCAGGAAATACAAATGCTTCCATTCCCCTATTCATAAAGTCCCAGCTTACTGTGTCAAATGCTTTCTCTGCATCAAGAACTACCAGTAGCAGCAGTATTTTCTTACATTCTGCTTCCTTCTGGATCATCAATGTTCTGTTATTGTTGTCAAATGTTTGCCTTCCCTCCACAAAACCACATTGGTCCATATCTATCAATTTTGGCATTGCTTTTGCCATTGTAGAAATAAACACTTTAAAGTGGACCTATATGAAGGTGGGCCTGGTGGAGTTTTATAGTTTTTAGATATTGCAGCCATCATATTTTTTCCAGGATGTTGCCCCCCCCCCCCTTTAAAAATATTGTTAAAACCTTCCAAATCTTTATCGCTTAATTCCCTCCTAACTTCCAAACTACCACAGGAAAACCAAATATCCCTGGCGACTTTCCTATAGATTAGTTAATGTCACCATTTTTATCTCATCTCCTGTCTTAACTATTAGTTGCTGAGCCTCATCTACCTCTAACCTTGGCATATTTAAGACTTCCATAAATGTTTCAATCTGTGCTTTTTCTTGATTCCCTCACTTCTGTGCTTTATACAAATTTTCATAACATTTCCAAAATATCTCTAATACCCTACAGGATCTCTTGTACTTAAGTTATTGTGGCAATTTTCGTTGTTCATAGAGTCATTATAAAAAAAAAAAAGGTTGCTAACAGCTGTTTTTCTAAACTCATGCATATTATCCAATTATGACTAATTTTAAAAGTATGAGGAATGTTTTATCTGCAGTTTCTTCTTGTGAGGAAAAACTGAGTTTCTTTTTATTGCACAGGTCACAACTCATTTTTGCAGTGTGTGTATGACTCTGTTGATACTTTTTCCAGGGCTATTGCCACTGGTAATATTTTGAGTAGGTTTGCATGGGTGCATTCTCAGAACTTCCTGGATAATGATAAAAATGAGATTTTAAATTCGCTCTTGGATAGAAATAGTGTCTGGCCCCTCTGCTGCAGAGGTGATCAAAAAGTGTGATGAAGGGGGCAAGCTGATGGGAATATTTTTCAGCCCCCCCCCCCCACCTTTCCAAAATTTCCAAGGGATTTTTTATCGTCTCATCCAGTTTTGTCAAAAAGCAGACTAAACAGTCTCAGCAAAATATGGGTAAACAGGCATTTAAGAAGTGTTGAGGGGTTCCAAAACGAAGTCTCAAATCTCCAAAAACCAAGGATACTCCAAGTCTGAATGACTGTTCAAGAGACCTTGTGACCCCCTGTCACCCTGGCTCCTTTTTTTTCTTTCAGAAAGTCTGAATATCCATTTTTCTCTTTGACAACGGATGGTTTCAGATACACGGGTTCTGAAAATCATGTATCAACATTACAGATGACAGTGGGAGTCTTTCCTCATCTCCAGATTTGACTGTTTTGTTTCCAGTGGTTGGTCATCACATGGTGCTCCAAAGAGTGATGTAGAACCAATTCCTCCTTCCCAGTTGGAGGAAGGTTTTTTTTATTCAAGGATGGTCCTAGTGCCTAAGAAAGAAAATGCTTGGAGACCAGTTCTGGATCATTCTTTCCTAAACCTGTTTGTGATAATGTCAGTTTACAGCTTGCTACCTTTTCATCTTCTTTCAAGTATTCTGGTAACACTAGATTTAAAATATGCTTATCATCACATCCCAATTCATCCAGACTTCAGACATTTCTTAAGGTTTTGTGTATGTGGATCACATTATCAGTTCTCTGCCTTATCCTTTGAACTATCCACTGCACAGAGGGTGTTCACAAAGTGTCTAGTTCCAGTTGTAGCTCATTTCAGGCTACAGGTTATCCAATTTTTTTCTTGTTTGGATGACTTGCTTTTCTTTGCAGAGTTGTTTTCAAAGTGTCAGGAATGACTGTCTTGGGTGAGAGATGTCTTACAGAAAGAGAAACTAGAGAACATTCAAAAGTCTATCTTGACTCCTTCACACAGGATTATGTTCCTGGGATGTCAACTAGGTATCTCAGTTCAAAGAGCTTTTCTTCCTCAGGAAAAGTAGATTTATATCTATTTATAAGGTTTTCCACTCAGACTTTGGTCAGTTCAAGGGAATGCCTTAGGATTTTGGGTCTCATGGCATCTATGATTCCCATGATACCTCTGGCAAGACTCCTCATGAGAAAGATACAGTGTTATCTGAAAGCTCTTTAGCCTTGGCACCAATACCCTTTATCTTTTCAAATCCCTGTGCTGGTGTTGTCAGAAGATAAATCATTTGGTGAAGACAACAGATATCTTTAAGGCTAGGTCTTCCCTTCTCTCTCCCTGTTCCAAAGCAGTCCGTCAGTACAGACACCTCAGTCAGTACAGACTTTGCTTGGTGAGCAGTTTCAGGAGGGCAAAAATTGCAGGGAGTGTGGGACTCCCATGGACAGATTCAAGCACATAAATATCAAGGAGATGCTTGCTCTGATCAAAGTATTCAACTCTCTGAATCATCTTTGGTCACCAGGACTTCTTCAAGTAGTTACAGACAGTACCACAGTCATGTATACATCAACAAACAAGGAGGAACCAGGTTGTTGTTCTTTTGCAGACTAGCCATGTTAGCTTGGGATATAGCTTCACAGCACAGTATGTCTACAAACATCCAACAGTCCGTCAGACCAAAACTGTGTGGCAAGCAAGCTGACCAGGGCAATGGTAGACCCTCACAAATCAAGACGAGATCAGTACGTCTTCCAGGATTTGCTCCATGTGTGGGTAGTTCAAGTAGACCTTTTTGCCTCCTCTCTGAACAATCAGCTGGCAAGATTGTGTTCCAGGACTCTGTGCAAGAAGGCCTATAGGACAGATGACTTTTCTTTTCCTTGGACAGGAATGTTCCTATATACTTTTCCACCCTTTCCACTAATACCCAGGGTACTTTTGAAGATTCAGGAGTCCCCCAAGACCATTGTGGTGACTCCCTTGTGGTTCAGGCCAGGGGCAATTACCACACTCTTCCTCACAGACTGGATCTACTCACGTAAGGTCAGAGTGTTTGATATATTCTGACCCCAGTCAACTTTATTTGACTGCCTGGATGATTGAGTCTTAATTACCTTTAGACACCTGTGCACAGAGGACTTGCAGCAGATACTAATGGAGGTAAGAAAGCCTTATACTAGAAAATCATATATTGGCAAATGTTAGAGGTTTTCTAGTTGGTGCCAACAACATAACCAGCACCCATTTCTTTTTCTTTGTTTTGTTTTCTGTTTGTAAAATGCCCAAGATTCAGGCATTTGAATCCAGTAAATAGGTAAGTAAGTAAATAAAATATATTACTTTAGTCTGTGTTTTCAATGTATGGGTTATGAGAACAAGTTGTCTGACAAATTTTTCTCTGGTTTTACAATATTTGTGTGAATTAATGTCCTACAGCCTTTCTTACTCTTCCATCAAAGTTCATTTATCGGCCATTTCAACATATCTGTCCATGGATCCTTCTCTTTCAATACATTTTAATGTTGCAATGTTTTTAAAGGGATTTTGCATAAGAGGCATCCAAGAAAACCAGTGAGCCCCTCCTTTGGATCTTAATTTTGTGTTAAGAGAAGCTAATGCTTGCTACACTTGAACCAGCTAACCAGGCTGACGACATTCTTACTAGGGAAAACAGTTTTACTGATTGCTCTGACCTCTGCAACAAGCTCTTACGGTGAGTCATCCCTACCGCATTTTCCACAGGGATAGGGTTTCTTTGAGAATTAATCCTTTTATGCCTAAAGTGGTATCCAAGTTTACTTTAAGCCAAACTGTCAATCTCCCCATTTTCTTTCCTGAACCTAAAAATGAGGGAGAAAGGATACCTCCATACCCTGGATGTTCACAGATAATTTGGGTATTATCTTGACAGACTTAATCTTTCAGATCTTTGGATCAGTTATTTATTTTTCATGAAGGTAAGAAGAAGAAACCTTTTATCACTGCAGACTGTTTTCAGATGGTTGTCTAAAGCTTTTACCTTTTGTTATACTCATCACAACAGAACTATTCTAGGAAGGATCAAGGAGAACTTTACCAGGGTCTTTGCTTCATCTATGTTTTTTTGGAAAGAGTTGGATTGTAGAAGTATGCTAGAAGCAGCAACTTGGTCTTCTGTACATACTTTTAGAACAGACTATAACCTTGATTCCTTCTAGGTCTAGATCAAGCTTTGCTAAGACCATTCTCCAGAGGGTCCTAGACTCTTCTCCTTCCACCTCCCAGAATTTGTAAGCTATGGTAATCTACTCGTATAGCTTAGGCTACTGCTGCAGTGACCAACCTGAAAAACAGTATACATTAAACTCTCAGTTAACCGGAACTCAAGCAACCAGAACTCTCAAGCAACCAGGAAAAAAATGGAAGAAATACAGTACAATTTTTATGTATTGCAGTTTCTGCTTTCCCCTCACAGAAACATACTTTACGTTTTTTTAGAGTTTTAAAAAGGAAGATGGGAGTAAATTCCCTCTCTCCCCAACCTAAGAATAAGTCAAACCAAACAAATAGTATAGGGTACAATATTAGTCAGGCCTATTTTTTAATAGTAACTCTCACGCAACCAGAAACTACAGATGTTAAGTTGTCAATCTCGCCTTCATTCTTGCTTGATTGGTTCGGAGCCGATCCTCTGCTCCGACTCGGCACTTGCTAAGCTCGAGAGTCACTTTTACCAGCTCGAGGCAGACCCATATCCCATGATGCAAGGTGGTAAGTACCCAGATCTCGTTTGCCGCTTCGCTGATGAGGTCCTCCTTTTACCAGCTCCCGGTAAGTGAATTATTACTTTACTATTTTAGCCCCTTTTTACTAAAAAACCTTAAATTATTAGTTTTAACTTAATTTTAATTCCTTTCTAACAGAAAATTTCCCTGTCTCCTCTAAACTTTTAGTCAGACTAAAATCCATCCCATCCCCCCCCTGTTAGGGTGTGTGTGTGTGTCTGTTAGTGATACCTTTTGGTATATCTAATTTTATTTCTTGGACTGGTGTGTGTGTGTGTGTGTTTTACACCATGTCTAAAGAAAGGGTCTCAGGCTTTAAGAAGTGTGACTCATGCTGTCAGAAGATGTCTCTGACAGACGGTCACACTTCTTGCCTGTACTGTCTGGGGCCTCTTCACCTGCAGGACTCCTGTGCTATATGTCATTCTTTTAGCCAGAGAGTCCTGCAGGAAAGAAGAAATAAACTGATATTGAGGGGCCTTCTTAAGCCGGAGGGCTCTCCGGCTAAGTCGGCCCCATCTAAGACTTCTAAGTCTTCCAAGGCCCAGGCTTCTGTGTCCAAGCCTGTGGCCTCGGCTCCGACTCATTCAGAGTCGAGATCGGCTCCGGCTGGAGCCGATTCTGGGTTAACTAAACCTTCGGCACCGATGGCTATCGGTGCCGACTCTGGTTCGACCACTTCGGTGTCGGCTCCGATCGGTTCCGACCACCATGTGGCCCAGGCATCGGTGTCGGCTCCGATCGGCTCCGACACCCTTACATTTATGGCCGTATCTGCTCCGGCTGGAGCCGATACATCGAAGCTACCTGTCGGAGCCGATAAGTTGTCGGCTCCGACAGTTTCAGTAGTTTCATCGGCTCCGATGGTTCCTTCGAGGAAGAGGTCTAGGTCCCCTTCCTTGGAGCCGATACTTTCGGCTCGGCCGCCTCTCCTCTCGGAGCGGAGCCATCGGAGCCGATCTTCAAGGTCATCCAGGCTTTCTGACCATGATTTGGAGAGAGTGGTCAGTAGACTACTAAAGTCACAGGCACTGGCCCAAATGCTACATAGTCCATCTCAGCAGACGACTATTAGTCCACACCCCATTGCAGTTCCTCCTTGACTCTACCCCAGAGTTTGGAGTTGGAGTCTTTGGGAATAGTTTCTGCTACGGCTGAGGGACAGATACCCCTTCTGCTCCTTCAGCCTCTACTCTTATCTCCTCTTGAGACCTTCCTTAGAGGGATTCGGTGGCGGGCTTCCCTGGTCTCCTCCGAGGGGTGAGTGGCATCGGACCCTTGTCTGACCCGCTCTTCCCCTTGGAGCCTCGGCCTTGGTGAGTTCGGCTCCGACATCTGCCTCGGAGCCTTCCTTTCGGTGGGTCCTGGGTTCCTAGCTCTTGGGCGGGTTCTCTCGGACCTCCCTGGGAGGGAGCCTCGAGGTGATGAAGAGTGTGCTGGCCTCTGGACTCAGCCAGCAGTCTGTTCCCTTAGCTCCTCCCTCTATAGTGCCTGTTGACATCTCTGCCACTTCTCTTGCTCCCGGACCCAGAGATCCTCCGCCTCAGGTTTCCCCACTGGGAATATCCCCCTCTTCTGAGGATTCTCCTGACTTGTTGGGTGATCCTCCGCGGAAGAGTACTTGTAAGAGGAAACACGTAGACTCCCCCGAGTCTATCACTTCGGATACTGACTTAGATGAGTCAGAGGGATCCCCAAGATCCCCCTCTGAGGATGTCTCCTTCTCAGACATCCTAGAACTCCTTAGACAGAGGGGAAACTGGCCCACCAACAATCCCTCTGAGGATGAGTCAGTATACCTGGAGGCGTTTGGATCTCGGCCCTCCACCTCCTGGGTGTCTCCGCCTTTCGACCCCCTTATGCAGGTTATTGCTCGAAATGCATGGACTGCTCCTGACTCTGTAGAGCCTGTCCCTAGGAGGCCTTCTAAATTTATTACTGCCCCGTCGGACAAGCAATTCCTTACAAAAGGTGTCCCCGCTGGTGCCATGGTGGTGGCGGGTGCCACCAAGAGGGAACTTGCAGGTCCTTCCGTACCTGTCCATCCTCCTAATAAGGACTCTAGGACCATGGATAGATATGGTAAGCGGATGTTTTCTTCAGCGACCTTTGCTATGCGTTCGCTGAACTATCTTTGTCACTTCACCAGACTCCAAAGGGATATCCTTAAGGAGCTAGGTGAAGTTGTGCAGGATCCTACAGCTGCGGGGCTCGGGAAAAATTGCTTCGCAGCTAGGAACCCTTAACTCCATTGCAAACTCCCCATGCGGCTTATATCATATGCTGCTGATGGAGCAGTAGGGCCGCAGGTACAGGTGTGGCTCTTAGACGCCAAGCCTGGATGCGACTATGTAATTTTGCAGATCCCTTTAAGGCGTCCTTCACAAACTCTCCCTTTGATGGGTCAGCTCTGTTTGGCCCTCAAGTGAAGGAAACGTTGACCAGGTGTGAGCAGGACGGCAAAACTCTTTCTGCCGTAGGAGTCCGTTTTTCCACCCCTTCTAGACCTTATCCCAAAGGACAGAAGGGTGGCAAAATGTGGTTCTGCAAATCCCAAGGAGTCACGCCAGATTCACGTGGTCAGTTTACCCCTAGAGGCAGAGGGGGTAACAACAACAGACGCCGCTCTAGAGGCAGAGGGGGTCCACAAAACCAGGGAAACAGAGAGTCTCTCTCTGACAAGCCTTTTCAGCATCCCTGAGATGTTGCCCGGCTGTCCCTCCTTGGAGGCAGTCGGGGGAAGACTATCACTGTACCCAGAAGCCTGGCGTTCTCTCACTCAAGACAGATGGGTACAGTCGATCATATCCGAGGGTTACAAAATTCCTTTCGAGGAAAGTCCTTTCTATCCCTCAAATTCCCTTCCAGACGTACCACCGGTCTAAGGGAAATTGCAGAGTTGGAAGTCTCAAAACTACTGCAAAAGAGCCATTCAGCCAGTTACAACAGACCATTCAGAGCCCGGAATCTACTCAAGGTTCTTTTGGTCCCCAAAAAGACGGGAGACTGGAGACCAATATTGGATCTCAGCAGACTCAACAAGTCTGTGAGGAAGACAAGATTCCGAATGGTCACTCTTCAGTCGATTCTGCCCTTCTTGCAGAAGGACAACTGGATGTGCTCAATAGATCTTCAGGATGCGTACTATCACATAAAAATTCACAGACGCTCCAGGAGATTTCTCCGCTTTCGGCTGGGGTCCAGTCATTTCCATTTCAGAGCCCTGCCCTTTGGTCTCACCACAGCCCCCAGAGTGTTCACCAAATGCATTTCAGTGGTCACGGCTCACCTGAGACGTCAAGGATTCCAGGTGTTTCCGTATCTCGACGACTGGCTCCTGTCAGCCACCACCAGGCATCAGCTTGTTCAAGCCAGGGATTACACAATAAATCTTTGTTCTCATTTGTGCATCTCGATCAACTTCGAAAAGTCATCCTTATTGCCCTGCCAGTCTATTACTTTCATAGGCGCAAACTTAAACACTGTTCGGATGTCAGCTACCCTTACGGACCAAAGAGTTTCAGACATTCAAAGTCATGTCAGGATCATTCTAGCCAACAAGAAGGTACAGGCCAGAATGGTTCTAAAAGTATTAGGTCTCATGGCTGCGGCCATTACTCTTCTTCCCCTGGCTCGCTTCTACATGCGCCTTCTTCAGTGGATGTTGTTCACTCAGTGGTCTTACCAACAACTTCCAATCGTCACCAAATTCTGGTGACACAGATTTGCAAAATCATCTTGCTTGGTGGATCACTTCTCCCCAGATTCACCAAGGCAGACACTTTGTACCCCATCCCGGTAGCCACTGTCACCACGGATGCCTCCCTGATCGGGTGGGGGCAGTATCAGGGCAGGATGGTTCATGGGACGGGGCAACCGGTCGAGTACCACCTGCACATAAATGTCCTAGAGATGAGAGCAGTGCTTTTATCGTTGCAAGCCCTCAACGACTCTCTTCCTGTAGGGACGATTGCAGTCCACACAGACAACATGTCTGTAGTTTGGTATATCAACAAACAGGGCGGAACCAAGTCCTACCCCTTGTGTCGAAGCGCTCAGACTGTGGCAATGGGCGATCTCCTCTCATCGGTTTCTGGTAGCAACGCACATCCCTGGGAAAACCAACATTTTAGCGGACAGATTGAGCAGAGCTATTCTCATGCCTCACGAGTGGTCTCTCAAGCAATCTATAGTGGAGGAGATTTTTCTGGAATGGGGTCGCCCATGTTGCGATCTTTTTGCTACTCCCCAAAACAGCAAATGCCCAGACTTCTTCTCTCTCTTCCCTCTGTCAGGCCATCCCCCCAGAGACGCTCTGACCCAGGATTGGCCCCAGGGACTTCTTTATGCCTTTCCTCCTTTTCCTCTAATCCCTCAGGTTATCCAGAAAGCTACCGTTTGAGAGCCAAAATGATTCTCATTGCTCCTTATTGGCCTCGACAAATTTGGTTTCCGTTCCTCCATCGTCACCTTTTGGTGCAGCCATGGCATCTGGACCCAGTGCCAGATCTTCTGGTTCACCAATCCGGTCAGCTGCACCGGTCTATCCCTTCTCTCAACCTCTCAGCATGGTTGCTCCACTTCCTTCCTTAGCCAGGCTTCCTTTGATCTCTAACCCTGTTAGAGACATCATAGTAGCTTCTTTAAAATCCTCTACCAGGAGGATTTATACAAGCAAATGGAAGCATTTCTCTTATTGGGCTAAAGCCAAGAATATCGATCCCTTCACTGCCCCAGTTCAGGCAGTTTTGGACTTCTTAGTGGAGATTTTTCATGCAGGCTCCTCTTCTTCCACAGTTAGAGTTCAACTGGCTGCTATCTCGAACTTTCATGTCGGGATCGCAGATCACAATATCATGTTCCATAGGCTTTGTAAAGCCTTCTTGAAAGGAATTTCCCTGCTAAAGCCTCCAATCAGGAATCCTCCTCCTCAATGGGATCTAAATTTAGTGCTGACATCCTTGATTCTTCCCCACTTCGAGCCAGCTGTTTCTTGCTCCCTAAAATTTCTTTCTTGGAAAACATTATTCCTAGTAGCTATTACATCGGCCAGGAGGGTGTCTGAACTTCAAGCTCTTCGGTTCGACCCCTATTTGGTCTTTCACAAGGACAGAGTATCATTGAGAACTAATCCGACCTTTTTGCCTAAGGTCGCCTCAAAGGCTAATTTGAATCGATCCATTGAACTCCCTGTATTTTTTCCAAACTATTCAAACAGATCGGAACAAAAATTACATTATCTTGATGTCCACCGCCAACTCAGATATTATTTGGACAGAACTAAACAATTCAGGAAATCCGATCAACTCTTTGTTTCCTATGCAGATAACAGGAAAGGCCTTCCTGTTTCTAAAGTGACCTTATCTAGATGGCTGTCTTCTGTCATCTCTGAAATTTATCTGCTCGGGAAAACAGCTGTGCTCAAAACCTAAAGCACATTCAACTAGGAGCTTAGCTACTTCTACAGCCTTTCAAGCTAGACTTCCTTTAGACACTATTTGTGCAGCGGCCACTTGGGCCATTCCTCATACTTTTGTTTCCCATTACAAATTGGACTTGGCCTCCAGGGACAGAGCCAGTTTTGGCTCTACAGTCCTCAAGAGTCTGTTCCGTTGAGCCACCCAGGATAGAGGTGCTAGGGACGAGTCCCATCAAGCAAGAATGAAGGCGAGATTGACAACTTAACATTAAGAAGTTATGTACCTACCATAACGTTCCATGTTAGTTGTCTTCTCTCGCCTTCTTTCTTGCGACCCTCCCTCCTTCCCCCAGGCCTGGACAGACCTTTCTACAAGAGATTGTTATGCTGAAGACCATTCAGAACTGGTCCTTCTTTCATCCTGTAGGCTTTCTTTCTTCCTTTGGGAAGTATTTATGCTTGGTGCTATTGCCCTTTGTCATCAAACGAGATCTGGGTACTTACCGCCTTGCATCATGGGATATGGGGCTGCCTCGAGCTGGTAAAAGTGACTCTCGAGCTTAGCAAGTGCCGAGTCGGAGCCGAGGATTGGCTCCGAACCCATCAAGCAAGAAAGAAGGCGAGAGAAGGCAACTAACATGGAACGTTATGGTAGGTACATAACTTCTTATTATCTGGCATCTACCAATCCCCATGGGTGCCGTTTAAGTGAGAGTTTATTGTAGTTGTGTAAGTAAACTTACCATTAACAGTCGTCTTCTTCTTTCGGCTTTTCCCAGTTAGGGGTCGCCAGAGCAGATTATCTGTCCGCTCATGATTGGCAGTGGAGTTTTACAGTGTCGAGTTGCCAACCCGGCGCCCAACCTTCCACAGAAGGCACACACACACTCACGCCTAGGGCCAATTTAGAGTGTCCAATCCACCTACTGCATGTCTTTTGGATGTGGGAGGAAACTGGAGCACCCGGAGGAAACTCGCGCAACCTCGAATGATCACTGCTGCAGTAGCTGCTGCCTCACTCCATTCCCCTTGTTTCTTATTGTGTTGTTTTTGCAAGGGTGTAGATTTTTAGAGTTTGGCCTTCCCTCTCTCTATTTGCATGAAATCTCTGAAGGGCTTGGCACCTAAACCTGTCTTTAGTCAGCTCATCTTGAGCCGACTAGTGGTTTGGGCATGTAGAAGATACCCTGAATCTTTGAAAGTTTGTTGTTATAGCCTTGCAGGACCTAACCCATATATAGCTTGGGCTACTGCAGCAGTAATCATTCAGACATCTACTGTTATAGTTAGTTTACTCATGGAACTGTACGTTTCCAGGACAATGAGAGTTTTGGAATTTCTTTGATCTGTCTGTAGTTAAGTCCAGCCCTTGCCTTAGCTGTTTATCTTACTACAGTACATTATCTGTTTGATTAAAAACACCTCCAGAAAGAGGAGGGAATTTCAGAGATCACTTTCTTTATGTCCAGTAAGGTTATTGCTCCTTATTGACCTCTTGACACCTTAATGTCCAAGAAGCAGAATGGTATATATTTCCTGTATCAGCTTAGAGTTTGTATTGGTTGATTGCACCTTTTGTTCTGTGCTGAAGACAGGTACTCAGTTTAGATTTGAGATCAAGTTTTAGCAGATTGGGCATTGTCTTTCAGGCTCATGTTGCATGTTTGATTCCGAACATTCCAGCGAAACTCTTTGTTAGGAAAACAAACCTTAAAGCATGCCATTTATTGAAGCCAGGGCACATCTTTTAAATGGTATGGCTTCTTGCCCTCTATTTTCAGTATTTTTTTACATGCCATTACATGATATGCCAGAAGATAGCAAGATTAATACATAGCAATATATGAAGGCAGAATTAATAAATGCAACCAAGACACATAGCTGCCACCAGCAAACCCTGTGGTCCTTCAGGACCTCAACTACAGCAAGTTGTCTCATTTTGATGTTTTGTTACTTGTTTGTCAAGCCAACAAAAGCTACTATAGCAATCTTGTGCACTTAATAAACCAGATTATTAGTAATAACTCTCATATATATCTCCTTTAAAATTCAAAGATATGTCTGGTTATAGTAACCTTGTTTTTTCAAGTAACAGTCTTCACAAACTCATCTAATGTTTTACTACAGATAGTTTCACTGACTTGGTTAACCTTGCTGGTGGGCATTCTCTCCACTAAAACTAACATCATAGCCATCTTTAGGCACTTGGTGGCTTGAGGAGGTCCCCCTGATAATAATTACCAAATAAAGGAGACACCAGTGACAATATACGACTAAATAATCCAACACCAACACTGTAGGAAACGAAAACAATCACCAGATGTCCAACCTTGAAGTAAAACTGCTTATTGCTAAAAAGAAATGCAAAACACTTAACAAATCACCACGTTTTTCATCTCATAGTACAGACTTTATCAGACAAACACTACAATTTCAAACATCCCTATATTTACTCTCATTATATTTAAATTATGCAGTAGAACCACTAAAATGTCCAAACTCATTAATATGTAATTATCTCATTTCAAATACTTCTTGCACAGTTGGAATCAATAAATATATTTTTCCTTCTTATAATGAATAATTGTTAAAAACAATTATACCAAAAGGAATAAAAATATATAGCTTCCAAATTAAATGCTACATAAAACTTTTTTATACCATTCTATAGATGATGGTGCCACCAAGTGGTCAAATGTGCAAATCAAGCAAGCAAGTCATGTCTAACTAAATATATTATACTGGCAAGGCTGAATGCCTAAAACTGATTGCAGTGTATACTACACCCTGGGTATCACACAAGTACTGTGGTTCCTACCCATAATGTAGTATAATGTTTTTACATTGCAATCTGTGAGATATGTAATGGATTCTACGTTGGTAAGACAGAGAGAAAAGTAAGAAGGAGGGTTTATGAACACATGAACGCTATTAGAAATAAGAAAGAAAGTAATGCCTTGTTCAGACATAGTATAGTTTGCCTTTTGGCGAAATATAAGTTTTTTGTTTTAGAAGAGGTGCAGAAAGATGAAAGGGGTGGTATGTGGGAAACCAAGATTGAATATCGTGAATTATATTAGCAAATAATATTGGAAGCCAATAAACATCCAGGAATAAATTATGGTATTTCCCTTGCACCCATTTTAAAAATGAGGGCAGCTAGACTATAAATCAATAAATTAATATATTCATGTATACATTTCAAAGTGTTTGTTTGATAAAAATGTGTTTTAATGAATTTTTATTGAATGAATTTATGTAATTTCATTTATTCCACATCTTTTTATATAATATATATATATTTTAAAATTAATTTATGATCAGTTTTAGGCATTCAGCCTTGCCAGTATAATATATTTAATTAGACATGACTTGCTTGCTTGATTTGCACATTTGATCACTTGGTGGCACCATCAACTATGGAATGTTATAAAAAAGTTATATGTAGCATTTAATTTGGAAGCTATATATTTTTATTATTTTTGGCATAATTGTTTTTAACAACTCTTAATTATAATAAGGAAAAATTTATTTATTGATTCCAACTGTGCAAGAAGTTGAATAAAATTGGGTTCCTAGAAATAAATATGGTGTTTAGTATCGGAACCGGCATTTGAAATGAGATAATTACATATTAATGAGTTTGGACATTTTAGTGGTTCTGTTGTATAATTTAAATATAATGAGAGTATATATAGGGATGTTTGAAATTGTAGTGTTTGTCTAATGAAGTCTGTATTATGAGATGAAAAATGCGGTGATTCGTTAAGCATTTTGCGTTGTTTTTTAGCAATAAACAGTTTTACTTCAAGGTTGGAAAACCGGTGATTGTTTTTGTTTCCTACAGTGCTGGTGTTGGATTATTTACCCTGATAATAATTGACTGGGGGCATAAAAGATGCTACTGGTTGGGAAAAATGAGGAGGAAAAAAGACAAATTTCGAGTTATGTACTTTATCAAAAACAGGGTTGTCATGGGATCCTGAGTTGAAGAAGTTAAAGCCAGTAATCATTGAATGAACCTGAGCAAGGTAAGCGGTAGTTAATAAGCAGCTGTTGAATTTTAAGAAGAGATGATGCTGCTGATCTTCAGGGATGGTTTTCTCTTGCAGGGAGTGGGAGTTTTAAACATACTTGCTGTACACCAGATAGTATAACTCAACTTCTTTGCTTAAGAAGTCTGAGTAAAGCCAAAAATAGCAGAATAAAGGCTCAAGATCATAAATGCTTTAAATGTTACTCTATTACCTTTTTAAGTCAATCAAAATAACATATTTTGCATCAACATGCATTTCTGAATGAAAAAGGTATAAATTCTGATGTCTGGATTTATTGTAATCTTGAATGATTTACCAGTAAGTCAAATTTTTTACTAGGGGCAGAGCAAAATTATGAGGCAAAATCAGGGATATTCTGTGAAATCAAGGACAGTGACAGGCAAGTATTACTCCTCAATGAGGTAAATAAAAGTGACTTACCTGTTCTGTGTGACAACTGCTAAACAAGTCATTGGTCTGATGTGGTAGTACTAATGCACAGTGTACTGGTATTTGCTGAAGTTAATGCAAAGCTAGCTTTGCTATTGTGTGTGTGTGTGTGTGTGTGTGTGTGTGTGTGTGTGTGTGTGTGCGCGTGTGTGCGCGCGCGCTCACTTTGCAGTGGAAGACTAACAAGCTGGATGTAGTTTATTTCACTTGATAACACAAACATCATCAGCATCGCCATTGCGGTTGTGTGTTGGGGGGCATCTGATTGCAGTGTTTTTAAGAACAACAATCTGGCCATATTTTCTTTCACTTACCATTACAAACAAATGTTACGCGATTGGTGGCTGTCTTTTTGACATTTAGCGCAAGGAGGATGTGTATGAATGGATCAGCTCATTGTCCATGTGGCACAATGAGTAGCATTGCCATTTTATAGTGCTTTGCTCCGAGTTCTTGGCTGTGGCGTTTCTATGCAGTCTCCATGCCCCTTCCCAATCTGTATGGGAGTCTACCCATGGGCTCTGTTTTCTTCCAGCACCTCAAACAGCAGGTGAAGTGGAATTCCTCCAGGTTCCCTGAAGGTGGGCAGTATTCCTATATATAATTTGTGTATCTTTACAAACAATTGTCTTGTTAGTTTATTGCAAGCTACTGCTTTGTCAGCTTTGAACATTGAGTCTTGGGCTTCAAGACTGAAATTCTTTTTTTACTCAAGATTTTTGTTCAAGCTACCATTGGATTTCAAGGTTGAGATAATGTTCAAAAATGCACCTCAGAGTATCTGTAACCCTATGGCTTTTGGGGCCTAAATGGTTAGTACTTTTCTGTCGTGGCCAGTTGAGGTGTGTTGAAAGGATGCAAGGAAAACCAAAGTTGAGCAGCTACACCATTTTTTAATTCATTTTAATTTCTGTTCAAGCCATCTATGGATAAAAAAGTTGTGTAAAAAGAAGAAACAAAACTTTAAAATGCTCTTCAGAGCATATTGAAAGTCATGGCTTCTTGAAAAGTTGAAGAATAAGGCAACATGAGAAAAGGAATAAAAAAATAATGTGCATGGTGTGGGCAAACTGGGTTGGGGGCAAACAGAGGTGAGCACTGGAGGATATGTGTGTGAGGGGGGGGGTGAAACAGTAGGCAGAGCTTAGCACTCCATTTCACCCAAGTCCAGCCCTTCATGTAGAGTTGTTGTAATGTATCATCATTGCAACTAAATGTCAGTAACTGTGAATGCCCCTCAGTAGGTTGAGCTAACATAGTGTGGTACTTAGGCCTGTTAGTATGTAAGAGCATTGTAGCTACACTTCATTTTGTGTGTACTACTCCTAAAACTCCAGCATGGACTCAAAGGTTACTTAGGAAAGGGGGTCAGTGACAGGGTGATACTTATACTGGAAGTGTCCAGGGGACCTCCAACTTGACATTTGCTGGGGGCTCCCCAAAATGCTAACACAATAGTAAAGGCACTATGCATATAATGATCAATGACATCAGCAATAATAGATATAATGACAGTAACATTAATGATAACCATGGCTAACAATGTCAGTAATGCATACATTTGTTTTGCTTTACTTTTGAAAAGGTTATTCCTATACAGCCAGCTCTTGGAATTAGTGCAGAGCAGACAACTGAAATAGGAACTGTTTTACGACATAAGTGCTAGGAATTTATCTGCTTTGAAGGAAGGAGAGAGTAGAAATTTCTCAAGATTCTGATGTATTTCATAAGTTCCTGCTGCACTGTAGTTGGTTATTCCAATCAACCTAGATTGTTTATTACTCAAGGAGGTAACATGCATATTTATAGACAAAACTGCAAACATCTCCACACATTACCAGAATTGCCACCCAGTCAAGCAGCTCTTGAAACAAATCAGAGACTTAGCGAAGTTGGTTAAAGCTGCTTCCTGTAGTCTGTCCATTCCTGAATTAAGTCCAGACAGGCTGAGTCCAACAGTAGGATGACTTGACACTTCAAACACTGTTGTTCTTAGTGGCCAAAAACAGTTGCAAGATAGCCAGTGACTGTAGATTTTCTCATTGCAGCTACCTCATGAAAAAGGTGTTCAGATATGGCAACTGTGTATAGTTCGTCAAAGGGTTTAATGTGCATCGTTTTATTCTTCTGTGTATGCACATGACTCATAATATAGCACTGTAGTTGTTTAAGCAGCATGTATAATTGTATAAGTAGTTAAAATGGAAACAAGCTTCAGAAAAGAGAGATCTCTCCTATCATACAACTGATTAATGTTCTATGAATTTAAAATAGCATGGGGTGAGGGTCATGTGACAGTAGGCTGAGTCTTATCTAAAGTGTTGACATGATAGCGTTTTCTATGACTGTTTACGGAGCTATTCCAAACTGTGCATTTTTAATGATCTTCAAGTAGGTCTGACACTTGGTATCACATGTTTGCATATTCCTGTGTAGTCCAGCAGCTCCGATAGAAGTATATATCTTCATGAGGATCAAATAATATGAAAAATATGCTTTATAAATCTTTGATCATAGAAATTGTCAGTGTCTAAAGTTTATTTCCATGTAGCCATTCTGTGTCTTTATAATATTGTACCCCATTTGAATAAGTAAAATAATGCATTATTAAACCTTCTTAATTCATTTTTCTTTCTTTTTAGAAAATATATGGAGTGTGTATCCATCCCCGCTATGGAGGCTGGTTTGCAATGCGGGGAGTTCTGATATTTCCAGACATTTTAGTGCCATCTCTACAGCAGAAGGACCCTGTGGACTGCTTGTCTTCAGATAATAAGATTATTCAGGTCCTGGAAAACTTTAATTTCCATTGGCAGGACTGGACCTACAGAGATATCATTGACGTAGAGGAAAGGTACTCTGAAGAGCAGAAAAAATATTTTTCTACACCTCCTAAGGAAAGATTGCCATTACTGGAACAGATGGTGGATTTAAGAGTGCCCTTCCTACTGAAGATAATGACCAGCAAGTAGCATCTGTAGTTTTGAAAGTTGCTACAACATGATGTAGAAACTAAAAACAATTGCTGAAAATTAGAATAAGAAAACAGCAGAACATTTTACTTCTGAAAAATGGTACTATTGACAGTAGTCATGCAAGATGTAAAAATTGTGTTAACTGTCATTTTTTAATGTACAATGTTTCATCATCACCTTTAACTGCCAAAGATTTTGTCTAACGTCTATGTTAAGTTGTCAATCTCGCCTTCATTCTTGCTGGATGGGTCCGGAGCCGATCCTCGGCTCCGACTCGGCACTTGCTTTAGCTTGAGAACTCCTTTTACCAGCTCGAGGCAATCCTATATCCCATGATGCAAGGCGGAACTACCTCAGATCTCGTTTGCCGCTTTGCAAAGAGGTCTCCTTTTTTGCCAGCTGAGGTAAGTGAGTTTCAAACAGTTTTAGTCAGGGTTATCTTCGACTTCCTCCAAGAAGAGATCTCGGTCCCCGTCTTTGGAATCGATCCACTCGACTTCGGGGTCTCCTCTTTTGTTGGAGCGGAGTCATCGGAGCCGATCTTCGAGATCTTCCAGGCTGTCTGACCACGATTTAGAGAGGGTGGTAAGCAGGCTGTTAAAGTCGCAGGCACTGGCCCAAATGCTCCATAGCCCGTCTCAGCAGACTTCGGCTATTGCTTCACCCCTTGAACTTCCTCCTCCGACTCCCCACCAGAGTTCGGAGCCGGAGCTTCTTGGGACAGCGACTGTTTCGGCGCCGGAGCCGATACATCCTTCGGCTCCGTCGTCTTCGGCTCCGATCTCCTCCTTGAGACCTTCCTTGGAGGGATCCGGTCGTCGAGTTTCCCTGGTCGGCTCCGAGGGGGCTAGTGGCATCGGACCCTTGTCCGACCCCGCTCTCCCTCTCGGGGCTTCGGCTTTGGTAAGCTCGGCACCGACATCGGCCTCAGAGCCTTCCCTCTCAGTGGAGCCGGAATTCCTATTTCCTCGAACGGGAATATTCCGGTCTCCCGGGAGGGAGCCTTTGAGGTGATGAGGAGTGTCCTGGCTCCTGAGCCAGGTCAACGGTCCATCCCTCTAGCTCCTCCCTCTTCGGTGCCTGTAGACACCTCTTGCCAGCCTCTTGCTCTCAGGCCCAGGGATCCATCGCCGCAGGTTTCCCCATTGGGAATATCTTCCTCTTCCGAAGTTTCTCCTGATCCTGCAGGTGAACCCCCTCGGAAGAGGACGTGTAAGAGGAAACACACAGACTCCCCTGAGTCTACTACATCTGATACCGACTTAGATGAGTCGGAGGGTTCCCCACGATCCCCCTCTGAGGATGTCTCCTTTTCAGACATTCTTGAGCTCCTCAAACAGAGGGGGAATTGGCCATCCATTGATCCCTCCGAGGATGAGTCGGTATACCTGGAAGCTTTTGGATCCCGACCCTCCACCTCCTGGGTATCTCCGCCTTTCGACCCACTTATGCAGGTAGTGGCTCGAAAGGCGTGGGCAGCTCCAGATTCTGTGGAACCTGTCCCCAGGAGACCATCCAAGTTTATTACGGCCCCTACGGACAAACAGTTTCTTTCCAAGGGCGTCTCTGTGGATGCTATGGTGGTGGCGGCCGCCACTAAGAAGGAACTTGCGGATCCTTCAGTACCTGTCCATCCTCCTAACAAGGATTCTAGGACCATGGACAGGTATGGAAAGCTGATATTTTCTTCAGCGACCTTTGCTATGCGTTCGCTGAACTACCTTTGTCACTTCACCAGGCTTCAAAGAGATATTCTCAAGGAACTAGGTGAAGTGGTCCAGGATCCTTCTGCTGCTGGGGCTCAAGAAAAGATTGCCTCACAGCTAGCAATCCTGAATTCCTTATCCAACTCCTCCATGCGGCTCATAACCTATGCGGCCGATGGAGCGAGTAGGGCCGCAGGCACAGGAGTGGCTCTTAGACGTCAAGCCTGGATGCGGCTGTGTAATTTTGCGGACCCCTTTAAGGCGTCTTTCACCAATACCCCCTTTGATGGTTCGGCTTTGTTCGGACCTCAGGTGAAGGATACCTTGACCAGGTGTGAACAGGACGGTAAAACTCTTTCTGCCGTGGGAGTCCATTTTTCCACCCCTTCTAGGCCATATCCCAAGGGTCAGAAGGGAGGGAAGATGTGGTTCCGCAAAGCCCAAGGAGCTACACCGGACACACGTGGTCAGTTTACCCCCAGAGGCAGAGGGGGTAACAATAATAGACGCCGCCCTAGGGGCAGGGGGGGTCCTCAGAACCAAGGCAACAGGGAGTCTCTTCCTGAGAAGCCTTTTCAGCACCCCTGAGGTGTTGCCCGACTGTCCACCCTTGGAGGCAGTCGGGGGAAAGATTTCACTGTACCCAGTAGCCTGGCATTCCCTTTCACAAGATATGTGGGTACAGTCGATCATATCCGAGGGTTACAAAATCCCCTTCGAAAGGTATCCCGTACCTCAAAAATCCCTTCCAGACATCTCACCCGGTCAAAGGGATTTAGCAGAACAGGAGGTTTCAAAGCTCCTAGAAAAAAGAGCCGTCCAGACTGTTCCGGCAGACCAAGTAGGATCCGGCGTCTACTCGAGATTCTTTTTGGTCCCCAAAAGGACGGGAGATTGGAGACCAATATTAGACCTGAGCAGTCTAAACAGATTTGTCAAGAAGGCAAGATTCCGGATGGTCACGCTTCAGTCCATTCTGCCCTTTCTGGGCAAGGACAACTGGATGTGCTCTATAGACCTTCAGGACGCGTACTATCACATAAAGATTCACAGGCGCTCCAGAAGGTTTCTCCGCTTTTGGCTAGGGACCAGTCATTACCAATTCAGAGCCCTGCCCTTTGGCCTCACTTCAGCCCCCAGAGTGTTTACCAAATGTATGGCAGTGGTCACAGCTCATCTGAGACGTCAAGGATTCCAGGTGTTTCCTTATTTAGACGACTGGCTCCTCTCCGCCACCACCAGGTGTCAGCTTCTTCAGACCAGAGACTACACTCTGCAGCTATGCAGGAGTTTGGGAATTTCAGTGAATTTTGAAAAATCTTCTCTGCGGCCTTGCCAATCTATCACCTTTATAGGCGCAGAATTAAACACCGTCAAAATGTTAGCCAGACTTAACAGATCAAAGAATTCTGGACATCCAAAAATACGTTCGGATTTTATTGCAGAGCAGCAAAGTCAAAGCCAGGCTGATACTAAAGGTTCTAGGTCTTATGGCTGCGGCCATTGTTCTTCTACCACTAGCTCGCTTCCACATGCGTCTTCTGCAGTGGATGTTATTCACTCAGTGGTCGTTCCACAGTCTTCCGATGAGGCACGAAATCTTAGTCACACAATCGTGCAGGACTCATCTGAATTGGTGGATATCTTCCCCTCTTCTTCATCAGGGCCGACCTTTTGTTCCCCCTCCTCCGGTTGCCACAGTTACTACGGATGCCTCTCTGATCGGGTGGGGGGGGCATTATCAGGGCAGGATGGTCCACGGGACGTGGCAACCCATAGAATACCATCTGCACATAAATGTCCTGGAGATGAGAGCGGTGCTTTTAACGTTGCAAGCCCTCAACGACTTTCTTCCCACAGGGACTATTGCAGTACAAACGGACAACATGTCCGTGGTCTGGTACATCAACAAGCAGGGCGGGACCAGGTCCTATCCGTTGTGTCGAGAAGCTCTCAGACTTTGGCAATGGGCAATCTCCTCTCATCGGTTTCTGATAGCAACGCACATCCCCGGCAAGTCCAACCTCTTGGCGGACAGGCTGAGCAGATCCATTCTAATGCCTCACGAGTGGTCTCTCAAACAATCTGTAGTGGATCAGATTTTTCTGAAGTGGGGCACACCTTGTTGCGATCTTTTTGCTACCCCCCAAAACAACAAGTGCCCCGATTTTTTTCACCCTTTTTCCCTACCAGGCCAACCCCTGAGAGACTCTCTAACCCAGGATTGGCCCCGGGGACTTCTGTACGCTTTTCCTCCCTTTCCCTTGATTCCACAAGTCATTCAGAAAGCCACTGTTTTGAGGGCCAAGTTGATTCTCATTGCCCCTTACTGGCCTCGACAAATTTGTTTTCCGTCTCTGCATCGTCACCTCCTGGTGCAGCCCTGGCATCTGGACCCAGTTCCGGATCTCTTGATCCATCAGTCGGGTCAACAGCACCGGGCCATTCATTCTCTCAACCTCACTGCTTGGTTGCTCCACTTCCTTCCCTAGCCAGGCTTCCGATGATCTCTGATTCAGTCAGAGACATCTTAGTGGCTTCTTTAAAGTCGTCCACCAGAACCGTTTATGCTAGCAAGTGGCGACGTTTTTCTATTTGGGCAAATTCCAGGAATATTGATCCCTTTACTGCTCCTGTGCATTCTGTTTTAGATTTCCTGGCTGAGGTTTTTCAGTCAGGATCTTCTTCATCTACAGTAAAAGTTCAACTGGCTGCTATTTCCAAATATCATGTTGGCTTGCATGACAATAACATTATGTCTCATAGATTATGCAAGGCCTTTCTGAGAGGAGTTTTTCTTCTAAAGCCGCCTATAAAGCATCCTCCTCCGCAATGGGATCTAAATTTAATGTTGGCATCCTTGATATTACCTCCCTTCGAACCGTCTGCTTCATGTTCTTTGAAGTTATTGACCTGGAAAACTATATTTTTACTGGCTGTCACTTCAGCAAGAAGGGTTTCCGAGATTCAAGCTCTCTGCATCCGTTCCCCTTACTTGGTTTTTCATAAGGACAGGGTGTCCTTAAGAACAAACCCGTCCTATCTTCCTAAAGTTGTGTCTCAAACCAATATTAATCAATCCATAGATCTACCAGTTTTTTTCCCAAACTATTCTGACAGAGCTGAACAAAAGCTTCATTTTTTGGATATCCATCGTCAGCTCAGGTACTATTTGCATAGAACGAAACAATTCAGGAAATCGGACCAATTATTTGTCTCCTATGCAGAAAACAGGAAAGGTCTCCCAGTGTCTAAAGTGACCTTATCCAGATGGTTGTCTTCCACCATTTCTCATGTGTACTCTCTCAGAGGCATGCAACTACCTTCTAAACCGAAAGCACACTCAACCAGGAGTCTATCCACTTCTGCAGCCTTTCAGGATAGACTACCCATTGATACCATTTGTGCAGCAGCTACTTGGGCCACTCCTCATACCTTTGTCTCTCATTACAAGTTAGATTTGGCCTCCAGAGACAGGGCCAGTTTTGGTTCCACAGTTCTCAAGAGTCTGTTCCATTGAGCCACCCGGGATACAGGTGCTAGGGACGCGGTCCCATCCAGCAAGAATGAAGGCGAGATTGACAACTTAACATTTAGAAGTTATGTACCTACCATAACGTTCCATGTTAGTTGTCTTCTCTCGCCTTCTTTCTTGCGTCCCTCCCTCCTTCCCCCTGGCCTGGACAGATCTTGAAGAGTTCCTATCAGGTTGTTTCCTCCTGAGCCTGCATTAGAGGACTCTTTATTATGAACTTGGTTTCTCCTAAATATATTAGGTTAGTCCTTAGCAGGGTAGGTTAGCTACCAAACGAGATCTGAGGTAGTTCCGCCTTGCATCATGGGATATAGGGTTGCCTCGAGCTGGTAAAAGGAGTTCTCAAGCTAAAGCAAGTGCCGAGTCGGAGCCGAGGATCGGCTCCGAACCCATAATTCCAACTTGTCCCCTGTGATGCTCCAGATCTCATTTGCCACCTGTATGGTCAAGATGCGATCTGCAAGGGCTCAATGCATATTTTTCAAATAAGTGCAAAATTTTCTAATTCTTGATGGGTCTCTACCTTAGTTGGATAACCTTTATTGGCATATCTAGCTACTCCATTCCATTTCTAGACACTATTGTACCACTCATTTTTCTTCAGAACTTTTCTTTTTTCGCACCCTTTTCTACCAAGAAAAAAAATCTGTTGTGACATTATCTTAGCTACCTTTTGGTAGTTTTTTGGCTACTTGGTTAGTGTCACCTGTATCTGTCTAATTTAGCTTTGATAGAATAGTATTGTTATTAGGACTTTGGGACTGTGCCCGGACTTTTGTGCTGTTCTTAAGATGTCTGACAAAGCCTATGAATTTAAAACGTGTAGTGCTGTTGTATACAAAATACCCCCCCCCCCCTGCCCCAAGAACCACACAATGTGTGTGTTTACTGTTTGGGGGCAGGACATTTAAATATTGACTGTGAGTCCTGTGCTTTCTTCAGGGGCCCAGGCTGTTATGAACCAAAGGAACAAACTCATATTAAAGGGTCTTCCCCTGGCCAAGCAGGAGAATTGACCCCTCCACTGTTCACTTCAGCTTTTCTTTCATCCAAGAAAGTAGACAGCTCTAAACCTACCAAGAAAAAGGGTAGAGAGAGAGAGAGCAAGAGGGAGAAAAGAGTAAAGAGAGAAGGAGAAGCAGAAGAACAACCAAGGAAAAGGGTCTCTAGATCCACCCCTAAAGAATTTGAGACTGTTGGATCCAACATCTGAATATACTATATCCTGTATGCCGCTTCTTTCCAGAGCCTGCCAGTCCTCTGCTCCATTCATCCATACTCTAGGCGAGACATTAATCCCCTAGACCACCTTCTCTGGTATCTTCATACAGTTCCTTTTGCAGAGAAGCCTCTCCAAAGCGGACGTTGATGGGGTGATAAAGAAATTTCTTTGGATTCAGATGCAGATTGGGGGCCTCTCTTCATACCCCCCCCAGGGTCTCTGGGTCTGGCCCGTATCAATCCCTTCTTAATTATTCCATCTCCGGTCCAACCTTCGGATCCAGTGTCTACAACTCTTGAGTGATTCCTGTGAGAGAGTCCTGTCAGAGATGAGATTGGTTTCCACTTTGACTCCAACAGTTTCCCTTTCCTTTTCAGTTCTGTCACCACTGGATTGCAAAGGGTCAAGCAGCTGGGGGGTCAGGACCGAGGTACAGGGGTTGAGTTCTTCTCTGAAGTTTTCTGCCTCTAGATGCTTTAGCTTATTCAGCTCGGCTCCGACATCAGCTTTGGAGCAGAGTTGGATCGATGGAAGTTCCTTCCAATGGACCTTCAGGTCCTTGGGAGGTCATCTTTGGTGTACCGATCTTGACTTTGCCTTTCAAAGACTTTTAAAGGGAACTCTCCAGATCTAGAGAGGAGGTTCCTCATATGCACTTGGTACTGTCCCAACTCACTCTGAATCTTGAGGGGCCTTCCACACTGTCTGCCAACCTCACTTAGCCTCTGGGGACCTTGTTTGACAGGTACCAGTTTCAATTCCAAACCTTTTGCAGAGCACCCCACTGAAGAAAGTCACAGAAAGCAATTTTGCAAAAGGAGGCATGCAGATTCCTCTCATGAGTCACTCACTGAAGATACCAACTTCAAGGGTCCTCAAGGTTCCCCCAGAAGACATATCCGTTGTAGAGATCCGTGAATTGATGAAGCAGAGGGGGGCTGGTTGCCCGAAGCCCTTCCCAAGGGGAGTTGATATTCCTGAAGGCTTATGGGGCTGGCTCATTTACTGCCTGGGTGGTCCTGCCTGCTAATGAGCTGATTCATTTGGTCTCATACTGGTCTTGGAAGGAGCCCAATGTGGTGGAGATGATCCCAAGAAAACCTGACAAAGTCCCTGTGTCTCACAGAAACGGGTTACAGTGGAACAACGGTTCCCCAGTCAATGCTAAAGTGTTGGCAGCAGCCACTAAAAAGGAGCTTTCCAAGGAGAGCATCTCTATCCATCCCCCTGACAAGGGGTGCAGGACATTGGGCAGATTTTGAAAATGGGCATATGCTTCACCTGTGTTTGCTCTTCATGCCCTGAACTACTTGACAAATGTGACTTGTTTTTAGAGGTATTTGACTGGAGAACTTTCTAAATCCCTCGTAGTTAATTTGCCTACAGACATTCAGAAAACTAGAGTCTCATCTGTCTACCCTACAATCTATGTATAATGTGTCCATGTGCCTACTTTCCAGTTTGGAAACAGAGCATAAATGATTAGTCCAGATAAAATCACTTCAGCAGATCTAGCAGACTTTGTCCTTTGATATCCTCCCTGTAGGAGGAATAAAGACACCTTGTTAAAGTTTCCAGTACTTCATTCAGTTAAGTAGGTAGATGGATGAGTGCTCTTGCTTACCTAAGACTGCATAGGTTCCAGGCGTTCCCCTGTCTGGACGTTTGGTTCCTTACCACTCCCATGTGAGATCGTCTGATCCAGTGCAGGGACTTCTTGCTCTAGCTCTCTCACTACCTACAGATTACAGTAAACCTGATGGAGAGCCAGCTTAACTCTAGCACAGGCAATCAAATTCATAGGATGCCACCTGGGCACAACATCCCAGATAGAACTTTTGATTCTGGGAGATTGGCTGTCTGTCTTCAGGTTTCTAAATTTCTCTCTTCCTGCAGTCCTCCAGCAAGACTAATTCTTCTGCTGTTGGGATCAGTGGCTGTGTCAGTTATTCTGGTTCCACAAGCAAAATGTTAATGAGAGTACTGCAGTAAACCCTCTCAGTTCAATGATCATTGTTATATCAATCACTTTACTTTCCAGTACCACTCAAATCAGTATAGAGGCATCACATTCTGTGGTTGGTGACTCTTCTGTTCTCTTGTCTGTTGGAGTTGACCATTCACTTATCCAATCCCAATGGCCATTGTGACCACAGGCATCTCCCTTCTGGGGTGGGGGGCATTTCAAAAGGAAGACTGTCCAGAGCACGTGCTCTGTGACATAGGCTAATCTTCACATCAGTGCTTTGGAGATGTGGTCCTCCAAGCATTGCAGGCCTTTCAGGACTGCCTCCCCATAAGTGTGATCTCCATCCGGATGGACAACATGGCAGTAGTCTGCTACATCAACAAGCAGGGCGACCCTGTTCATACCCATTCTGCCAGGAAGCTATGAGGGCATGGTAGTGGGCATTGTCTTCTCAAATGCTTTCTAGTGGCAACGTACATCCTAGGGAATTCGTGTCTTGCTGGCAAACTGAGCAGGTCTTTATTTCTGCCCCATGATTAGTCTCCTTACCAGATATTGGCAACAATGATTGTTCTCTGGAGTTAGCCATCTATGACCTTTTCACTTCCCACCTGAACAAGTGCAGCAGCTACTTTGCCGTGCTTTCCCCAGAGGGTCAGTCACAAAGGGATGCTCTAGTCCACAGTTGACCCACAGGTCTCCTGTATGCCCTTCCACCCTTTCCCCATATAACCAAGATTCTGCAGAAAGCCATCTGATGCAAAACAACAGCAATTCTCATTGCCCCCTTCTGGTTCTGGCAGGTTTGGTTTCCTTTCTTTTGGCTTCATCTGGAATGCCCTCCTTGGTTGCTGGATCTTCTTTCAGACCTTTTGTCTCCTCCATCCAGCCAGCCTCAATGAGACCTGAAAGACCTGAAGTTAACAACATGGTTCCTGCAATTCCACTGATGGCCCAGGATGCCAGGCTTTCCACTTCAGTTACCATATTTTGTCATCTCAGAAACCTAACACAAGAAAGGAATGACTTGTTTGGGCCCCTTGGCCACTTTCAAGGGCTTACACCCTTTTCCAGCACCTTGCTAGTTTGAATTTTCTAATGGGTTTATTCCAGGAAGGTGCTGGTTTTGAAACCATTAATGTTCAACTTGCAGCCAATCCGTCCTTGGGATATCACTGTGATGCTTCAAACTCTAATCATATCACCCTTCAGATCAACTGCATCAGCAAATATGAAGTTTCTGTTCTGAAAAACTATCTTCATAGTGGCTGTCACTTCTGCCAGGAGAATTTCAGAAATTCAAGCCTTGTCTAGCAGACCTTCCTACTTTAATTTTTCACAAGGATAAACTGTCTGTTCAGAATAATCCAAATTTTCTTCCCAGAGTGGCTTCGGAAACTTCTCTTAATGAGACAGTTAACCTACTAGTTTTCTTTCAAAATTTCTCTAACAAAGGTAAATACATCTTGTGTTTGATGGATGTTCACCATCAACTGAGATTTTATCTATGCGCTATCTAAAGTATTCAAGAAAATAGATCAACTTTTTATTTCCTTCTCAAAGGATAAGCTGGTACAAGATCTCTATAAAGTCACACTATCCAGATAGCTCTCTGATTGCATTACCTTTGTCTCTGTTTAAAAAAAAAAGGGGGGGGGGATACGCCATTCCACATAAACCCAAGGCTCATTCAGAGTACTGGCAGCCTCCACTGCCTGTTTTTCTAAGTTCTCATATATGAAATTTGTGCTTGTATCCACTGTAAGTTGGACATATGCAGTCTAGGCCCTGTGCGTCTTTCAGCTCCACCATTCTTCAAAATATCCTTTCATGAGACCACCCTGGAATTCTAGTAACTGGAGAATCTGCCTCATACATTACGTTTGATAGGAAAAGACAACATTGGATATGAAAGTTCAGTACTTACCATAATGCTAGATCAATTTTGTCTTCCTCTGTCGGGCACAACCTCCCTCATTCTATCCTTGCCAAAGTTGTCACTATTATCTTTCGACTGAGCGATTGAGCCTGTAATTGTGAGTGGGACTTGCTGTTTGGGAAGACTGAGAATTTAATCATTTTTGTGTTTTGGTTGCTGACATAAAATGTGGAGCGCCCATACTGATTTCATGCATTTAAAGCTGTTGCAGAAGAAAAATAAACAGCTTAATTGTATATATGGGTATGTCTTTGGATCAAAGATGAGCATCTAATGTGTATTCTGCTTGCCTTGCGTAGAATCCAAATAAGACCACCCAAATAGTCAGAAAAAATATTTATTAGACAAATCGGCACTAAGTACTCTCTTTTACAGGACATATAAGTCAAGACTTCTTTGGACTGTTTGCAGTCAGAAACAGTCTGAAGAAGTCTTGACTTGTACATCCTGTAGATGAAAGTACTTACATAGGTTCATAGGTTGGTACTAGGCTATCGGCCTTAGGGCCTATACAAGCCTAGCCATAACAATTCCCTGGATATTTCTTCCCACAATATTTACTTCTCTGGACCCCTGTCTAGCAGGGCAACTGACATGATCCCCGGGGTGAATTTCCTATCTCCCATCCAGTCATCAAGGTTCCTTTTGAAGCGGGCCAAGGAGGCGCTCTGCTTGACATGTATGGGCAGTCTATTCCAGAGTATGGGGAGTCTCTGGGTCAGGAACCTATCCCTTCAGCATGTTTTGTTCATTGTGATGACAAGGTTTAGACTGGAGCGTGTGGCTCTGAGGGATTGGGATTTCTTTAAGTGAAGCATGTCCAACAGCTCAGGGTTTGACATGGCCTTGTATGTTAAGCAGAGATCGCCTCTGAGTAGACGATATGCCACAGAGTATAGCTGGAGTTTTCTTAGATGGTCAGCATATGGCATCTGATTTAGGCCTGTGATTCTTTTAGTGATGATTTTGTGTAATAGTTATTTTTTTCTGACTATTTGCGGAGTCGTCCTTGGATTTTTGTTGAGTGACAATATTGGTTATCTTTATTACTAATTTACATGCCTTGCTTAGGACACTGAATTTCATGTACACTATGTGGGGTGAGATGTACTTCCAAACAGTTGATATGTTTTACGAGTTCTGTTGAAATTACCTAGAAGCTGGAAAAAAATGTTGATTAAACCTGTCTGAAACACATTCAGATCTAATGATGGGAAAGCTGAAAGGGAGCTCATTGGAGAAAAAAATGGTGTGTAACAGCAAAATTTTAAAGCTGAAACAATGTTCAGCTATGTCAGATATGTGTGATTTGGTCATTTCCTTTTATAAATATTTTGTGCGTTTGGCCAGGTATCATTTCCTGGTTGCTAAACCAGGGATGTAACCAGTATGTTGCAAATTATACACAGAGAAACCACACACCCACAACAAATGGGACTAGGTCACACAATCGCACCCCACTGTAACACTGTCATATACACACATGTCCTACTCCTGTAAAACAGGCATTTCCATTGCAGTGTACTTCCTCTTGGCTACATCATACAGACTCTCTTTTTTTTCCAGTACTGCATCACAACAAATCCCACCAGAATCAGGGACAAATCCAGGAATAATCAGGGACACTTTTCATATATTAGTATTCTTTACTTGAGACATTGACAAAATAACCAAACATGAGTAAATATGCATTTTTCTAAACTAAAAGGTCTGCTCTAATTATTGTCATTAAGTGTAATTCATCACCTTCTCTCCAAAAGTCGTTTAGGCAGGATTAAAAGGGGCAGTGCTAAAATTTCTGTCAAAAATTAGGAGTATCCATGGAAATCAAGGACAGCTGAGAAGTGTGAATCATACTTCCTACCTACTTGCCTCCTTCTTAAACACACACACATGCAACCTACCTCACTCTTACACACATGTATGCCATACTTTTCAACCTCTTAGCACAAGAAATCTGGACAAAACCTGTCATATTAGGAGGGCAAAGGCCCAAAACTAGGGACAATTTTTAAATATTGCTCTTACAAACTTAGAAAGTTAAGAATGAAAAAAACACAGCCCAGCAGTTCAGGACACGTAATTAGCAGCTACTTAATCCAATTTGTTCCAACCAAGGTGAAATTACTGGCAACGGCCGAAAGGTCTTTGAAACAAACAGTCTTTATTGAAACAAAATTACTCCAAGTGCTTTCACCCGTATATTATCGGGCTTTTTCAAGGAAAATCACTCAGCAACATTGTGCGCATCTTTAAATAAATTCATATTGATCACATGTTAGAATCCATTAATTAATTAGTGAATAGTCATTACATCTTAAAGAAAACTAGATATGTATCAAAGTATTGCATTTGATTTCAAATTCTCTATTACTTTCATCAAAGCATCTTTGAAAAAACTCGTTTCTATGTATTCAGACTCATGCAAAACTGTTGACAACTTAAAAGAATAATTCATTAAGTGCTTATTTCATAGTTTGATATATAAAAAAAACTCTTTAGATGTTAAAATGTATAAAAACATGTTAATAAATAAAAATTAATATGAAATATAACCTATATGTTATAACTTAAACTTATATTGAACTATGTGAACATCCGTTAGTTCAACAATTTAATATTACTCATGTTTATACATTCAGAGTTAGATGTACTATAAAATTAAAACAAGCTAATCTTTCTTGTTAATTAAATAAACAACAATCACCTCTAAAATCTTTTGATGAAAATATTCACCATGTTAATTAATAATTCATGTCCAATCTTAATAAATATCTTAGTAAAAATATAAATACAATTAATTTTTTAAAAAATATATGTGCGTGGAGTTTAAAACATCATTTGTTGTGTGGCTTTAAAAGGAATGGTAAACTGAAACTGTATTCATAACCTTGCTTTTCTCATTTTTAATACACTCATGATGTTGATAGAGTCATTCAAACCTGGTATCTTAGTAGAATTTAGTTTCAGTTGCCAATATAACTCACGATATTCTAGGGTTGTCTCCCAGTTACCACCTTTAATATCCTGTGTAACTTGTTCTAAAATAAAGAACTTCAAGTTCATGTTTTCACAAACCAGGGAGTGTTTATAAAAAGCATTACTCTCTTTTTGTTTCATTACATCATTAAAATGTTCATACACCCTTCTCCTGATATGTCATTCAATTTTTCCTATATAAAAACTGTTACAGGATAAACATGTCCCTAGGTATACTACCCCTTTTGTAGCGCAGTTATAGTATTTCCTGGCAGTAAAGTTAAATTTTCTTGAGGGAATCCTAATCTGTTCCTGGTTAATCATAGCGTGACATTGCTTACAATTACCACATGAATAGGTCCCTACTCTTCTTCTATTTTTATTACTCTCTAAAGATCTCTTTCAGATTTTTATTTCTTTTTCTGACAAAGTGTGGTCTTTCTGGAATAAAAGGTTTTAAGTCCTCATGATAACTCAGAATAGGCCAGTATTTGAAAATAGTATCTTCAATTTCTTCAGAGTTCTTATTAAAAGTGTAAATGAAACTGCTTTGACTTTGTATCTTATTTTCACTTCTGCTCTGTGGTTGGTTGACAGTACCTACTCTTAGCAGAAGTGGATACAATGTTTCTCTTTTTTGACTAATTTCCTGTGCCAAGTCTTCAAACAATTTATCTGGGTAACCTTTTTCTAAAAAGAATGTTTTCAATATTCTCACTTCTTCCTTAAAATCTTGTAGAGTGCTACACATTCGGGAAGCTCGAATTAATTGACCTTTAATGATACCCCTCTTTTGAAAATTTGGATGTCCACTATTGTAGTGGAGGTAGGAGTTGGAGAATGAACTTTTTCTGTATAGTTTAGATTGAAAACAGTGATTTTCGTGGTCTTTAACGATGGTTACATCCAAGTAGTGTAGTTTATTTTTATCTATATTGTAGGTGAATTTAAAGAAAGCTGTTGTATTATTAATGTATCTTAAAAATTCACAAAGACTCTCCTCACTACCCCTCCAAAAAATACAAATGTCATCCAAAAACCTTCTATAATATGCAATATCTTGATACCATTTTCTTGAAAAAATGTATTTCTTTTCCCAGAAATATAACACAATGTTTGCATATAAAGACGCACAGGATGCCCCCATTGCTACACCCTTTCTTTGACGATAAAATTCTCCGTTAAAATGTATGAAATTGTTTTCTAGGACAGTCTCCATAAATTCTACTAATAAATTGATGATGGTAGCTGTTTGAACTGTTTCTGTTACTAAAATTTGGTTAAACCATTCTAATCCTGTTTCGTGTGGGATACTAGGAAAAAGATCTACCACATCCACTGTGACCATCAAAAGTTGAGAACAGAACATGTTTTGATCTAATTCTCTCAAAAAATCCCAAGAATCTTTACAAATGTGGTCCACACTGAACACAAAAGATTTTAAGATGATGTCTATGAA
The DNA here is from genome assembly GCF_019279795.1 of Protopterus annectens. Lineage (NCBI taxonomy): Eukaryota > Metazoa > Chordata > Ceratodontiformes > Protopteridae > Protopterus > Protopterus annectens. Next base: position 1,171,902,659 of record NC_056744.1, on the reverse strand, counting down.
TTTAGCCAAAGGTTCAGTGATACTACCAGATCCCGATACAATCGGTCTGAATTTTAAAGGTTCTAAACCTTTATGTGTCTTGGGAATGCCAAAAATTTGGGCAATTCTTGGTTTATCTACATATAAATAATTATAAAGTTTTTCATTAATCATGTTCTGTAACAGGTGGTCAAATAATTGATAATTGATTTTGGCATAGGCAATGTTTATTTCATTTTTGGATACTAGTTCATATTGGTCAGTGTCTTGTAATAAATTTTGTATGTAAGCCTCATAGTCTGTCTTGTACATTAAAACTGTCCCACCTCCTTTATCAGGTTTCATGATTCGACATCCTTCCTGTCTTAAATAATTAATTCAACTTCTTTGTCACTCAAATTATTCGGGATGTTATTATATTTCTGTTGTTCCATACTCCTGATGTCTCTTTCTACCAATTCCTCAAAGACTTTTAAGGTAGAATGCATTGGTGGGTTAAAGGTGCTTTTTCTTGTAAGTTCAGCAGTTGTACCTTTTTGTCCTTTAAAAAATATATTTAAGTTAATTTGTCTCATAAACAACTTTAAATCAATTAAAATATCTGGTACAAAGACAGGCTTGAGTGGGACAAACTGGAAACCTTTTAAAAATAATTCAAAAAATTCTGAAGTGATTTGCATATCAGTGAAATTGTATATTGTGAAGTTATTATTTCTAAAAACAATTTGCTTAGTTTCATCCATTAATGTCTCTAAATCTAAAGGTACTATGTGCGAGAGATTTAATTCTTTAGTTAGTTCCATTTGTTATATTGGTATCTCCGTCCTCCCCCCCCTCCCGGGGGGGGGGGGTACTGAAAATCCCTTGCAGATTGCTTTCTGTCCTTCTTCGCTAATCTCTCACTTTGCCTTAAACCTTGAGCACCTGTGTTCACTTGGTTACTTTGAATGTTAATTTCATTGTCATTAAAAAATACACTTTCAGTATTAATGTGGTTTTTGTTCCTATTATTGAACAGTGGGAAAGCTCTACCCTCTATATATTCAATTAAGTCCCGATCCAATTTCCTAATTTTGTGATTCAGAACTCTGAAACAGTGCTGGTCTACCTCATCAAATGTTTTGTCATACTCTCTTTTAACACTTGTGAGTCTATCATCTGTAATTAATCGACTGTTCAATACATTCAATTCTTTCAATAATGTATCCGCTTTTTTCTCATAATCAGTAATCATACACTTTAACATTTCTAAGCCTGCCTTATTGAATATTTCACATAATTCATCATATAACATGGAACCCGCCTGTACATTATTAGGAAATTTAAAAAATCTAAGGCCTTTGGGTACACATTGTACATGCAGACATTCTCTTAAATAATCTATCTCTAACTGGTTATTTTTATATAGGTACAGTTTATCTTTAAATTCACTAAGTGAATGTTCAGTGTTAGAATCAAGTTCCTTGTTCACTGTACCTGTTTTGAAAAAAAAACGGTTTAGCAGTCCAAGCTCCAAAGTCAAAGTTCTTTGCTTCAAAATTGAAAGATTTGGTGTTAGGAGTTTTAGCTCTAGTATGAGCTAACTGCCCATTTGAGCAAGTGCTGTTACCTGCCCCATTCGTAAAAGTGTTGTTGTTGTTGTTATTAGAAGAAATTGTTCCTGTTTTCACACTTTTGGAAGTTTTATCCAAAAACTGCATTTGGTTACATGGGATCTCTCTGTCATTTTCTTTTTCTGTAGTTTTATTCCGCTCGTTGATGGAATTAGAAAGTTGGGTAAGCAAGTCCAAAATTTGGTTAAACTCCACTCGCGTAACTGACGTTGTGTCGAGGGCGTCATCCCTTAGAACTGTAAGTGTTTCCGCTAAGCTGCTAAATTCCATTCCTTCCGCCATGGCTGAGATACTGTAATCCACGAAATAAAAAAACAAACGAAAAAAACAAGAATGAAAAAAACACAGCCCAGCAGTTCAGGACCCGTAATTAACAGCTACTTAATCCAACTTGTTCCAACCAAGATGAAATTACTGGCAACGGCCGAAAGGTCTTTGAAACAAACAGTCTTTATTGAAACAAAATTACTCCAAGCGCTTTCACCCATATATTATCTGGCTTTTTCAAGGAAAATCACTCAGCAACATTGTGCACATCTTTAAATAAATTCATATTGATCACATGTTAGAATCCATTAATTAATTAGTGAATAGTCATTACATCTTAAAGAAAACTAGATATGTATCAAAGTATTGCATTTGATTTCAAATTCTTTATTACTTTCATCAAAGCATCTTTGAAAAAACTCGTTTCTATGTATTCAGACTCGTGTAAAACTGTTGACAACTTAAAAGAATAATTCATTAAGTGCTTATTTCATAGTTTGATATATAAAAAAAAACTCTTTAGATGTTAAAATGTATAAAAACATGTTATAAAAATTAATATGAAATATAACCTATATGTTATAACTTAAACTTGTATTGAACTATGTGAACATCTGTTAGTTCAACAATTTAATATTACTCATGTTTATACATTCAGAGTTAGATGTACTATAACATTAAAACAAGCTAATCTTTCTTGTCGTTAATTAAATAAACAACGATCACCTCTAAAATCTTTCGATGAAAATATTCACCGTGTTAATTAATAATTCATGTCCAATCTTACTTTTTTTTATATCTTTTATCTTTTTTTTTTATATATCAAACTATGAAATAAGCACTTAATGAATTATTCTTTTAAGTTGTCAACAGTTTTACACGAGTCTGAATACATAGAAACGAGTTTTTTCAAAGATGCTTTGATGAAAGTAATAGAGAATTTGAAATCAAATGCAATACTTTGATACATATCTAGTTTTCTTTAAGATGTAATGACTATTCACTAATTAATTAATGGATTCTAACATGTGATCAATATGAATTTATTTAAAGATGCGCACAATGTTGCTGAGTGATTTTCCTTGAAAAAGCCCGATAATATACGGGTGAAAACGCTTGGAGTATTTTTGTTTCAATAAAGACTGTTTGTTTCAAAGACCTTTCAGCTGTTGCCAGTAATTTCACCTTGGTTGGAACAAGTTGGATTAAGTAGCTTCTAATTACGGGTCCTGAACTGCTGGGCTGTGTTTTTTTCATTCTTGTTTTTTTTGTTTGTTTTTTTATTTCGAAACTTAGAAAGTTGCTACAATAACAGGATTTGTGATGGAATGCATTTTCTGAAGGATATGAAGTTTGAAACTCAAATGCATGCCAATATTTAGTGACTTTAATCCTTAGATCATCCCAGCGATTTGTCAAAAAAAAAATTTTATGAGGAAAAGACAAAATTATAAGACAAAAATCTGGACATTCTGTGAAAATCTTTGCAGTTGAGAGGTATGAGACATGCATACACCCCCTACCTCCCTCTTACACCCCAATATCTCTCTACCTCTTAGAGCAAGAAATCTGGACAAAGCCACAAATAATGGGGGGGGGGGACAAAGACCCAAAAATAGGGACTCCTTTTAAGTACTGATCTTACAAACTTAGAAAGTTGATATAACAAGTTTTGCATTAGTATGAATTTTCTGAAGGATGTTAAGTCTAAAGCTCAAATGCCTGCCATTATTTTCTGACTTCAGTCCTCGATGATTAGCCAGCGATTTGCCAGAAAAAAAAAAATTTATGAGAGACAGACCAAAATTGAGACACACACACACACACACACACACACACCTTTAACACCATCTACCTACTACTTAAGCACACAAACGCCCCTACCTCTTTACAGAAATGCACATTCACACCTACCTACTTCTTTTACACGCACACACACCCCTACTTATCTCTCACTTGTCCGTTCGTGGTCCGTTGTCCAAATGCATTCCAGAATTCAAATTCCGTGTGCATGGAAGACAAGGAAATAAACAGTCGGTGTCACAGATGCAACATGTGTTTTCAACCTGTTTTCATCTAATGCTATTTTGAATACTGTGATTTGTTTTCTTTTACTTGTGTTTTACTTGTATTCTGCTTTTAACTGCATATTAAAACTTGAAAAGAGACCACAGCTCTGTCTCTTGTGAGTCAAGAATTCAGAACAGATCAATTAAGGACTCACACATAAGATAGAACAGGTCAGTTAAGGTTAATCATTTGTGAACTGAGTGGGTGGAGCTAGAAACTACACCTTCTATTTAAGGGGTAAAATAAAACATTTCAAAGCTTTACTAGAAAGGCTCACCCAGACTCTGCTACACTTTGCTGTGAGGGAAAGGTTAGTTTGCTTTTTTTGTTGTATTTTGTATTACGTTATTGCCTTTTTCTATTTTGAATACTGTGATTTGTTTTCTTTTACTTGTGTTTTACTTGTATTCTGCTTTTAACTGCATATTAAAATTTGAAAAGAGACCACAGCTCTGTCTCTAGTGAGTCAGGCAGAAATGTTTCCCCACCCTCCCAACCCGGTTACTGTTGTGTTCTTAAACACCGCTGTCTTTCTAGTTGCCTGCCCCTTATGTTAATTTGACCATATATCTAATTTCCTCTCTGCTTTTATTGGCTTGTGTGAGTAAGTGCAAAATAATAATTTTGTGAAATCACTCCCCTTCAGTTATTTAAATTTATTGGCCATCCTACTGTATTCCATAGTACCAGAATAGAAAAGTGACCATCACCTATCAGTCTATCTTGTTGTTTTAAAAATAGTAACTAACTTTTTAAATGGGTAAAACTTAAGTTACCTGCTTTCTCATCTAACTCATCTAGTGCACACTGCATTGTTTAGGGTAAACCATTTTTGTTTTCATCTTACCTTTAAGCATCCCTGTGACTAGCACTTGCTCTAAAACCTGCTGGAAAGCACTAGGAAGCCTAAAAATGATACAAGCAAACTCTCCTTGATAATAAGGAGAAATTAATTGTAGGTACTAAACAGCCTATAATTGCATAGTCCCTTGCTAAGGTAAGGGAAAACAGCTCTTGTACTTTACAAAAAAAAGCACCAAACCAGGCATGTCCAAGGGTCAGCTTCTGGTGATTTCTCCTGTCCACCTGGTGAATCTGGGCATACTGGGACAATGCAGCAATTGCCTCATGTACACAGACAACCCTCTTCTCCTACCACCATCACTACAACCTGTGAGAGATGCACTTACATAGCCAAACAGGAAGCAAAGCTCTCTCCACCCAAGATTGTGCTAGACAGTCAAGAGGAGAAGGTTAACACCCGCACTACACCTCAAGCAACACATAGCCCTTCTAAACCCACACCACCAACATCCTCACATAGCAACACTAAACCGTCATATGTGGAGGTCCTTAACAGTAACCTGCCCAAGCAACAAGGACCTCCAAAGTTGAAACACAATCACAACCAAATTATCACATAGCTCACAACACCAGTGTGCCACCCAACAACAGCCCCTAAGGCAAGACAACGTACCCAACACCATAGGTGACTCCATAGTCAGGCACACTGATGTCCCACTCAACAGGCTGAACAAGGAGAAAATTACAGTCCGCTGCTGTCAGCTGCCAGGAACCACCATATAATGCATGCACTCAAGTAACTCTACAACAAGTACAAATATGACTCTGTCGTGAATGACTTGAGACATACCTCCTTGGACTACATGAAAAGAGACATGGAAGAGCTCTCGGATCATGTTGCCCAGGCATGTATGATCCTAGCCTGAGTAGCCTCCTCCCTTCGCCCAGAATACCACAGTATAAGAACAAAATGATTGACTTCAACAATTGGCTAAGATTCTGGTGTCACACAAAGGTGATCCAGTATCTGTCTGCCCGGGACGACATGATCGACAGACCACGATGCTTTGCCAGAGATGATCTGCACCTGTTGCCCATGGGATTCAGGTTACTGGCTAAGGCTCTTGACACCCCTATAGTGCCTTTTTAGGCAAAGTTCAAAGGACAAAATCACCACCATAACAGGTGTAAGCATGCAAAATCTGAAAGTAATGCTACTCAATGCTAGAAGTCTAAACCTCAAAATGCACTCTCTCGAGGCATTTCTAAAAATGGAGAACATGGATATCTGCAGTAACTAAGACCTGGTTCAAGGCTCCAGAGCGCATCCCTGCAATACCAGGCTAAAACTCTTATCACACCTTTCGGCCACCAAACCAGGACTAAAACAATAAAGGTGGAGGAGTGTCCATATTCACCAAGGATATTCACACCACCAGGCTAGTTGCCCAACACAATGCATCTGAAATTCTCCAGGTGCAACTAACACTAGGTAAGACTGCAATCCAAATTGTAGCTTGCTACAGATCCCCCACCATGCCCCAAGATTCTCACTACACCTTTCTAAACATACTGGAAAATATTAAGATACAACTAAACACCCTAATACTAGGTGATTTCAACTACCCTGCTATTAACTGGGAAAACTACTCCTGTATCAACACCTTTGCCCAATGGTTCATGGAATTCATAAATTGCAATGCCCTGAATCAACTAATCCATAGTCCCACCAGGGGCTCCAATATCCTAGACTTGGTCATTACCAACATGGGAAATCGATGCTCCACACCTCTGGTCACCCCCTTGGTCAGGTCTGACCATAAGCTAATCACCATTGGCATCCACATCCCTCCCCCAACCCCAGGTAAGGAAACCTCTGTAAAAAAAAACTTCTCCAAAGCCACCTTCATGCTACTCAAGTCAGAAGTGACAAACTTCATGATACCCATGCAGACGGGAACTGAAAGTTCGACTGCTGAAGCCTACACTAAAGCACTGTACGAGCACATCCATTCGTGCATGAATCGTGCCATTGCAAATAGAACCAAGGTGCTCTCCTCCAAAAAAAAAAAAAGGAAGCCAATCCGGTAGTCCCCTGCCATAAACAAACTTTACAACAAAAGGGAGAAGCTGTTGCAGAAAAGAGGAAAATCCCAGGATGCAAAAAACTCCCTTACGAGCCTCTGTAAGAAGCTGAGATCCCTCATAAAATCCTCCAAAAATAAAATTGCCAAAGATTCCAAACACTACCACAAGGCATTCTATAGCTGTGTCAAGAATCTAAATGGCAATGGTCAGATCTGCATTGAGCGACAACAAAATGGCATTAAATATCCTGATCCCAAGGATATTGCCAATATCCGGGCAGATTGATTCAGTGCCAATTTCACCCCCTCTCACCCCCTAAAGGGCCCATCTCAATACTGAAAGATTGCCAAATTCTGGTAATAATGGCCACACAGGTAAAAACCACACTATCCAAAGCTAAGAATACAGCATCCATGGGACCAGACAACATCCCGGGCTGTGTACTACATGAACTACAAAATGAACTGGCACCTCACCTAAGTGTCATGTTTAATCATAGCCTCACCTCAGCCTTTGTGCCCACTGAGTGGTGCATAGCTACAGTTATCCCACTCCACAAGGGGGAATCCACCTTGGATCCTGGGAACTACTGCCCCATCAGTCCGACGAGCCTGATCTGCAAGGCCATGGAATGCATTATCATGGAACTTATAAACAAAGACATTGGCAACCTTCAAACACTGGACCCAACCCAGTTTGAGTTTGTGAAGGGCCGATCTTGTCTCGTGAACCTGATTGACTTTTTCGAATCCATTTCCAGAGCTGTGGATGAAGGTAAGCCAGTCCACACAGCCTATCTGGACCTTGCCAAGGCCTTCAACACCACCCCCCACTCTGGAATCATAGATAAACTTACTAAGCTGGGCATTAATTTCTACATCACTCTATGGGTTGCCAACTGGCTTACTGACAGAACCCACACTGTAAAAATAGCAGAATCCAAATCCAGCTCCAGACAAATGTCAAGTGGAGTACCTCAGGGTTCAGTCCTGGGACCACTCTTGTTTGGCATTTACTTTTCTGAAGTACAGACCAACACTAAGGGAATCTGGCTAACAAAGTTCACAGATGACTGCAAACTGAGAGCCATTACTGAATCTCCAATTGATGTGGATATTCTACAAAAGGGCTTAACAGAAACAGATGCTTGGTGCCAGAGCCATGGGCTCAAGCTCAATGCCAAGAAATATATAGTTATCCCGTTTGGGGAAAAAAACATGTACCCATGAATTTCCACATAGGTGGCAGTACACTAAACACCGAAAGTGTAATAAGAGACTTAGGGACACAGGTGGACAGTGGTCTCACCTTCGATTTACCACATCGCCACAACAGTCAGGAAATCCTTCTATGTGGCACACCTCATCATTAAGGGCTTTTCATGCAGAAAAAATGAGGTCATTGTCCCACTCTACTCATCCCTCATTAGACCCATTATAGAATACAGTGCCCCATTTGGTATGTACCTCTCAAGACATCTGCAACAACTGGAAAGGCCGCAGAAATACCTCACTAAAAGAATCACTGGCCTAAAGCAGATGCCCTATGCTGACAGTCTAAAAAAAACTCCAGCTGTACTCTGTCGCATATAGTCTACTCAGAGGCAGTCTCTGCTTAACATACAAGGCCATGTCAAACCCAGAGCTGTTGGACATGCTACACTTAAAGAAATCCCAATCCTTCAGAGCCACACTTTCCAGGGATCTAAACCTTGTCATCACAATGAACAAAACATGCTGAAGGGATAGGTTCCTGACCCAGAGACTCCCCAGACTCTGGAATAGACTTGCTCATACAAGACAAGCAGAGCGCCTCTTTGGCCCTCTTCAAAAGGAACCTTGACGATTGGATGGGAGATAGGAAATTCGGGAAATTCACCCCGGGGATCATGTCAGTGACAGGGGTCCAGGGAAGTAAATATTGTGGTATGAAATAGCCAGGGAATTGATATAACTAGGCTTGTATAGGCCCTAGGGCTGATAGCCTAGTACCAGCCCATGAACCTATAATGCATCTGTGTGATCATATTCAAAGGGTGTTCTTAAAGAAGAATGCCCTTTAAAAAAATGCATATTTATTTTCCTTTCTCAGCCCACCGGCCCTTCAGGCATTTGCCAGAACTGCCAGATGGCCAGTCTGCCCCTGCTTTCATGGACTGGCGGGAAATTTCTGCAGATCGGACCGGCTCCATTGACTGGCGGTTGAAAACAGTGATCTGGAGGAAAAAATAAATCAAATATGCACAGAGCTGATTAAAATAAGTGAAACATTGAAGGAGTATATTGACTCAAATAAAAAAAGCTGTAAAAATGGAAGAACCATTAAACAGCTGTTCAGATGAACTAATGAAATTGCAAAAATCAGACGCTGAAATGAAGAAAAGGGCGGAGTATGAGACTGCTCAAGAAAAGATGGTTCAAAATGCTAGAACTAGAGGACAGAACAGAGTGAAATTCTGAGATTTTCTGCTGTACCAGAGAATCTGGAAGGAGCAGACTATTAATTTTATGAAAGCACAAATAAGCAACTGGAATAGTATTCCACAGCAGGATTTGTTAACTGAAAACTCACATTGTGTGTGTGTGTGTGTGTGCTCCAAATCTGGCCATGAGAAAGCAGCCAAGACTTGTATTAATAAAATGCATTCACACCAGTAGAAAGAGCCTGATCCTGACAAAACTGTAATAGAAGGGCAAAGTATTAAAAATTGGAGACAGAGATTTTGTGGAAAATTACTATTTACTGTACACCAGGCAGAAGAGAAATGAACTTATCCCAGCAGTAAGGGAGTGTCAAGAGGCAGGTTTGAGATTCAAGCTACTGTATCCATCTGTCTTAAGAATATTTTTCCTGGAGGACCAAAATCATTTTTTGATGCAGAACAGCCTAAGGAGGGAATATACAAAGTTTGTCCAACAAAAAGTCAGCCATCAAACCAAAGGGGTTACTGCTTCTAATCCTTTTGATAGTAAAGCTTGCAGAGAGACTTTGCCAGTGAAACTTTTACAAGTGTTGCAAAGCAAATACTAAAATGCTTGAGAGACAGAAAAAGCCAACTAGAAGAATTGGGGCTACCTTGGACTTGAACTGGAGCCTGGAGTTGGGAGATGGAAATAAACAGGAAGAAGACCAGAAACACTGAAATTAGTGAATAAATGTGAGATTACAAGGCATCATTCACATTTGTGAAATTGTTTGTACATGGAAAATGTGGAAACATTAGGGTTTTGTTTACTTTATTAAACTTGTAGTGGACTGAAAAGCATATACCCCTCTTTTTTGTTATTAGTATTTGAAAGGACACAGGGAAGAAAAAGGTAGCTGTTAGTAAAATATTTTTTGTTCTTAATACTTGTATAAAGCATTTCATGATGTAAATTGCATGGGGATACGCTGGTTTGGTCGACATCCATTTAATCGACTACATTTGGTCCACTATACAGATGGTCAATGGGTGTGCAAGATTGACAGTCCCAGGGGAGGGAGTGTTAGTGTATATAATTAGCGGGGAGGTGGGGTGCAGCCCCACATTGGGGGGGTGCTCATGTTTTGTGAAGTAATATTTGCATGTGCCGAGAAGCAACCTTGGTGTGTGCCTAGCAAGGAGTCAACTTTCCCATTTTCAACATAGAGTGCTTTATCTTCAGGGTGTAGACATTCTTGTTAGTCTACCAACTGAAGGTAAATCATTGCATGTTGTGTAGTGAATCATAAAAATTAAAGTGGGAGCGTTCCTCTCTAACAAGTTGAACAGAGGAACCAGGCAGGGGAGTCCTCTTCCCCCTTTATTTTTATTTATATATATATATATATATATATATATATATATATATATATATATATATATATGGGTCTACTTCTTTTGACCTAACTTTCATTTGCCTGACACTCATTTTCCTAACCCCATTTGACTGAAATTTCATTTGCCTGACACTTCATTTGACCGACAGGTAGTATTAGCAAGAAAATGGAATATGCCCCCTTCCCCACTGTAGTGCGACCCTGGAGTTAGAATATATAGTTAGGGCGGGTGGGGGGCACAGCCCCCCACAAGGGGGGGTGTGGGGGGGTGAAGCCCCCCACTTCATTTCATATGATATTGTTAACTTTTGATGTAATATTGTTTAGTAAAAGAAAAGTAAGTGGGGGGCTGTGCCCCCCACACCCCCACTAACTATATATTCTAACTCCAGGGTCGCACTACAGTGAGGAAGGGGCCATATTCCATTTTCTTGCTAATAATACTTGTCGGGCAAATGAAGTGTTGGGCAAATGAAGTGTCAGGCAAATGAAATTTCAGTCATTTGGTCTAAGGCAAATGGGTGTCAGGCAAATGGGAGTTAGGTCAAAAGAAGTAGACCCATATATATATATATATATATATATATATATATATATATATATATATAGCCACTGGCAAAGCAGATAAGGGACTCAGAAATTTAAGGGTATAACTGGTATGGTAATCTAGAAACGGCTTCATTTCCAGACTATATTATTTTGTACCTGATAAAACCAGAAAATGACATCTTGGTGTCATGGAACATCTCAAGACAGTTTCAAGTCTTTTCAGGGTGTAAAATTAATGTAGATTAAACAAAGGCTATAGCTGTAAACTATGTACCCATCATTGAATTGGTCCAACAATACCCATATTTATGGGGACACAATAAAATGAAGTATTTAGGAGTATGGATTATAAAGGATTCTGTTATGGCAGCTAAATATATGTAGGAAGAGATTAAACAGAAACTGAAAAACTGGAAGCTCTTCTTTATAGATAGCAAAATACAAGCAGTGAAAATGTTTTTAGTCCCTTTAGTTTTATATACATGTCCGGCATATTTTTATTTAACAAGATGAGTAGTTATGGGTATTAAGAGTTGAAAGAATTTATCTGGGAGGTGAAGAGGACAAACGTCAAGTGGGATAAATTGATTCTTCCAACAGAATAAGGTGGTTTAAGATCACCTGAGTTGATGGGTTTTTAGACCTAAGGTATATAACACAAGCATAAATGTGTAAATCAAAGTAGAAAGGGATAATGATGAAATGGGGGGTACAAGAAATAAGGAGAAACTGGGATTTTAGATGCAGTTCCTTAAGGAGAATAACAGTCATACAGAACATAGGGAAATTGGAGGAAAGAAAAATACTGCCACAAGAAAAACTGTCAGAAGCTTCAAATAAAAATTGTGTTCATTAATGCAACAAATGTATGAAAAAAAATATAGAGACCAAGAAACTTTGATCTGTTTGAAAAAAGCATCTGAGGAAGTGTGAAAATATAAACAAAAAAACCTAGAGATTTTTGAAAAGTATAAAAAGAAATATGGACATAGGGAAAGAGAGATTTGATATGGTGCAATATGTATGCAAAGTCAAAAGCCAAATTAATCAATACAGAAAAAGGCAGCTCCAAAGATATTCAAAGGGAAATGCAGGCAAAGGCATCCAGATATGGACATTTTCAGAATAAAAAAAAATAGCACAAAGAGGGAATGTAAAAAAGATAATTAGTAAAGTAGAAGTTAAAAAAATAGAAGTTGAAGATATGGAATGCCTACGAAATTAAGGATTTGGTGTAGAAGGTCTAACACACAGGATACATTGCAGCATGATGGAACGAGTCCCCAAAGTAAAGAAAAACAGGAAGATCAGGAGACATCTGAAGAAGAAATATGGACATGGGAAAGAAAAAGAGATTCAGTATGGTGTAATATTTATGTAAAGGAGAAAGCAAAATTAATCAATAAAAAAAGAGCAGCACCAAAGATATTTGAAGAGAAATATAAGCAAAGGACATAAAAAACTACAATACAAAATATAAGAAGACAAAGAGGAAAAGTAGAAGAGAAGATTAGTAATGGAGAAGTTAAAGAAATAGAAACTGAGGTTATAGACTGCCTGTGCAGTGAAGGATTCAGTGTAGAAAATACAACTCGGAAAGCACCACAGCAGGATAGAGCAATAGACATCCAAATTAAGGATAAATCAATGGAACAGGAGGCAGCTGGTCAGTTGCCATATGAAGGTACTTTTTTCAGCAGGAAATCAGTCTAAACATTCACTTGAACCTGGACAGTAAGGGAAGTAACAGGAAACTGTGGCAACTTTGACGTAGTCAGTGTTGAGGAGTAATAGGCTAGTGAGTTCCCATATAACAGAGCAGCAGATAACACAAGATGAAGTTGAAGAATGTGCCACAGGAAGATGCTGTAGAACTTTCTATAGAATGCCCACAGAAAATAGAGAACAAAAAAATGTGCCCTCAGTTTAGAAGAAAATTAGCTTAGAGAAGAGTTGCTTTATTTAATAGAGAGATATTAAAATTAATTAAATGAATAAAGTGGTTAGGGCAGGATGAAAGTGCTTGCGTTATTGAAAATTAAAGAATTTTTATATGTGCTGCTGTGGTTTTCTGGGTGCCCTAACCACTTTATTCATTTATTTGGTTTTGGTTTAGCGGTTATTCCTGTATTTTTTGTCGATATATTAAAATCAATGAACGAGACTGTAGAAGGTAAATAAAACTCAAAAAGTTATAAGTTTGATAAAACAAATGAACACAGTAATTAGGATTGTCCATAGAGATCCATGTGATATAATAGAAGTAAACAGCTATATTAGTAACAGATAAAATTCTACAACAAGAACACAGGGTAGTAAGGGGAGAAATCGAATACCATCATGGAAGTATTGAGTTGAGAAAACTATAAAGCAATTAAGAATTGCCACTGTTAGAAGAGGGAACAGATCAACAAAAATACTCAGACATGATAAAAGCAATGCACAGAACAATAACAGATCAGGATTTATCATGCACTATCTCATATAATAAACTAGAAATATCAGCACAGGCAGAAAAACTTAGAAGATACACAGATAAAGTACAAAATGAGCAATTTATTGATGACCCAAAAAAGTTTTATAGAGAATTGGGAAACAAGGTAAAAAGAATTGAAAGACCACCAAAAAAAAAATGAAAAAAGATACATTTTGGAGAGGTATTTATGAAGATCCTGTGGAACATTAACAAAGATACTAAATGGACAGAAGTAAAAGAAAGAATAAGAACTTCAAATGTACAAGATATAAAATGGGATGAAGTAACAGCCAAAGACATTGAAACAAAGTTAAGATAAGCCTCTAATTGGAAAACTCCAGGCCCAGGTGCAGTATCTAACTTCTGGTTAAAAGTATTAACATCTTTGCACAAAGATTTAGCCGTGAGAAAGAACTATTTATATGCACACCCAAAACAGACAAAAACCTGACTAACAACAGGAAAAACAATGTTCTTACTTAAGAGTGAACCTGCAAGCTACCCTAAAAATTATACACCAATAACTTGCCTTCCGATGATGTATAAACTACTGGAATTAATGCCAATAGAGTTTATAGTCATTTAGAAGAAAACTCAATTATAGGAATAGAACAAAATGGCAATAAAAGAAAATCATATAGAACAAAAGGTCATTTGTTATTAAAGTCATAGTGGAGAACTGTAAAAAGGGGAGGAATCTAAGTATGGAATGGACTGACTGCAAAAAAAGCATTTGACAGTATCTCATTCATGGATAAAAGAATGCTTAAAATGTATATGGTAAACCCGACACTGATAAATTACATCACAGCAACCATGAAACAATGGCAAACCACTTTTCAGTTGAGTCATTATAAAGGACACATTATTATTCCAGGGATAAAGATACAAAGGGCGATATTGCAGGGTGACTGTCTGTCACTGTCGCTGTTTTGCCTTACCCTTAACCTATTAAGCTGTCTGCTTAACAAATTAGGTCATGGCTCTAATTTTGCTCCCAACAAGCAACAAAGTATAACGACTTCTCATTTTCTCTTTGTCGAAGATTTAAAATTGCATAGTTCATCAGATGAACTGACAGCACAACTGCAAGTAGTCAAAACTTTTTCAGATGATATAAAAATGCCATTTGGTCTTGATAAGTGTGCAAAAGCAACCTTTATAATAGGAAAACTGCAGCACCCAAAAAACATCAGTTTGGGACAAGAATGTGATATAAAAGAACTTGAGCAAGAGGGAATGTATAAATATTTGGGGAATTGGTGAAGGATCAACAATAAAAAATGAACAATGAGAATAAAATTTAATAAGGAATATTTTGGAAGACTTAAATTAATCTATAAAACAACATTGATATCTAGGAACAAAATTCAAGCTAGAAACCTATTTGCTGTTCCTGTCGTAACGTACAGTTTTGGAGTGATTGACTGACCCCAAAAGTTGTTGGATAGATTAGACATGAAAACAAGAAAGATGCTTCGTGCTCATCAAATGATTTATAAAAATCAGTGCATACCAAGACTATATATATCCCCCATTTTGAAGGAGATAGGAGTCTTCTTGAAATTGATTACATGTATAGAAATGCAGTCATGGAACTGTATACATATCCGTTGACTTCACGAGACTCAAATATAGTGAAAATTTCTGCCACAGTCCTTCAGAGGTGCAGTGGGCATCTGGCTTATGAAGCCACCACCTGGTTGTAGCCTTTGTAGTCTGTGTACTTGAAGTATGCACTCAAGGGGAAGATATTGTGGCTCTGCAGTGGTATGGATAACGGGTTCCTATCACGTTGTCGAATTTTTAAAAGTTCGAACTTCATATGGTCAGCACCATATGATCGAACTTTTAAAAGTTCGAATGTTTCAACGAAGATCCCCATACAGTGCGGCAATGGAAGTTTTCCATTGTCTGCACTGTAGTGCAATCTTGGAGTTGGTATATTTAAAGAGTAAGGGGTGTGGGGGCGCAGGGGGGCTTGCCCCCCCCCTCTTAAGCTTTCAGGTAGTTTTTTTTTTCTGTTTGTTTTTCGAACTTTTAAGAGTTCGAACATATGGTCTGGACCATATGGTGTTCCAACTTTTAAAAGTTTGATTATCTGATATAAACCCTGGATAACTGCTCTCCCCATACCATCATTACAAATGTCCTTGTCAAGGACATGTATGATGCCTCCCTCCCCCATAGCTGTCACCCTCATGTATGTGTTTGGCAAGCTCCTCTAGAACTTGGGAACAAATGGACTAAGTCTACAAGGGAGAGGCATAATGGTTGGCGGACAAAGGGGGGGCAAAAATGACTAGGGAGAATAGTACAAATTGCAGGAAACATGTTAGACATGCACAGAGCATGACATGAATATACACTGGACTTGAGTATTACTGCTGCACAGGTTAAAACAGCACTGTCTAAGGCCAAGAATACAGCTTCTATGGGACCTGATAATATCCCTGGCTGTGTTCTACATGAACTACAAAGTAAACTGGAACTTCATCTGTGTGCCCTGTTCAATCACAGCCTCACCTCAGGCTTTGTCCCTACCAAATGGCGCACTGCTATAGTCATCCCTCTCCACAAAGGAGGAGCAACTAGACTCTGAGAACTATCGCCCCATTAGCCTGACAAGTCTAATATGCAAAGCTGTGGAATGCATCATCATGGACCTGATAAACAAGGATATAGGGAATCTTCAAACTCTGGATCCCACCCTGTCTGGTTTTGTGAAGGGTAGATCATGCCTGCTCAATTTGGTCAACTTCTTTGAGTCAGTCACCAGCTGTGGATGAAGGCAAAGTGGTTCATACAGCCTACCTTGATCTGGCCAAGACCTTTGATACCATTCCCCACTCAGAAATCCTAGAAAAACTCACTAAGCTAGGCATCAACCCCTAAATCACTAGGTGGGTTGCAAACTGGCTCACAGATAGAACCCACAGTGTGAAAGTAGCTGACTCCAAGTCAGACTGCTGACCAGTCATGAGTGGAGTCCCACAGGGATCAGTCCTGGGTCCTCTCCTGTTTGGTGTCTACTTCTCAGAAGTCCAGTCCAACACGAAAGAACTCTGGCTGACAAAGTTCTCAAACTATTGCAAGTTGGGAGCCATTATTAACTCCCCAAGTGATGTTGACATCCTACAGAAAGGCCTCACTGAGACCAACAACTGGTGTCAGAACCATGGCCTTAAGCTCAATGCCAAAAAATGTGTTGTCATCCCCTTTGGGAAAAACCCCGTTCCCATTAACTACCATATCAATGGTAGTCCACTGAACACAGAAGATGTTATAAGAGATCTGGGAACACAGGTTGACAGCAACCTCTCTTTTGACCACCACACTGCCACTGTGGTCAGAAAGTCCTATGTGGCACATCTCATTACTAAGGGTTTTGCATCCAGGAAGAAAGAGGTCATTGTCTCCCTCTACTCTTCCCTCATTATGCCAATCATCGAGTACAATGCCCCATTTGGCATGTACCTCACTAGATACCTGCAACAACTGGAGAGGCCACAAAAGTACCTCACAAAGAGGATCCTAGGCCTTAAACACTTATCCTATATGGACACACTCAAACTTCAATTATTCACTGTTTCATATTGCCTAATTAGAGGCGATCTCTGCTTGACTCACAAAGCCATGTTTGACCCAGCTCTGTTAGATGTAGCATTTCTAAAGAAATCCCAATCTCTCTGCACCACACGCTAGAGACCCCAACCTCATTACCACAATCAACAGACCATGCTGGAGGGACAGGTTCATAACCCAGAGACTGCCAATGCTGTGGAATAGACTTCCATATATGTCAAACAGAGCACCTCACTGGCCCTTTTCAAGAGAAATCTTGATGAGTTGATGGGAAATAGAAAATTCACCCTGGGGATCACTCCAGTGGCTCTACTCGACAGAGGCACTGGAAACTAAGGTCGGGTGGCACACTGCCGGGTACTCCTATAGGCTAGGCTTGTAAAGGCTCCAGGGCCATTAGCCTAGTATACACCTATGAACCTAAATCTAAGATGACTTCCCTGCTTAGTTTAGCAGAAGCATATCAATATCAAGCGGGAATGGAAATCAAACCAGAAGTAGATAAAAATCAGGCAGCAACTGAATGTGTCAAAAACAAAAGAAAGAATATAAGGTGAAGGATCAGATCAGAAGACAAGAAATGTGTAAAATGCATAAATATAGTTGCAAATACAGAACTCCTGGAAGAACGTCATATTGATCAGGAGCAAATGCAGGAATAGTTAAGGAGAGGTGAATTCAAACCAAAAGATGAAAGGTTAACATTGGCAGTTCAAGATAATGGGCTACGTACATGTTGGTTTAAGAAGTCCAGTGAACATGTGAGAGAAACAGACTCGTGTAGGTTTTGTAAAACAGAACTGGAAACAGTCGGACAACCTTGTTGCTGGTTGTGATATACTAATGGCAGAAGGACTATACTAAAAGGCATAATAATGTGGCAAGACTGTTGCACTGGGAACTGTGCAAACATTATGGTATTGAAGTAACTGAAAAACACTGGAAACATGACCCACAAAGCATAATAAAAAATGATGAAGTCTACATCATATGGGATCACCCATTACCAACAGTTAAAAAGATAGATGCGAGTAAACCAGATATAGTGGTCCATGAAAAGAAGACAAAAAGCATTGATCATTGAAATTGCTACACCCAGTGACTACAGTGTCTTATGTACAGAGAGACACAAAGTCATAAAATACCAGGATTTGCAGGTTGAAACGAGAGCAATGTGGAAGAAAGATACCCAGACAGTTCCAGTAGTAGTAGGAGCAATAGGTTTTATAAAAATGAATTTACAATCATATTAAAATATGTTACCAATACATGTAACAAATGTACAAATGTAAAAAAACAATGTACAAATTGCAGGAGTCATTACTGGGCACATTGTGGGTGCTGTGAAGAGCACATCTGGCTGATGTCAGATATTGAAGCAATACTAATTTCATAAACTTTAATCATACTTTGACTTAGGAATGGGATCCATACCTGTCGTGGTATTAAAAGTCCAAAAGATGTGAAGAATTTAAAAGAGAAACATGTTCATAAAGCAGCAGAACATATTCTAAGAACTAAGCCAACATGAGAATGGAGAAAGGAGATTTTACCAATAGGGATGACTGCAATTAGGGATGCAGATAATAAGCAAGAGGGGGCTAAATTTATTGGATAAAAATGGCAAAGGATCCAAGGTATTGGGAGCAAATAACTGGAGATGGAAAGGTAACAGAATGGGAAGAGGACAAGAAGACTTTGGACTGCAGGCTGGAGAAAGCTTTCCTATCAGGCTTGATATCAGAATACAAGCAAAGAAAAAGGGATAGGGGAATCCTAAGTGAAAGACCTACTCTGGTAGAGTTTTTGTTGACTCTAGAACAGAAGCTGCTGTTAAAAAAGGGATAATGTGTAGGGCATATACAATATTGCACAATAACTCTATGAATCAATCAGAGGAAGTTGGAAAAGATTAGGAAGAGAACTTGAATAACAATTTGAAAGGAAACAATGAGAGGACATATGTTTGGCTCCCAAGTATGCAACAAAATGTAGAAGATTTAAGAGTTTTACATGGAAGTGTTTATATAGGTATTTTTATACCTGAAGCTGACTCCAAAGACTTCCGTACAGAGTACACAGTCAGAGAGGGTCTATATTAGAACATCGAAGTTTCAAAACTTCGAACGTTCTAATATTGACCCCTATTTAGCGAAAGCTGAAAACATTGAACATACAGAACAGTTAATTTTTTTGCTAGGGAAAAAATTCACTGTTCCAAAACACATACATACAACACAAGCACACCAAACAAACAGCAATCCACACATATACACCTAAAATCTTACACCTAACCCTAAACTAAACTAAACTATACACACACCACTAACTATCCACCTTAACCCAATCCCTAACCCTAAGATCCATCACTATCGCACACTCACCTCACCCACGCCCTATCCCTAACTCACCTACCCTGCCCTAACCCTCACGTCCACACAATCGCACATTTACCTGACCTGTGCCCTAACCCTAACTCACCTAACCCACCCTAACCCTCACGTCCACACAATTGCACACATACCTAACCCATGCCCTAACTCACCTAACCCTCATGTCCACACAATGGCACACATACCCAACCCACACCCTAACCCTAACTAACCTAACCCTCATGTCCACAGTCGCACACATATGTAACCCGCACCCTAACTAACCTAACCCGCACTCAGTTGCACACTTACCTGAACCCGACCTGTAACTTTCCACCACAGCACTGAAAATACCGAAGCAACAGAAATTGACAACCAAATTCTTTCCCTAGGAAAAAATTTGGTTTTCTGTTGCTTCGATATTTTCAGCTTCCGCTGAATAGGGGTCGATATTAGAACATTCGAAGTTTTGAAACTTCGATGTTCGAATATAGACCCTGTCAGAGATATTGGGTGAGTAAATGGGAGGTAACTTAGGAAATGATATTCTGAGCTGTGATAGAAGATCTGGATGCTTAGACATAGTAAGGCCTTGTTTAGTTTAATTCTGGTGGCTGCCAAAAAAGCAATTACCAGAAAATGGAAATCAAAATCTGTATTTGAAGTATTGAATATTATAACAGAGATAAAAGAACTGTAAGTGGAATATTTAGGAAAAGGGTAGGAGCAAATTGCAGAGAAAAAAATGGAAATTATGGGAACAATACACACAATGTTTTACAGTAGGAATGAGATTTAAGGGAAAGCAGGAACTGAGCAATTTATGTAATGTTAGATTGATGATAGCATGTTTGTTTATTTGTCTTTTGGCTTTTCCCGGTTAGGGGTCGCCACAGCGAAACTCCGGTCTGCTAATGATTGGCAGTAGCTTTTCACGAAAGCCGAGGTGCCAGCTCGATGTTCAACCTTCAACGAAGGCACGCCCATTTATGCATGTCTTTCGAACGCCCACCCAACCACGTGGAGGACATGCAGACTCCACACACAAGGCACTCCCCGCACTCCAGCCGAGAATCGAACGGGAAAACCTCTTGCTGTGAGGCAACAACACTACTGCTGCACCACCGCTGATAGAAGTTATACAAAAAAGCATATGCGATGTATAATGTTTGCAACTAGGAGCCTGCTCATATGATTTGTTTTGTTTTATATAAATGTATGTTTGCCTATGTCTTAAAGGATGATTTAATAAAGGTGTTATAAACAAAGAAAAAAGTCAAATCCATCTTTGCCTCATGGCTGTTCTTAGTAACTAAAACACCCATGCAACAGAGCGACAAAGAATGGAAGGTCCTGGGCAAAAAATAAATCGGTTCCTACTCTACTACCATATAGACAGCTTAGAAACGTAGCAAAACAATTCATCACCAAAGATAAGAAAACATACTAGTCAACCAATCAAAACACACTAATAATCCAAAACTGTTCTGGGCCTTAATCAATAAACTGTTAAGTCCAAAACAAGCTATGCAGCCAACATTAAATACAGGAAAACAAAATGATAACATCACCTACCAATTCAATAACTACTTTATACAGACAGTGCAGTCATTAACCAGTCAGGCAACTAATCAAGCTTTTGAGGTCCCTACTCATTCAAATAACCTCCTCCAGCATTTCTCCTTCCAAGCAGTTCCCACATGTACCATTAAGAAATATGTCCAAAAATCAAAGCCTTCTCTAACTGCACCTGACAATTTACATGGCAAATAGCAACTGAGGCTATTGCATATCCAGTTTTAATTCTGATAAATCGATCCATATCTAAAAATAAAGCCCCTCACTGTAGGGAAAAAATTGTTATTCCTTTGCACAAGGGAAGAATTAATAATGAATCCAGTATTATCTATTTTCATCCAGTTCAACTGTGGGTTGTCAGATCTGACAAGATCCAACCTCAGTACTGACTGGAAGATTTCTGCTTCAGGGCTCTGAATTCTCGCCTACCCATAATCCGTAGAGCTCCACCTAGTCATCTCACATCACTTTCCAGATACAGCTAGCAAGTATGACCGGTGCAAGGCATAAACAGCTCCAATCATATACAAAAGAAAAAAAACAGCACCAGGGACTCCAAATGAATTTATTTAATCTTAATTCCAGACCGGTTTCTGCACCACGCCTTCTTCATTGATGAAACAATCATTACCCATAATCCATTTATAACATCCATGGAAGAGTTGAGACACATCCTTCTAGAGTTCTGCATTTGTTTCCACTTCTGGAAGTATCCTTGTATTACTGATTCCCTATACATTTTGCAGTTCATAGTTTTACAGTTCTGTAGTGTATAGTTTGTAGTTTAATGATACCATAGATGTAGTTTGTAGTAAGTTTAGTAGTAGTTTTTTTCTGATATGCATTCGTAGAGTGTTACTGATTCTAGAGCTTTCAATATAGTATTTAGGCATTAAGAAAAAAAAAAATAAGTTGTGTATAGTGCTTTGACCTTAGCCTTAGATACAATTATTGTTATTAGTACTTGTACTTATAGAATAGGCCATTTTGCTTTACGACATCAGAAAGTCAACAAGTTTTCCAAGTGTTCAGAGTGTGGGCACAAATTGCCACCACAGGAACCACACTGTAAGTGTGTATATTGTGTAGGAGCAGAACACCTGGAGGAGCTGTGCCAGGCTTGTCCCTCATTTAGTGTGAGAAATCTGCAACAAAAGGAAAAGTTAATTGTCAAGGGAATTTTCCTCCCCCAGCCCACCCCCCACCCCCCATGCTACCTTCTACTGCTTCTTCAAGCACCAAGGAGAAGAAACTAAAGATGCAGAGAAGTCCAAACAAAAGGAATCTCCTAAAGATGTGGAAAAACAAGCTAAAACAGAAACTGAAAAGTCGAGAAACAGGACAGCAGATTTGACCCCAGCACCTGTGCCTGATCCTAAAATACCTAGATGTTGGATCTGTCAGATTCTTAGATCTGTTCGCCTTCTCATTAATCCTGGTTATGGTGAGCCCTCGATTACATTCCCCAATTCTTCAAGAAAAAATACCATCTAGACCAGCTTCATTGGCATTAATCCTAATTAATCCCAATCCTATAGCAGTTTGACCTATCAAGATGTAGCCAGACTGATGAGGAGATCCCCAAGAGCACATATCCAACCCAGGGATCTCTTGGTACCATCTCCTCAGGTTGGAATGAAGTACAGGTCCAATCACCCTCACTATTACCTTCTCCAGCACTGACTTGCCCCTCGGAATTGGTGATTTCAGTACCAGTCTACCCCAAAGCATCATTGGACAAAAAACCCTTACCCTCTTTAACTCCAACAGGGTCTCTGTCTCTCTGGAACTGGAGGAATCTCAAAGCTGAGACTCAATGATCAACTGGAGCAACCTCATGTTGATCATGATCTGATGCAGGAATGGTTAAGGAAAGATTAATTTAAACCAAAAGATGAAAGGTTAATATGGCAGCCCAGGATAATAGATTTAAATACATGTTGGCTTACAAAGCCCATTGAACATGTGGGAGAAACAGACAAATGCAGATTCTGTAAAACAGAACTAGAAACAGTCACCCATTTGTCTTGTTGCTGGGTGTGATACACTAATGGCAGAGGGCCTGAATACTGAAAGGCATAATAATATGAGACTGTTGCATTGGGGATTGTGTGAGCATTACAATACTGACATAACTGCGTAGCACTGGAAACATGAGCCACAAAGCATTATAGAGAATGATGAAGTTTATATCACATGGGATCACCCATTACCAACAGTTCAAAAACCATTTGCAAGGAAAACACATAAATTAGTCCATGAAAAGAAGATAAAAGTAGTGAAAAACTGGCCAAAAAGGTTTCTGTTAATGTAAACAAGAATGAAAGTGCAAAGGAAACCCACAGAAACCTCATCCACCAACCAAGTGCCAGAGACCGCGATTCGTGGTTCCAGTAACTTTGTATTGCTTTTAGTTTTGTGAATTGAAGTACACTGGATTTTTTTACATTAGTGGCTGTTTTTTGTTTTGGATACTTTGGACTTTTTAGAGCATGTCCTAGACATGAACCAGCTTGGAGCTATTCCCTCTACCAGTACAGCATCCAAACCGGATTTCCTTTCATCTGGTTGAATTTATGGATATTCCGAACAGTCCACTACTTGACCTAGGGGAAACGTACGATTATCAACTTACAATTAATGAACTGATGGAGTAGAGTAATGTCCCCACAAATTATCACATTATTAACAAGGTCCTAAGCATGCAGTCAGTCGTGAGGGACTTGGGTGTCCAGGTTGATAGCAGTCTGACTTTGACAACCATATTGCCTATGTTGTATAGAAAGCTTTCTACATGGCATACCTCATTAGTAAGGGTATCTTATCCAGGGACAAGGAGGTCATAACATCCATGTGTTCTTCCCTTATAAGACCCATTATTGAGTACAGTGCCTCTTTCAGCATGTACCTCACAAAACACATACAGTAGCTGGCAAGACCACATAGGTTCCTCGCCAGGAGAATCCAGGGCCTCAAACATTTACCCTGCACAGATAGGTAAAAGCCCTGTCCCTCTACTCAGTCTCGTACAGGCTCCTCAGAGGTGATCTGTGTCTGGCATACAAAGCAGTCTCGGACCCTGCAAATCAAGCTCCACTCGAGTAACCCACACGCACAACTTCAACCTGGTCTGTGACATCTATAGGTCTTATTGGCAGGACAGATTTGTGTCCCAGAGGCTCCCCTTTCTGTGGCATAGACTCCCTCTCCACATCAAGCAGAGTACCTCGTTAATCCTTTAAGTGCAACCTGGATAACTGGATGGGGAACAGAAAATAAACCTTTGGGATTCCACCTGTGCCCCTGCTGGACAAGGGGCATTGAGTGCTGACTTGTCGGAAGATGGGCTAAATTCCTGGCTAGGCTTGTAAGGGTCTCAGGGCCAATAGCCTAGTAACTTCCTATGACAAATCCAGATAAAACAACACCTTTTAATAGGAAATCAGTCAAATACCACGCAATTGGGCACAACACAAGTATTCAAAGTGCTTTCATCCTCATACTACAAAGGACTCCATCAGAACATAAAACCTCACCATGACATCATTAAATTTATATGTATAACTAAATCAACCACAGGACCTAACAAATAAATGTATTAAAATTCAAATCAAAGTGATAGTATTATAATTTTCAATAATTGCAACCAAATTTAAATAAATTAAGCACACATAAAATGACAAAATGAATGCTTATATGTAGCAAGACATATATTATTGAATACAATTTTATAAAACTATATACAACTGAATTTATATAATAAAAACTGTCCATAAACTACACAAAGTTTAAAATGTATTAGTATTACCCTAGGGGATGCTAAGACAATATGCATAGTGTCAATGAATCTAAATCTTAAGATAAAGTAGGCTCAATCTGAAATTGTGATATGAAAACCTTCTAAAGCTATAAACATGTAAAAATATATGAATAAATGTACATGTTAAAAATGAATATGTAATATATAATGCAATTAAAACCACAAATAAGTTAAAAAGAAGGGCTGTCATAATTTAGCAGCCGTTAATTGTAAAACAGCTTTCTATATTCAGTCCTAGTTTCCCATGCCGCTCCTCTGACATTGTAAGGTGTAATAATACCAAATAGAAAATTCTTAAAATTGATACAAGTTGTGGTATGTTTGTATAGTGCACTATTGGGGTTCCTTGTCTGTATTTTGTAGTGATGTTTATATATATATATATATATATATATATATTTTTTTAATGGCCTTTCAGTTTTGTGTGTGTAAAAAGCTGGACAGGTCCCACATTGTACAATATACACCAGTCCTTTGCTGTTACAAGTCATGTGTCTGGTGAATATTTTTATTTTGTTCATATCTTCCAACTGAATCTCTAAATCCTTGTTAATAAATTTATAATAATTAAGAGTACCACACTTACTGCCCATTTTTGGCCTTCAAACAATTTTTTTTAGGTTTGACATTGTTTTGTGCAAAACAAGAACAGTTACTCACTAAATTATAAAGGTGATCACTAAAATTGCTACACCCAGAGATTATGTTGTCTTGCATACAGAAAGATACAAAGTTATAAAATACCAGAATTTGCAGGCAGACATGACAACGTGGAAGAGGGATACCCAGACAGTTCTAGTAGCAGTAGATGCAATGGGAGTCATAAAAAATAGAATGTATAGCCATACTTCGATACATTTCCAATACATGTAACAGGAATCATCAGTTCTGGGCCCATTGCTGGTGCTGATAAGAGCAATTTTGGCTAACATCGAAGAATGAACTTTAGTCATACTTTGACGTAGGAATCGGGTCCATCGCCATCATGGGATTAGAAACCCAAAAGTCTTGGAGAAATTAAACTCAGTAAAAACATATCTCACTGACAGACAGAAGATTTAAAGCCCCTACTTTCTTACTGCCATCTCTCCTCTATGCTGCCCCACTCTTCACTAAACTTCAAGTCTTAAAACTGTCCACACCTGTGCAGTGTTATAATAAAGTAGCCAAATTTGCAGTAAACTATAACAATGGAACACACTATGTAATCCTCAGAGAATTAAATTGGTTAAAACTATCACATCACCTAGTTCTTGCTCAGCTAACTACAATACACAGACCTCTATAAGCTAGAAAATTGCCCAGCCCTTAAAAACTTAATACAACATTACTCCCCCAGTAGAATTTTACAGTCTATAGAAAAGTCAATAATCCCTATAACCATATCATCTAGTACTGCAGGTGACTCTCTATATTCAAATAGTTTAAGTAAACTGTGGAATCACATCCCACTACAAGTGAAATCCATTCAGAATGCAAACTCATTTAAACTAAAACTTCATTTATCAAATTGGTAAATCTACTCCTAGATAAATGCCACTGTTATCCCTAGTTTGCTATATCATCAACCCATTTCTTTTAGAATCTTGTGCCCCCCCAACCAGTCTTCACCTATGGGTGAATAGTTTTACTAGCATCTCTAGCAGTATTCATTATTTTATGACACTTCTCCCCCTCTCAGTACTTCTACTTTACACCTCACTAATCACATGATCTAGTATCTGACAAACCTACTAATACATTTCTTCGAATGCTCAATTTTCAAAAATTAGTAATGGTTAAGTATCTTTTATACTGTAATAAAATTTACTTCAGGACAGTCACCTGTACTACTAATGGACACCTGCATCTCCTAAATGCTTTATCCCATGCATGGGTCCCCTCAAATTATTTATGGTATGATCTCAGTTATTGTTATTAAGGGTAATATATAATTACCGACCATGGGATGGGTAATGCCAATCTATAACCAAATGGGATAGGGTATTTAGAACACAAAAAGGGAAATCAAAATCAGATTAAAATGACCCACAAGGGCAGCTAGCCTTGTGTTTGCCTATGAACCTGTAATAGCAGCCTGTACTTTCTAATGAATGTAAACTAATCAACAAATATATGTGTAATTGTTAATGTGTATTATGTAATGTCTATTAATGCATATTATTGACTGTACATTTAAAAATGTTTGCAATATGTTGGAGCTTTTCTCCCAAGTCTCTCCTGAAAAGGGGTTTCTGACTAAACTCAGTGGGCAAACCCAGTAAACAAAAGCAAAATAAGTAAATTAAGTGTAAATGCATATGTTCCTATTTGTATGAAGATCCTCTGTTGGGATATGCAACAGAATATGATGGAATAGCCAAGTATGCTTGCTGGTATGGGAAAGCACATCTGCTAAGTGAAGTCTTCCTGACACCTTATATGATACCTAAATAGCATGAAGAAAAGTTAGCATTCAATCAGTGGCTAAGCACTTGGCATTATAGACACAGGTTATGGTGCTTGTCTGCCTGAAATGAGGTATGCAAGCAGCCATAATGCTTTGCCTCTGATGAGCTTCACCTCTGCACTAAGAGTAAAAGTATTGAACAGGAAGTTTTCCATCCCCATGGTGTCTTCCAGACTTCCTCAAATTCTACAAAAAATAAAAACAAAGTGACTTAGAAATGTTTCACTAGAGAGGATATTGATATCTGAATCATTAGTAGACATATAGTTTAAAAATGAAAAATGTATATCAGGGTATATTTCTTTTCATTGTTACAGATCTGATGGGTGTAGAGGTAGTAATGTCATCATTTAAAAAAAAAACAGATAAAAGCCAACAGCCAAGAGATCAACTAAGAATCAGAAACTAATTATACAATAATTAATATCAGTGATTATAATAATATGGAAACACACTGTCTGTATTCCCTATAGTGCATGAGGACTTCCTGATTAAACTCTAAAATGTGAGCACCAACAAATGTATAGTCCATACAAGTGATTTTCACCACCCAAGCACTTCAGAAATAAACTATTCAAATAAAATAAATATGCCCAAATGTTAAATAACAATGTTAATCAAAGCAACTTCAAAAAATTACAAAAGCCAAATTACTGAAGGCTATAATTAACGCACCTTGGATCTTTCTCCATCCACAGTTATATCCTTTGCAATTAACACAGATCATGATACCACCCTCTTTAACAAGAGTAATCAGTTTTATTCTTAAATAAACAAACCTTTCTAAACTGTACCAGTAGAAGCTATGATGCAATAAATGCCATACTTAAAACAGATTGGGAAATCTTCAATGAGCCAAATACATCTGTCCATGATACTGCCACTGAGTTCATTGATATTAACTTCTACAGTCATAAACACACAATGATAAATACATAGGTAATGTCAAAATAACATACATTTAAGGGAATCACAAAATTAATAAGATACACAACAGAAAAAAGATGTACTATCCAGCTTTTAAAAATTACCTTTTTTGTAAAAACAAATTTAGATTAAATAGTGTGTAGAGGTGACTTTTCTTATTAAACCTTCTAGGTCTAGCTATAAACTCAGATTGATTTCAAGAGTTTAAAGCAAAAATAGGATATTCAATAATTGCAACAGAAAACTTAAAGGGAAAATTCTGAATGTAACCTATTAATATACACTGAACTTCTTGCATTAGCCATAGGACATAGCAAATGTGCCTGCAGAAAAGTTTGGGTAAATTTTACAATGAGCACAGAAAAGTATTGGAGAACTGTGTACTCAGTGGCAGGTATCTCTTTATTTAATAGTGGATAGGATAATTGCCTTAAATAAAATCAAAGACTCAGTTTTTGTGATCCCAAATAACATACCTATGGTCTTCCTGTACAGAATTAAGGAGAACCTGACAGAACCGCTATTAATAATGGCGTATATATTACATCATTGAAGAGGCTGTTCATCGAACACCCTTTCATCGACACAATAATCAAAATACCAAAACCCCAAATGGCCACATAAGCAATTTTTTTCCTAGGGGAAAAAATTGCTTGGCCATCATTGGGGATTTGCCTTTTCCTCCACTGTAATGTGATTTCAGAGTTGGTATATTTAGTTGCCACCACCCCCCCCATACACACACACACACACACTTCATAGGGTCTGAAAATTTTTTTTTTTTTGGTGTTGGCCAAGAGATTTTTTCCCCCTGGAAAAAAAAATTGCTTATGTGGCCATTCGGGGTTTTGGTATTTCGATTATGTGTCAATGAAAGGGTGTTTGATGAACAGCCCCTTCAACAATGTAATAATCACCCTAATAATATATAAAATGTTAGTGTGTGAACATTACTGGTTTGAAAAACAAATTGTTTGGAAAAGCTTCAGGCTGTGTTGTTGTATTTTTTTTTTTTACAGGTTACTTAGAGGTGGCTTCAGTTTGGTCTTTAACAATGTCTCTGGTCTAGTTGTATTTAAAAATCTAAGTCTGGAATGCACCACTAGAGAAGTAACACCAGGTCAGGGATCCTAATGCTCAATATAAATAATGGAAAAAAAATACACAATATATGAATATCATTACACAGCATCTACCCAGAAAGGAGGAATATAATTAAATAGCAAGCCAGAAATTGCTGGAAATGTGGCAACTCAGACAGATCTCACCTGCAGAAAATGTATAGGTAAGGACTACAGAGGAGGATGCTCTAAAAGCATCTTTTACTTTTTTGTGGAGGGTGAAGCAGCAATACCCAGACAATGCCTGGCAAACAGACTATGTCAGTTTTGGCTTCAGTTATTTGAGAAGATTAAAACTGGCATTTTTTTTTAATAATGGTTTAACATTTACATGGACTGGCATTACCCGCCCATCTTTTCCTCACCTCCTTCTGATCTGCAAAACTAGCAGAGGTCATCTTTGTGACTAAAAGTATCATATATTTGTATTAACATAACATAGATGAGCACAAATTATGTTTTAAAGGGAGAAAATATTTAAAATGTTTTAAAACACAAAAGGTTATTCAAAGACTAAATTGTACTTCTAACAGCAATGCATATTCCAGAAAATAAATAAATCTGGCAGAGAAAGAAGAAAAATCTATGCACCCAAACAAGGCTTTATCAAAGCTGTGGGCAGTACAGAGGTATCAGACTCCTGTCACACTGCATGAAAGTTCTGGAGAGGGTAATTGATAAATAAATACACAGAGTAGTAGAACGTAAGGTGGGAGATGAGCAGTTTGGATTCAGATAAGGATGTAGCATAACTGACCAGACATTTGCAGTGAGACAGATATTTGGGAAAAAGCTAGAAATGAGGGAAGAGTACAACTTGGCATTCCTAAACTTGAAGAAAGCATATGACATGGTCCCAAGAAAGCTGATTTGGGCAGTCCTGCAGTGGTTTGAAATCACAGAAACATTGGTAAAATAAGTTCAGGCTATGTACAAGGACCCACTGACTAAAGTATGAACAGTGTTTGGATTAACATAGGAGTTCCCAGTGGGAGTGGGTGTGCATCAGAGTTTAGCTCATTGCTGATCTGATGTTATCCAAGTCATCATTCATCACCATAGGGTCTAGGATCCAATATAAGATCTGAGCTGGTAAAATACTACAGACAGATCCAAGGTTTTAGCTACTCCCCCTCCCATGAAGCCCTGTTGCCCTCTAACCCCCAGATTTTGTTTGGCATTTTTTATATACAGTCACATTCCCTTGGATCTGGCTAAAATTAGTGTTTCTTCCTAATTTATTATAGCTTAGGATAGTTGTTAGGGTAGTTTGTTATTGTTTAGTGATCTTTTATAGTGTATTTCTTATAGTACCTCCCTTCTCTTAGTTTAGATTGTTAAGTGAACTTAGTTTAGTGTGCGTTTGCTTTTGGTGCCCTTTTTCTGGTCACCATTAGGGCTTGTCTGTAGGTTTTTCTTGGTGTGTTTGTGTGTGCGTTTGCTTAGTTTAGCTATTTTCTATTATGGCTGACAAGCCCTCAGGGTTTAAGAAATGCTTCTCGTGCGGTTGGAAGATGCCCAATTCTGACTCACACAAGGAGTGATTGTACTGTTTGGGCACTCCACACCTGGAAGCTGAATGCCACATTTAACCCCAGGGCCTTGGCAGAGCACTGCAACAAACCCTTGTTGAAAGGTCTGGCTTAGGAGGACCCTTCATTTCCCCCTTGAAGGCTTTCTCTTCAGATCCAAAAAGGAAGACCCCCTTCCTCTCAGCTGCTTCCTACTAAGAAACCTTAGCTGTCAAATCCTAGGTCTCTGGATCCAATCCCAGCCCGGACTGTCTTGGATCCAAGGACTTCAGAGCCATGGAGCTGTGTCCCAGATCCAGGGCTTCTCCGGATCAGAGGCCCTCAGATCCAGCCAAGGTCAAGCCAACTTCGATCCAACCAGTTCATTGGATCCATCCATTGTGTTGGCTAGGCCCTTGGATCGAACAGGATCATCGAATCTGATTATAGCCTTGGAGGAAGTAGGAATTCCATCTACCTTCAAAAGGGATTCCAATTGGCTCCTAGCCATTGGAGCCATACCCCAGCACATAGGTTCATAGGTTGGTACTAGGCTATCAGCCCTAGGGCCTATATAAGCCTAGCCATAACAATTCCCTGGCTATTTCTTCCCATAATATTTACTTCTCAGGTCCCCTATCTAGCAGGGCAACTGATGTGATCCCCTGGGTGAATTTCCTATCTCCCATCCAATCGTTAAGGTTCTATTTGAAGAGAGACAAAGAGGTGCTCAGCTTGACATGCATGGGCAGTCTATTCCAGAGTATGGGGAGTCTCTGGGTCAGGAACCTATCCCTCCAGCATATTTTGTTCGTTGTGATGACCCAGGTTTAGATCCCTGGAGCATGTGGCTCTGAGAGAATGGGATTTCTTTAAGTGTAGCATGTCCAACAGCTCTGGGTTTGACATGGCCTTGTATGTTAAGCAGAGATCACCTCTGAGTAGGCGATATGCGACAGAGTATAGTTGGAGTTTTTTTAGATGGTCAGCATAGGGCATCTGCTTTAGTCTTGTGATTCTTTTAGTAAGGTATTTCTGTGGACTTTCCATTTGTTGCAGATGTCTTGTGAGGTACATACTAAATGGGGCATTGTACTCTATAATGGGTCTAATGAGGGATGAGTACAGTGAGACAATGATTTCCTTTTTTATGGATAAAAAGCCCTTAGTGATGAGGTGTGCCACATAGAATGACTGTTGTGGCAATGTGGTTCTCGAAGGTGAGACCACTGTCCACCTGTGTCCCTAAGTCCCTTATCACACTTTTGGTGTTTAGTGTACTGCCACTTATGTGGTAATTCTTGGGTACATGGTTTTTCCCAAAGGGGATAACTGTACATTTCTTGGCATTGAGCTTGACTCCATGGCTCTGGCACCAAGCATCTGTTTCTGTAAGGCCCTTTTGTAAAATATCCACATCATTTGGGGAGTCAATAATGGCTCCCAGTTTGCAATCATCTGCGAACTTTGTTAGCCATAGTCCCTTAGTGCTGGCCTGTACTTTAGAGAAGTAGATGCCAAACAAGAGCGGTTCCAGGACTGAATCCTGAGGTACTCCACTTGTCTGGAGCTGGATTTTGAGTCGGCTACTTTTATAGTGTGGGTTCTGTCAGTAAGCCATTTGGCAGCCCATCGAGTGACATAGGGATTAATGCCCAGCTTAGTAAGTTTATCTATGATTCCAGAGTGGGGAGTGGTGTCGAAGGCCTTGGCGAAATCCAGGTAGGCTGTGTGGACTGCCTTGCCCCCGTCCATGGCTCTGGAGATGGATTCGAAGAAGTCAATCAGGTTCACGAGACAAGATCGGCCCTTCACGAACTCAAACTGGGTGGGGTCCAGTGTTTGAAGGTTGCCAATGTCTTTGTTTCTAAGTTCCATGATAATGCGTTCCATGGCCTTGCAGATCAGGCTCGTCAAACTAATGGGACGATAGTTCCCGGGATCCAAGGTAGACCCCCCCCCCCTTGTGGAGTGGGATAACTGTAGTTGTGCACCACTAATTGGGCATGAAGCCTGAGGTGAGGCTATGATTAAACATGGCACTTAGGTGAGGTGCCAGTTCATTTTGTAGTTCATGTAGTACACAGCCCAGGATGTCATCTGGTCCCATGGATGCTGTATGCTTAGCTTAGGATAGTGTGTTTTTTACCTGTGTGTCCGTGATTACCAGAATTTGGAAATATTTTGGTATTGAGATGGGCCCTTTAGGGGGTGAGGGGAGGTGAAGTTGGCATTGAATCGATCTGCCAGGATATTGGCAATATCCTTGGGATCAGTATATTTAATGCCAGTCTGTTGTAGCTCAGAGCAGATCTGAGCATTGCCATTTAGATTCTTGACATGACTATAGAATGCCTTGTGGTTGTCCTTGGAATCTTTGGCAATTTTATTTTCATAACTAGCTTTGGAGGATTTTTATGAGGGATCTCAGCTTCTTACTGAGGCTGGTAAGGGAGTATTTTGCATTCTGGGATTTTCCTCTTTTCTGCAACGGTTTCTTCCTTCTGTTGTATAGTTTGTTTATGGCAAGGGACTACCAGATTGGCTTCCTTTTTTTGGAGGAGAGCGTCTTCATTCTGTTTGGAATGGCATGATTCATGCATGAGTGGATGTGCTCGTGCAGTGCCTTAGTGTAGGATTCAGCAGTTGAACTTTCAGTTCCCATCTGCATGAGTGTCATGAAGTTTCTCACTTCTGACTTGAGTAGCATGAAGTTAGCTTTGGAGAAGTTTTTTATGGAGGTTTCCCTACTGGGGTAGTGGGATGTGGACATCAAGCATAATTAGCTTATGGTCAGACTCAACCAATGAGGGGGTGACCACTGGTATGGAGCATTGATCTCCCATGTTGGTAATGACCAGGTTTAGGATATTTGAGCCCCTGTTGGGACTATGGATTAGTTGATCCAGGGCGTTGGAATTTATGAATTCCAAGAACCGTTAGGCAAAGGTGTTGGTACACGAGTAGTTTTCCCAATTAATGACAGGGTAGTTGAAATCACCCAGTATTAGGGTATTTGGTTGTATCTTAATATTTTCCAGTATGTTTAGAAAGGTGTATTAGGAATTTTGGGGCATGGTGGGGGATCTGTAGCAAGCTACAATTTGGATTGCAGTCTTACCTAGTGTTAGTTGCACCTGTAGAATTTCAGATGCATTGTGTTGGGCAACTAACCTGGAGGTGTGAATATCCTTGGTGAATATGGACACTCCGCATTTAGTGTTTCGGTCCTGGTTTGGTGGCTGAAAAGTGTGGTAAGAGTTGTAGCCTGGTATTGCAGGGGTGCTCTCTGGAGCCTTGAACCAGGTCTCAGTTACTGCACAGATATCAATGTTCTCCATTTTTAGGAGTGCCTCGAGAGAGTGCATTTTGAGGTTTAGACTTCTAGCATGGAGTAGCATTACCTTCAGATTTTGCATGCTTATATATGCTACGATCTAATATATGTTGCATAGCAGCAGGTCAGGGAGATCTCACTGTAAATCTACCCACTCCTCTTCCTCCTTTTGGTCTTTGAGGAGCCTCTTAACCTGAGACATGGACAGGATGATGAGGAGCTTCCTCAATGCCCAAATAGAGTTGGGTCTCCTAGCTACCTTTGCCCATCCAGTTAGTGGGACTTCGCCCCTCCCATTTTCTCATGCTCCTCTTCCAACCACAGTGGCTTTGGAAATGAGGGACCAGGATGCCTGCGGCCAGATTCTGTCGAGGCTGAGTATCCCCCCTTTTCCTGACCCCATCAGGGTCCCTGGCTTACTCTGTTCCCCCTCCCTCAGAGCAGAGTGAGCCCCATGCCACAGTGTTTTCAAAGACCAGACCATTCCCCTTGACACTTTGGCCTTTGATAGCTGTGGACCAGTATCATCCAGGCATCATGGTGCTATTTCTGGACTTGTCCTTCCTCCCTGGGTGACTTCTGCCTTGGATGTGGAGGATGGCATCACTTGCATTGTGGGTGGTAGAGAGGACCTTCTCCAGGACTGGAGTCTCATCTACTGCACCTCCCGATCCCTCCCTGCCTCTCTCTGCTTCAGCTGGTGATGCCTCCCATCCTGTCCAGGATCCTGCCCTTCCATTTGAACCTTATGCGGGTTCCCTCCCCTCTGGGAGTCCCTGCTTCTACCAAGTCCTCCCCAGAGCCTCTTGTGGAGGAGGCACTTGGACTCCCCCGTGGAGTCCCTCACTGAGGACATTGGCCTCGATGAAGGAGATGGGTCCCCCAGATCTCCGCCTGACAATGTCTCCTTTGGAGACATCCTTGAAATCTTGAAGCAAATGGGTGGATGGTCTTCCCAGCCCCCATCTTCAGAGGAGTCTGTGTTTCTGAAAGCCTTCGGGGTGGGCCCGCCTACTTCCTGGGCATCCCACCCTGCTGACGAGTTAGTAAATTTGATCACCAGTAGGGCCTGGAAGGAGCCCATGGTGGAACCAGTTCCAAAAAGGGCAAACAAATTGCTTAGCCCTCCTGCGGACCATTCTTTCTGAAGCAAAGGTGTCCCAGTCAATGCCATCGTGGTTGCCGCCGCCACTAAGAAGGAGCTAGCAGAGCTCCATGGTCCATCCCCCAAACAGGGACTTTTAGGCAATAGACCATTTTTGGAAGTGTGTTAATGCCTCAGATACTTTTGGGATGAGAGCAGTTAATTACTTGGCACATTTTACCTGCTTCCAAAGGGATTTGATCCAAGACATTTCCACTTCCCTTACAGAGTTGTTGCCGGTGGAAGAACTCAAGAAGTTGTCTTCTAAGCCATCCATTCTGACTTCCCTTGTGAATTCCTCTATGAGTTTAATTTCCAATGCTGCAGAAGCTACCTCTCAGGCAGCAGGTACTGGAATCACTGTGAGGCTTCATGCCTGGTTACATTTATGTGGGATTGCAGAAACCTTTCAAGGTGTCCTTTACCAGTGCGCCTTTCGATGCTTCTACTCATTTTGGACCTTCCATGAAGGACACTTTCACCAGCAGTGAGCAGGAAGGGAAGACCTTGTTTGCGGTCAGGATCAAGCTTTCCATGCCCCAGAGGTCTTTCTTTAAGACCCATCTGGAAACTAGGAAGATGTGGTTCTGGAAGTCACAGTCTCCCTTCCAAGAAGCTCCTGATGACACCTCTTCCAGAGGCAGGGGGAGAGGCTTCAATGACCACTGCTGCCATCGAGGCGAGGGGTCCACAAAATCAGGGCTCTAGAGAATCCTTCTCTGAGCAGTCCTATTAATGGTGCTGAAGCAGTGCCCAGCTGCTCTGCCCTGAAGGCAGTCGGTGTTGCATTTCCCTACACCCACTAGCCTGAACAAACATAATTTCTGATCAGTGGGTGTTAAATATCCTTTCCAGGGGCTATTTCATTCCCTTTTCAGAACCCCCTCCAGTGAGACATTACTTCCATGATGTTACACCCAGTCAAAGGGAGTTGGTCTTCAAAGAAGTTCAACAACTTCTTCTAAAAAGAGCCATCCAAGAGGTCCCAGCAGGACAAAGAGGATCCAGTACTATGCACCTATGTCCTAATTTGGATCTCAGCAAGTTCAATCTTTTGGTTAAGAAGTCAAAGTTCTGGGGGTCACTGCTCAGCCCATTCTGCCCCTCTTATGCAAGGCTGATTGGATGTGCTCAGTGGATCTCAAGAATGCTTACTATCAAATCAAGATAAACAGGTGTTCCAGGAGACATCTTCAATTCTGGTTAGTGGCCAATCGTTACCAGTTCAGAGCCCTACCCTTCAGTGTCACCACAGCCCCCCAGGTTTTTACCAAATGCATGGCAGGGGTACCAGCTCACCTGTGGCTGCAGGGATTTTAGTTCTTTCCGTACCTCGATGATTGGATCCTCGTGGCACTTTCAAGACATCTACTGCTACAAGTGGCTTCAGTCTCAGGATCTCACTCTAGGCAGGCTCTTTTTTCTCCCTTTGCCCAAGGCCACAATGATCATGTTTCCCTGTTGGGGTGGTGGAGGGGGCATTTTTAGGTGAAGACCGTCCAAGGTGCATGGTCTCAGGAGAGACCAAGTTGCACATAAATGTCCTAGAGCTGAGAGCAGTTTTTCTTTCATTGCAAGCCTTCCAGGACTTCCTGTCTCGAGGGGCACTTGCAATTCAGACAGATAACATGGCTGTGGTCTAGTATGTCAACAAACAGGGGGGGAACACGATCTTACCCATTGTGCAGAGAGGCCATGAGAGTTTGGGAATGGGCAATGTCCTCTAGGTGCTTCCTTCTTGCAATGCATATACCTGGGAATTCCAGTGTGTTGGCCGACAGGCTCAGAAGATTTATCTTGAGTCCTCATGAGTGGTCCCTCAATCCTTCAGAGGTGAAGCAGATTTTTAAATGTTGAGGTCAGCCATGCTGTGACCTCTTTGGCCCCCCCAGCCAACCACAAATGCAGAAGGTACTTCACCCTGATACCCCCTCTGGGGGAGTCACAGAGGGATGCCCTAATCCACGATTGGCCTATGGGTCTCCAATACTCATATCATCTTCCTTTAATTCCCAAGGTTCTGCAGAAATGCAATGCCTGAGAACATCCCTTATCTTCATTGGCCCTTTCTGGCCTTGTCAACCATGGTTCCCCTTCATCAGGTCTCATCTGAAGTATCCACCATGGGTACTGGATGCCCATCAGGATCTGATTTCCCATCCATTGTGGTTTCCTCTCCCAAACCTTTTGGACTTTTCGTCTAACCACATGGTTTCTCCCAGTGATTCTAAAACAGTCCAGGCTAGCATCTCCCATTAAGTGTATCATTCTAGCCTCCCAGAAAACTTCTACTAGAAAGGTTTATTGCAGTAAGTGAAAAGTTTCCCTATCTGGGCCAAGAGCAGGAATCTGGATCCATTTTCTGCTTCAGTTTCTGTCCTCTCTTTTCCAAGCGGGAGCAAGTTTCTCTACCATCAAGCTTCAATTGGCACTGATTACTAACTTTCATGAGAACACTGAGTCTACTTTTTTACCTAGGCTTTGCAAAGCATTTAGGAAAGGGGTCTTCCTGCTTAGGCCACCGGTTAAGGATCCCTTGCCTCCCTGGAACCTTACGTAGGTTTTGCAATCGCTGACTAGCAGCCCTTTTGAGCATGCTAGTTCCTACAATCTCAATTTCCTGTCTTGGAAGACAGCCTTCCTGGTGGCTATTACCTCAGCTAGGAGGGTCTCAGAACTGCAAGTTCCTACCATTACTCCCCCTTGTATGATTTTGCACAAGGAGGGAGTCTGTCTTAGGATGAACCCCTATTTCTTGCCCAAGATTGCTTCCAAATCTATTCTGAACCAATATATTCAGCTACCAGTGTTCTTCCCCAATTATTCCAATAAAGGGGAGTATATTCTACATACTTTGGATGTACACCAACAATTACAGTTCTACCTTCATAGGACCAAAGGTTTTCATAAGTCAGAGTAGCTCTTTGTGGCCTTTTCCCCCAATAGAAGGGGTCTTCTGGTTTCTGTGATCACTATCTCTAAATGGATCTCTAGCTGCATCTCCACTGTCTATGACCATAGCTATCTTGATGTTCCAGGAAGAATCAAGGCTCATTCTACAAGGTCCATGGCTACTTTTTCAGTATTTTTGGCCCGACTTTCTATTGATGACATTTGTACTGCTGCCACTTGGTCTAATCCTCACACATTTATATCGCACTACAAGATAAATTTGACTTCTAGGAGCAGGGCTTCCTTTGACTCCACCGTGCTCTAGAATGTCCTTCCTTGAGGCCTCCCAGGATAAATGGTAGCTGGGGACTCTGGCCCTATGGTGATGAATGATGACTCGGGTGATATCAGATTAAGAATTATGTACTTACCATAACTTGGCATCTGTGTTATCCTACATCATCATTCATTTCCCCTCCCACCATCCCCCTACCTTGTGGATCATGGAGAAGTTGTAGTGTTTTTCCTTCCAGTCTTGCAGGAGTAGTCATTAGGAACATGACAGCAAACTTGATCTGGGGGTTAGAGGGCAACAGGGCATCATGAGAGAGGGAGGAGCTAGAACCTTGGATCCATCTGTAGTATGTTGTCAGCTCAGATCTGATATTGGATCCTAGACCCTATGTTGATGAATGATGATGTAGGATAACACAGATGCCAAGTTATGGTAAGTACATAACTCTTTTTCATACTGGTGATGGACAACATTACCAAACAGGTTGGAGGGTACAGATCATCAAAGTTGCTGTATGCAGAAGATGTGCCATTACAGGCAGAATCTAAGCAATAATTTCAGCAAAGGATAGGGGAATGGAATGGAATAGAATAAAATGTAAAACTGAAGGCACATGGGATTAAAATGAGTACAGATAAGATAGTTGTAATGGCAACAAATGGGGGAAATCAGAAAACCTGAGACTTTTAACAGCAGTTTCTGTTCTAGATTCAATTGAAACTCTATCAGAGCAGGTATTTCACTAAGGATTTCCCTATTCCTTTCTCTTTGCCTATACTCAGATGTCAATCCTTGATAAGGAAGGTATTCTCTAGTCTGTAATCCAAATGTGTTCTTGGCTTTTTCCTAGTCTATTGCCTTTCCTGTCTAGATATTTGCTCCCAATACATTGGTTCCTTTGCCAGTTTTCTACAGTAAATTCCAGCCTCCTCTTGTCTGTTCTGTGTACACCTAATTGCAGTCAACCCTATTGGCACAATCTTCTTTCTCCATTCTTGTGATGGCTTAGGTTTTCAAACACTTTCTGCTACTTTATGAATGTAATATTCTGCTTTTTAATTCTCAAAATTGTGTGGGTTTCTAATACCATGATGGGAATGGACTCAATTCCTAAGTCAAAGTATGATTAAAGTTCAAGAAATTAGAATTGTTTCAATCTTTGATGACAGCCAGAAGTGCTCTTCTCAGCACCCACAATGTGCCCAGTAATGACTCCTTCTGCAATTCGTACAGAGTTACATGTATTGGTAACATATCTAAATACAATTGTAGATTCTTTTTCATAAGACCCATTGCTCCTACTACTATTGGAACTGTCTGGTTATCTTTCTTCCACATTGATCTAATTTATACCTGCAAATCCTGATATTTTATGACTTTGTGTTTCTCTGTACACAAGACACTGTAGTCACTGGGTGTGGCGATTTCAATGATCACTGCTAGTTTTGTCTTCTTTTCATGGACCAATATATCCCATTTTCTCACATCTATCTTTTGAACTGTTGGTAATGGGTGATCCCATGAGATGTAGACTTCATCATTTTCTGTGGTGCTTTATGGCTCGTTTCCATGTTTTTCAGCCACTTCAATACCATAATGTTTGCACAATCCCCAGTCAGACAGTCTTGCCACATTATGATGCATTTCAGGATACAGTCCTTCTGCCATTAGTATATCACAACCAGTAACAAGGTGTGTGACTGTTTCCAATTTTGTTTTACAAAAGCTACATTTATCTATTTCTCCCACATGTTCAATGGACTTTGTAAACCAATGTGTATGTAGCCCACTATCTTGGGCGCCAGTATTAACCTTTCATCTCTTGGTTTGAATTTGTCTCTCCTTAGCCATTCCTGTCTTCAATCCTGATCAACATGAGGTTCTTCCAGAAGTTTTCTTTATTTACAACCATATTTATGCATTTTCCACATTACTTGCCTTCTCATCTGATCCTTCACCATATAGTCTTTATTTTGTTTTTTTTGGCACATTCATTTGCTGCCTGATTTTTATCTACTTCTGGTTTGATTTCCATTCCTGCTTGACACCAATATGCTTCTGCTAGACTAAGCAGGGAAGTCAGCTTAGATTTATTCTCCTCATGTTTCAAAACATTCACTATGTTTGGGTGTTATGAGGTCAGCAGATATGTGTGCAGTCCTACAATTGCAGCTCTATACATGTAATCAATTTCAAGGATGCCCATACCTCCTTCGGAAATGGAGAATATATAATCTTGGTATGCAGTGATTTTTATAAATCATAAGGTGAACATGAAGCATCCTTCTTGTTTTCCTGTATGATGTATCCAACACATTTTGGGTCCAGTTAATTACTCCAAAACTGTAAGTTAGGCCAGGAAGAACAAATTGGTTTATAGCTTGAATTTTGTTCCTAGATGTCAGTGCTGTTTTCAGGATTAATTTAAGTCTTCTAAAATATTCTTTACTAAGTTTATTGCATTTGTTCATGTTTTATTGTTGATCCTTTGTCAATTCCCAAATATTTATACACTCCCTCTTGCTCAAGTTCTTTTATATCACATTATTGTCCCAAACTGATGTTTTCTTGGTGCTACATTTTTCCTGCTTTAAAGGTTGCTTTTACACATTTATGAAGGCCAAATGACATTCATGCATCATCTGAAAAAGTTCTGACTACTTGCAGTTGTACTTTCAGTTCCTCATCTGATGAGCTATAGTTTTAAATCATCAACAAAGAGAAGATGAGAGGTTTTTACACTTTGTTTTCTAGGAGCCAAATTATAGTCATGGCCTAATCTGTTACGTAGCTATCTTAATGGTTAAGGGCAAGACATGTTTTCTAGGAGCCAAATTTTAGTCATGGCCTAAACTGTTACGTAGATATCTTAATGGTTAAGGGCAAGACAGAATAGCACTGGTGACAGGGAGTCACCCTGGAATATCCTCCTTTGAATTTGTATCCCTGGAATAATAATTTGTCCTTTATCATGACTTAATTACAAAGTTATCTGACACTGTTTCATGGTCACTGTAATGTAGTCGATCAGTGTAGGGTGTATCTTATACATTTTTAAGCACTCTTTTATCCATGAATATGGGATACTATCAAATTATTTTTTTTTAGTCAATCTATGCCATACTTAGATTCTTAACCATTTTACAGTTCTCCATTATGACTTTATTTAGCAACAAATGATCCTTTGTTTCATATAGCTTTCTTTTATTACCCTTTTGTTCTATTGCCATGATTGTATTTTATTTTAAATGACTATAAACTTTGTTGACATCAGTTCCTACTCATAATATTATATGTGTTTGTTGTTATTCTCCGTAAGGATATGAATCCAAAATTCCACTCTATCCTTATATCTTGAATCCCCCTCCCCCACTTTATCATCATTCCTTTCCACTTTGAATTGTAGCGTTCTGCTTGTGTTATGTATATGAGCCTTAACTGTGTGGCTGTAGAGTGTCCCTTCAAATCTGTTAGTCGTAATCCACCTTTTTATATTGGAAGGATCAGGTTATCTCAGTTGACCATTGCCCTTTCCCTTCCCAGATAAAATCCTTCAAGTCTTCATTAATTACTGTCCACAGCTTCTCCTCTAATTGATAAAAATATGCATGACCTGTATATAAAAAATAAAGGGAATAAAAACATTTTCTTTGCTTGTATCTTGCTATCCATACCCATAAACAAGTGCTTTAAGCTGCTCAGTTTTTGTATTATCTATAGTTTAGTCTCTTCCAAATATCCTTAGCTGCCATAAGAGAATCCTTATAAATCCATACTCTTAAATACTTCATTTTACAGTGTCCCCATAAGTATGGATATTGCTGGCCCAATTCATGTGTGGGTACATAGTTTATAGTTATAACTTTTGTTTTATCTTCATTAACTTTTATCTCCCAAAAAGGTATGAAACTGCCTCAGGATGTTCTACAACAATGAAAAGTAATTTTCTGCTCTTATCAGGTACAACATATCTGTAAATAATGCCAATTGTTCTTGTTTATGATACCAGTTATACCCTTAAACTTCTGAGTCATTTATTTTCTTTGCAAATGGCCTTAAATATAAAGCTAATGAAGGGGAAAGAGGATATCCCTGCATTCTTCTTGTGTGCAGACACAACTTGTCAGAGAGGAACACTCCCACTTTAATTTTTGCCTCTGATCCCTCATGCATCCTCCTAATTAACCTTATTATTGTATCAGGGAGTACAAATGCTTCCATTGCCTACTCATAAAATTACAGCTTGCTCTATCAAATGCTTCCTCTGCATCAAGACCCAACAACCACAGCAGTATTTCTTACACACTGTATCCCTCTACATCATCATTGTTCTATTAAAGTTGTCAAATGTTTGCCTTTCCTCCAGAAAACCACATTGATCCATATACATTTACCATTTTTTTAGCTATTATAGACATAACACTTTATAACCATGGTTTAAAATTGAAATGGACCTACATGAAGCTGGGTCTGATGGGTCTTTACCAACTTTATGTACTATAGCGACCACAGCTTTTTTCCAAGATGTTGATGCTTCCCCTCCTTGTAAAATATTGCTAAACAAAACCTTCAAAATCATTAACACTTTCTTCTCTTCTAGCTTCCAAACCTCCACAGGAATATCATCTATTCCTGGAGACTTTCCTACAGATTGTACACTACTGTTTTATCTCTTCTCCTCCTTCTATCTTAATTATTTATTGAGTCTCCTCTACCTCTAACCTTGACATA
The DNA here is from genome assembly GCF_019279795.1 of Protopterus annectens. Taxonomy (NCBI): domain Eukaryota; kingdom Metazoa; phylum Chordata; order Ceratodontiformes; family Protopteridae; genus Protopterus; species Protopterus annectens. The sequence goes on along the minus strand of NC_056744.1, from coordinate 1,171,859,250 downwards.
CTTAAGTCTTCCATAAATATTTCCATTTGTGCTCTTTCTTGATTTCCATATTTCTCTGCTTTATACAAATTGCCATAAAATTTCTGAAATATCTTTAATAACTCTGCAAGATTTCCAGTTATTTTTCTTGTTATTGGCTTCCCATATTTGTCAATAACCCTTTCTACTTTCTATTTCCTAAGTTGTGCTAAGTGCGCAGGATTTATTAGCAAAAAAACAGTTACTTAACAGCAATATTTTTAAACTCATGCGTATTATACAGATACTTCCTTATTTTCTCTGTACCACTCTGCAATTGCACCTCTTGTTCTGTGAAATTACCCTTATTCTGCAGTACTTTTAACCTTTGTCAGCCCCATTAAATAATTTGTGTTACTTCTTAACCATATATTTTTTTCTTTTATTTCTGTCATATTGATAAATTCCACTTTCATTTTCTCCCACTCACTATCTGAATAAATTTCTACCATCCATTCCTTAAATTCCTCTCTTTTTAACAGGTAGGCGAGGGAGCGCCAGACTCTAATTTTTTCTTCATTACCCTGCATTTTTGGCACATGATCTGAAATAGTTACTGGATGTGTGTCAAAACTTTTAATTAAATGCACACATTCTTGTGAAATATATTTTCTGCCTAGTCTAGCTCAGTTATTGTACCCTGGGGAATTATATGTAAATTCTATGTTCCTACTACTGAATTCATGTCTTCCACACCAAATATTTTTGTAAATTTATTTGGAAATCTATTATTTTTTTTGTATATGCTCCCTTCTAGGTACCCTGGATATATCCTCACTCTTGTAAGTCAAATACCAGTCCCCACCTATAGTAACATTCTGTGCTGAAAACTGATTATTTCTCCCAAAATTTCTTAAGCTCCATAATAGCAGTTTTAGGTGGAATATAAATACATGTAAATGTAATCCTCCTACCTTGCCAGTAGCCCATTACTAGAACAAATCTACCATTATTATCTTTCTTTTTCATCTTCTATCACTACTGGAGCTCCTCTAGCAATTAGTATAAGTACTCCTGTTTTCCTATGTCCTTGATACTCTGTTGAATATCCCTCCTGAAACTTTTTTCTTTATCAAATTCATGTTCTCATTTCTTTCAAAGTGTGTCTCCTGTAGCATTGCTATGTACAGTCTGCATTTTTTAATATAATTCAATAATCATCTTTTTGTCTATACCCATGGGGACATTCACATTCCAATATAATATGTTTAGTGTGGCCATTATAATAAGAAGTTAGCATTCCCACCTGCTATATATGATAATTTTTTTAAATGTGTATTTCCATTTTTTTTTGTTACATTCACCCACTAAATTTTGACATGTTGATCTTTTTTTATACAGTTGTTTCTTCTGATCTCCATTTGAACCTATGTCATATTTTACAAGACTTTTTATTTTAATGAAAACCTGGAAAAAACACCCCCCAGAACAGCCCCTGTGCCTATTAATTTAAAACACCCAAAATTATGTACATTTTCAAATAATGACATTTAACCCTCCTGATAGGAACAAATTGACAGCTGCACACACAGGCAAAAATTTAGTTAAAATTAAGGTTATTCATGCTAAGACACGTGTTACCCTTACTCAGTGCTTCTACTTACACCAATTGCTGTCTGCGCTTATCTTAACTTTATTCCCCTCCCAGATGTAAAAACAGCTTACATGTTTCAGAAAACAATAACTTTTAGCCTTGAAAAAGAGCTCTGGCTTTTATTGTATACCAGTTATCATATCTCCATTGAAACCTAGGAATAAAATGTACATCTGCCCTCAGCTACAGGCTTCTCTAACTGAACACTTATTTGCTAAATGAAGAGTTTTCATTACATTCATTACATAATTACATTATCATTAAATATCATTATTATTATTATCATTAAATAATTACATTACCAAGTTCTTATCTACTCTCATTGTATATTTTGTACACTTGTATTTTCAACCAAAAGGGTGAATATCCTTTTATTGTATACTAACGGCTGTAAAGTCTACAATCTGTATGCTGCTACTCTTTAATGTCTCTTTTGTAAATGTTTCTTCTCTCTGTAAACTTATGGAGTTTTTCTCCCCAGGACTCCGCTGAAAATGGACACTTGTTGTCCAGTTGGACTATCCTGGCAAACAAATGTTAAATTCAGTGTTCTCTTTATTTGTTTACTCAAAAAAATATTACTAGGTTAAGCCAAGTGCCTTAATCCAGGTATTCACCTATGCAAATGTAAGAGAAAATGGGTCTATATCACATAGTCGAAGTTACATAACTTTGGACACCTAAGGGTTGAACCATTATGTTCAAAGTTACATAACTTCAACTACCTAAGAAAAAAACACACAATGGACACCAAAATAAACTGTTGTAAGCAGGGGGCAAGCCCCCCCACACCCCTGCTACTTAAATATACCAAATCTGACATTGCACCACATTGAAGTGAATGGAAACCTCCGCCTATGGAGATTTCCATTCACACACTGCAACTTTTACAAATTCGAACATATGGTCTTGACCATATGTGGTTCGAACTTGTAAAAGTTCGATGACGTGATAGGAACCCAGAGAAAAAATATCAACTCTTCATATATTATAATCTGTGCACTTTTATACCCCAACCCCACTCCAACAACCCAAGATTACAGCATATTAACTTTAAACATGCTTTTGTCCAGCATTGCTTCTCTTTTTATATTGTAATGCCTATATTTCTTCAAACTAAAAAAGAAGAGAAAAAAGGCACTTCCTTACTGTAGTATCTTTATCACATACAGCGGTAACTGAAAATTATTTACTATATAACATGAAATTTATACACTGAGATGTTTTATACAAACATGATTAAAAACAAAAAATGTTTTACTTGAGTTACTAAAGTTTCCTTTCAAACGTTAATGTCATGAAGTGAGGTATTTGCTTTTCAGTCCCCACAAGTTTAACAAAGTCAAGAAAGGTCCAATCTTTCCCCTTTTTTCTCGCAAAGCCACATTTCATAAATGTGATTAATGATATATAATCTCACATTCATTTGCTAATTTCAGTGTTACTGTTTCCTAACTCTGGACTCTGGTTAAAGTCCAAGGAATTCCCAGTTCTTCTAGTTAAGTAATTGCTTTTCTCTGTCTTTCAAACATCTTCCTTTGGAACATTGGAAAAGGTTTCACTGACAAAGTATCTGTATTAGCTTTATTTTCAGAAGGATGAGAAGCAGAGTTCTCTTTTGTTTGTTGGCTCACTTTTTGTCGGACAAACTTTTTTATTTCCTCCTTAGCCTGTTCTACGTCAAAAATATATTTGATCCTCCAGACAAAAATATTCTGAAGACAGCTAGATGCAACAGCTTGAATCTCACACCTGTTTCTTGATATTCCCTGATTACTGTGATCATTTTTCTTCTCTTTTGCCTGTTTACAGTAAATAATCACTTTCCACAAACACTTTAGTGTCTACAATTTTTACTACTTTGCCCTTCTGTGACAGTTTTGTCAGGCTCAACTCTTTCTCCTGGTATAATTGCATCTTTACTAATATAGGTCTTGGCTGCTTTCTCATGGCCATGTTTGGAGCATACACATGATGTGCCTTTTCAATTAACAAATCCTGCTGTGGAATACCAGTCTCATTGCTTATTTGTGCCTTCATAAAATTAAAACAGCCTATTCCTTCCAGTTTCTCTGGTACAGCAGAAAATATCAGATTTTCCCTGTGTGCTCTCTCCTCTAAGGCTACCATTTTTGAAACAGCTCTTCTTGAGAAGTCTCTTACTCAGTAATTTTTTTCTTTATTTCATCCTTTGGGTTTTGCAGTTTTACCAGTTCATCTGAATAGCTGTTTAAAGCTTCTTTCATTTGTCCTTCCTTTTGTTATTTGAGTTGATATACTCCTTCAGTGTTTTGTTTATTTTAATCACCTCTGAGCACATTTAATTTATTTTTCCACAGTGTTAATGGAAGCCATCTCTCGGACCAAAGCTGGAGCTGTAACTGCTTTTTGCTGAACAGCTGCACGATTCTTCCCAGTCCGTGTTTTCACTTTAGCTTTTCTAGTTGATTTTCTTTCAAGCTCTCTAAGTTTCTTCTTTGCTGGCATCTATGCAGTATACTTACTTACCAGTAACTGAATTTACTAAATCTGGCAGATTTACTTGCCCCTATCTCTCAATTTCTTTTTCACACTGTGAGAGCTGAAATTAAGCTGTTAATCAGTATGCAGCAATCTTGGAAGTCTCTTCCTTGGCTGTATTTCAATCCAGGTATGATTTGGTACCATTTGGGTAAAATAACTTAAAGACTGTTGGGTAAATCTATTTGAATCCCAGTCCAGTTCTTAACATTGCACAAAACTTAGAATTAAGGTGTTCTTCAGTGTTCATGTCTTAAACGAGTAATCATTGTATTTGAAAACTCTGGACTCACCCATCTTTATAATTATCCCTCTCTTCCATAGGTTTGAGAGGATCTTCTCCTTTTGTGAGTAAGATTTTAGTTGTATTATTATTGGTCTGGAATGCCTCATGGTGTTCATGTTCAGAATATCAACATGATGTACACATTCTATCTTGATTTCTTGCTGAGGTATACCTATCCACTGGTGTATACGCTGCATCATAAACTCCTTGCAGTTGTTTCTTTTTCTCAAACTGATGTAAAGCAAAGGTCGTCTCCTCTCAGTCCGTGCTGACATCTGTTCACGTCATAGGGAATATAAGGTTTTATGGCATGGATATACTATGATTGCTATCTTTAAAGGTGTTAGCAGTCAGTTTCCATAAACTGAACCAGGCTGCAATGTAAAATGCACCTGCACATGAGTCTAATGATCATATAATAAAGTGCATGGAAATAATGTTTGGTCTCCTGATGCATTCTCCCTCAGTACAGTGCATAAAGGAAAAAAAAAGTAATGACAATAATCAATATATATTAATAAAAGTATTTGCATTAAAACATTCAGTCATTTGAGAAGAAATGAAGAAGTTAAACTTAATATAGAATTGTGGTTGGCATAACTAGAGATTACCGAACAATTTTTTTATTGCAAAATACATTCCTGAAGATAAGCATGTAGCAACATTTTTCAATCTCACTGGTGTTTCCAGGCATAGTCTAGTTTTCAACATTGTCCAGCAGTTAAAAAAGAAAAGATAAAAGCTACAGGCAAATCACTGAAATGTTAAACTGACATTCTGAACCCAAACCATTGATAATAGCAGCAAGGTTTCATTTTATTCACCAGATCAGAGATCCAATGAACCTGTAATGCAATATGTAGCTAAAGTGAGACAGTTTGCATGAAGCTGTGAATTTGGCGCTAACTTGGATGAAGTACTAAGATAAATTTATAACTGGTATTTGTAGTAAAGAATGTCAGACAAATTTGTTATTCATTATTTATATTACATTTAATTTGTATAGTTTATACTAATGGTATGTTAATTGCATATAAAGGATGCACAACAACTGAAGTATGAGGTACTTGGTAGAGAAGTATGGAAAACTGAAATTTCATCAAGTAACCAGAAACATTAAAGATTGTATTGTCATTGTTGTTGTTGTGTCTTTCGGCTTATCCCGGTTAGGGGTCGCCACAGCGGAACTCTGGTCCGCTAATGTTTGGTAGTAGATTTTTACGTGCCGAGTTACTAGCCCTGTCGCACAACCTTCAATGAAGGCATGCCCATTCAGGCATGCCTCCACACAGAAGACGGTCTAGCTGAGAATCGAACGGGACAACATCTTGCTGTGAGGCGACAAATGCTACAGCAGCACCACAAATCATATATCACAAGACTGTTAATTTAAATAAGTAGAATAACTTAATTAGGGGCAGTTGGGACATGGCTACAGTGTACTATATAAAGTAGAAGGAACAGCTGGCTGAAAGGAGATAAAACTGCTTTGTGTGGGAGGAACTGGTTTCAGAAACTGGTGCTAAACTGGTAAAAGATAAAATTTGTGAGTCAAAGTATTTGAGAAAGTTAAAAACTATTAAATAAGTTCTGGAAATGCATTCTTAGGTATTTAGAGAGGAACTAGGTATGCTGTGTAGTGTGAACAAGGCAGTTTCTGTGAATCCACATGCCTCAGGAGAGTTCTTTAAGATTCAGCCCCTACCATTTGTGATGAAAGAGAACATTTTTACATAATATTTCCACTTCATGCCTGCCAGCAATTACTCCCTTGCTATGGATCTTTGGCACTTGACCGCCCTTCACTAGGTGAGAGCCAGCTAGAATAATCATCATTCAGCAGACGTGAAGTGAGTTAAGTTGCCTCCCCCCAGCCTATTTACCAGTTCACATGTCAGGGCTGTCCATAATGCATTGGCACAAGGGCTTAGATTCACTTCCCAGACCATAACTTCCCACCTTTAAGGGTAGACCATAACTGTTTTCCGGCTGGGGCACTACATGACAACCCTGGAAAAATTAACACTGCATACACTTGTAAGGAGATGGATTTTCTAATTAGCCCATGTCCCTACCTCATTAAGCTGATATGCACACCACTATGATGGGGTATAAAATACTGGATTACGGAGCATGCTGTAGTCTTCATGCTTAGATTGTCAGCTGCAGTGATGCACACTCCTTGGTACATTCAGATGCCTGTTGTAAACCATCACATTTCTGCATTGATTATCTGTCTCTACTAATGGTCAGTAGAGCAGCAGGTCAATCCACCATCTTTCTCTTCAGTGGTCAAGCCAGCAGTGCCTACTTACTCCTACTCCCCATTGTCAGGTCTCCCATTGCCTAGGTTGCTAATCTCTCCTGGTTTGTTCAAAGGGATTTATCCTAAAAATACACAGAGAAGCATAATGAAAGAGAAAGCTGATAAAGCGTTAGAAAGGTAAATGTTTACCAGGCCAGAAAAACATAGTGAATGGGTTGCACCTAGTATTCCAGTGGTAAAGATGGAAATATTACATTTGGTATTCTCATGTTTTCTCTCTCAGTACAGTGCATACATGAAAAAAATGGTGACAAGCTAATAAAAGTATTTGCATGGCTACATTTATTCAAAGCTTTCTTGTGCTTGGCTTGGACACCTGTGACTGCAAGACATAGATTGCTTCAAAAATTCATCTGGATCTACAAATCTGATATAAAGCTTCCTTGTTCCTGGCTTGGAGACCTGTGACTGTAAGACTTGCATTGCTTCTAAAATCATCTGGACCTGCAAAACTGATATAAAATATTTTTTTTTGCACTTGCTCTGTTTCAGTGATATTTAACACTTCTGTGTTGTATTTATTTATTTGGTTGAATTTATCACTAGTTTTCAGCATGTACTTTTTAAAGAAACTTCGTCTGTTTGTTACTGTACAGCTCGTAGGTTGATTAAACAATATTCTGATATTTCCTAACCTCCTCTGATACTGCAAAAGCTATTCTGAGTAAGTCTGCCAATATATTTCTAAGTTTTGCAAAGTTTTTGTGTGTTGTGGACATTTTTCAGGGTTAGTGAATTTTTCCAAGGATTCATGATATGGCAGGAATTCTTACTTCTGTTGTAAAGCATGTGTTACTGCACTTGAGCTGAAGGCCAATTTGGTTTACACTGGGAAGGTTCTTTTGTTTCTTTTTTGTGTAAAAGCATTGTGTTTGCACATATAAGCAAATCTCTCCAGTTTAAAATCCTCTATAAGAAACTCTCCATAGTCTCCCACTGTTCACAGCTGCTCAAAGAGCTCTAATTTTTGCAGAGAGTGGTACCACTGCAGGTCATCTAATAGTATACTACTAGCATTCTCACTTTGACCTTTAAGTGACTCACTCCTTCCCATCTAGAAATTGTGTTTCCTTGCCTTACATAGCATAGGCCTACTGAATCTAGACTGCTTGGTATTACTGTGCACTTAGACCAGCCATCTTACATTAAGAGGGCCTCCCTGCACCTTTTGGCAGAAGTGTGTAGCTCAGGACCTATTTGAGTTGGGAATTGCTGGAGAAAGGCTCAGTTTAGGGCTTTCCCATTGGTAGTTGCATTAAAACTGTTTAAATTTGCCTGTATATAAGCCTCACGTTTGCACAGGTTTGCGTTCAGTTTACCAGAGCTGCTCAATGTTTGACAACTTTAGCCAGTGGTCTGCAGTACATCTGCACTGAAATCCATGGCATCTACTGAAAAAAAAATGAAAAATAAGTATATTTTAAGCCAGCACTGAACTTTAACTGTATTTAATTGAATTACTGCCCCTTTTTGGCTGTTTGTATCTGCTTTCTACTCTGAATTTGAAATTTTGTCTCTTTGCCTTATATAGCAATAGGCTAGATTCAGGTGTGCTGAATCTAGACTGTTTGGTATCACTGTGCTCTTAAATCAGCCATCTTACATCAAGAGAGCCTCCCTGCACCCTTGTGGCAGAAGTGTGTAGCTCAGGACCCATTTGAGTTGGGGATTGCTGTAGAATGGCTCAGTCTGAGGCTTTCCCATTGATAGTTGTGTTAAAACTGTTTAGATTTGCCTGTATATAAGCCTCATGTTTGTGTAGGTTTACGCTCAGTTTACTGGAGCTGCTCAACATTTGGCAACTTTAGCCAGAGGTCTGGAGTGCATATGCACTGAAATCCAAGGCATCCACTGAAAAAATTGAAAAATAAGTATATTTTAAGCCAGCACTACACTTTGTTAACTGTATTTAATTGAATTACTGCTTCATTTTTTGCTGTTTGTGACTTAGTCCAGCTAGCCCACTTCCTTCCCAAATACCACATTCAGAAAAATCCTGCCACAATGAACAGGCAGTTTCCCATCCTTTCTCCTGCCAGCTTGATTGATATGGGCATCTTGAGGCAATGTTGCAATTGCTTCATGTATACTGACAACAATTTACTTCTAAAGCAAACTAACACCCTACCTGAGAAATGCAAATATACTGTGGAATTGGAGTCAATTCTGTCACGTAAAAAACTAGACACCAAATAGTTTGTCAGCATACCCTCTTCACCTCTCATGCAAACCTCATCTCTCACACAAAATAAGGTCATACACATAAACCCATATACGCAGACGTACTCACTAAAAGCCTACCAAAAGAACAGAGACCTCCCAAATGCACACCATCCACCCTCACCACTAAGCATAAAGAAACCACTACACACATCAGCCCACACACATTTCAACAAATAAGCCCCTAAGGCAAAACACATCAAATGTCTTGGTCATAGGCAACTCCACAGTGAGACATACAGATCTCCCCCTCACCATACTGGACAAGGAGAAGGTACCAGTCAGCTGCCTATCAGGTGCCAAGATCCAAAAAATCATGTATGCAGTCAAGTCACTCAACAAGTACTGTTTTGACTCTGTCATAGTCCATGTTGGAGTGAATAACTTGAGATGTACCTCTCTGGACTATATGAAAAGAGATATAATGGAACTCTCTGATTATGTGCCCCAGCCAGGTATGTCCCTAGCCCTAAGCAGTATCTTATCCTCACCCAGGATGATGCCACAATATAAACAAAAAAGGACTGACTTCAACAGTTGGCTCATTTTCTGGTGTCATTCCAGGGGGATCCAGTATCTGTCAGCCTAGGAAGATATGGCAAACAGACCTCGCGCACCTGTCCCCCTTAGGCTTTTGGATACTGGAAAAGGCCCTTGCCTCTCTCATAGTGCCTTTTTAAGCAATGTGAAAACAACAAATTTTCCAACATAAAATCTAATTGAGACACACTCAGGGTCATATTGCTTAATGCTAGGAATTTAAACACAAAACTATACTCCTTGGAAGCACTCCTCACCTTGGAGGATGCTGACATTTATGAATTACCAAGACATGGTTCAAGGCTGCTGAGAGCACCCCAGCTGTGCAAGGCTACAATGCCTTCCACATGTTGAGACCTCAAAATGAGTGTGAAGGAACCAACGGTGGAGGTGAATCCATCTTCATTAAATCCAAATACACTTTGAGACTGGTTATATAGCATGACTCTCTCAAACTACTCCATGTCCAATTAACTATTGGGAAAGTACCATACCATGTCATTGCTATCAATAGATCTCCACCATGAACCATGATAGGCACACTGTCTACCTCAATTTACTGAAATCCCTCACCATACAGCCCAACACCTTAGTCATGGATATGTCAACTATCATTCCATAGACTGGGGGACATACACGAGCAAAACCATGCTCATTCAGAGGTTCCTGGACTTTGTTAACACAAATGCTTTGGAACAGATAGTCTGCACCCCCACTAGGGGCTCTAATGTTCTTGACATAGTACTCAGCAACATGCGGTGGGGGGTTACTATTCTTCTCCATGAGTGATTCTATCCCTGGTTAAGTCAGACCACAAATCAGTCTTGTTTGAACTAACTACTGGAACTGACACCCTTACAGGAGCAAAAAAATCATAAAAAACTTCACCAGAACTAACTACAGCTTACTAAACAATGATATAAAAAGCTTCATACCTCCTGCAATTGCAGACATCAATGATAACTATGCAGAAGTGTACACAAATGCCCTGTACAAACACTTAACAATGGCATAAACTCTGCTGTACCTGACCGGATCAAAATTAGGTCTTCCCATAAAAACAAGCCACAGTGGTGGACTTCAAGTATAAGCAGATTGTATAACAAGAGGAAGTAACTGTTGTCCAAAAGCAAGAGGAATATTACTCTGCAGAGGAAGATTTCCCTCCTAAGCCTAAACAAGAAAATCAGATATCTTGTAAAGCCTTCTAAATAAAATTATGAAACTAAAATTGCATCCTTAGCCAAGGATAATCATAAGGCATTTTTTAACTACATCTGAAATCTAAATGGGAGTGCCCAGCTATGTGCCGAACTGGTTGTAGATGGGATCACTCATACTACACCAGAAAATATCACCAACCTGCTAGCTGAGAGATTGAGTGCAGACTTCACCTCCCCCCATCCCCACCTACCATATACCAAAAGATAGCTGACACCAGTCCCCTGCCTAGTATCTCTAGAGAACAGGTCATCTCTGCACTTGCCAAGGCCAAAACCGCAACCTCAGTGGGAATAGATAATATCCCAGGTTGTTTACTAAACAATCTAAAACAAAACCTAGTGGACCCAATTGGAGTTCTATTTAATCATAGCTTGAGAACTGGCTATGTTCCTGCAGAATAGAGAACAGCAACAGTAATCTCCCTGCACAAAGGGTGGGCCATCAACTGACTCTGGGAACTCCAGACCCATAAGTATAACCAGCCTCATCTGTAAGGCCATGGAAAGAATTATCATGGGCCTTATTAACAAGGACATAGGCAACCTCCAAATGCTAAACCCACACAGTTTGGCTTTGTTAAGGGTAGATCATGCTTATTAAACCTGGTAGATGTCTTTTAGAATGTCACCAAAGCTATGGACAAAGGTAAGACACTGCATACAGCCTATCTCGAACTTCCCAAGGCTTTTGACACAATTTCCCACTCTGGCGTCATTGAGAAACTCTCCCAAATAGGGATTAACCCTTATGTTACTAGATGGGTAACCAGTTGTCTCACAAACAGAACACACTCTGTCAAAATTGGTGACTCCACCTCCACCAGTAGACCCTTCACCAGTGAAGTACCACAAGGGTCTGTGCAGGGCCCCTTACTGTTTGGCATCTATTTCCCAGAAGTTCAGGCCAAATTAGAAAACCTTTGGCTCACCAAGTTCACTGATGATTGCAAACAATGTCAACATATTATGAAGAAGGGCTTACACAAACAAATGTTTGGTGCCCAAGCCATGGTATAAAATAAAATGCAAAAAATGCATTATTATTCCCTTTGGTAAAACAGAATTCCTTACAAATTACAATATTGTCAGCAGTCCCCTGAGTTCCAAACCAGTGGTGTGAGACTTGGAAGGACAGGTTGATAGCAATCTGAACTTTAACCATCAAGTTTCCACAATGGTAAGGAAAGACTTCTACGTAGAACAGCTCATCGGCAAGGGCATTGCATCCACTTCAAGGGATGTTATAACACCACTGTACTTGACCCTCATCAGACCACTCACTAATACAGTATAATGCACCCTTTTGCATGTACCTCACCAGACACCTATAGTGGCTGGACAGACCTTAGAGGTTTCTCACTAAGAAAATATAGGGACTCCAAACCATGACCTACATAGACAGGCTGAAAGCTCTGTCACTTTACTTTGTATCGTATAGGCAGCTGAGAGTTGACTTGTGCCTGGCATATAGGGAAATCTCCAACCTTGCCCTAAAAGAAATGTTGCACATCTGCAAGTCAAATGGCTGAAGATTCAGTCACTCTAGGGATATCAACTTAGCTTGTGACATTAACAGATCATGCTGGAGAGACAGATGTGTCTCGGAGAGACTGCTACCTCTCTGGAATAGACTCTTATTCATGTAAAACAGAGCTCCTCACTGACCCTATTCAAATGCAACCTAGATAATTGGATGGGAGACTGCAAATTCACCCCTGGGGTGGTACCCATGTCCCTCATGGACAGGGGGTATCCGTTGTTGATCACAGACCCACTCTGTTCATAAATTCATTCTGCAAACTACCCAAAAAAGAACAAATGGAGATACGTAGGGTTAACATGGCTAGACTGTAAAGGCTGTAAGGCCGCTAGCCTACTAACCTCCTATGAACTTTAGTTTCATGTGTGTGTTGACTACAAGTTAGAGTAACCATGCTGCTATACCAGAAGTATATCAGCTACCAACAGGAGAACAGTTAATGGCCATATTGCATGCTGGAACTGTGTTCTTAAAAGCTGACTTAGTCTCTTCTTATCAACAGGTATTGCTTAATGATTCAGGTAAATGCATAACCATTAATATGGCTTGGCTTGTTTACATATTAACTGTTGTAATACGTAACTGTGCTATCTTCTCAGGCAACTTATGAGGAAACACAGTACGTTACGACCACAAATACATTTATTGAATACAACAAAAAATAGCAGCAAAATACAATCTTAAAACTTGAGTTAAGCGCTTTCACCTATCCATAGTAGGCTTCTTCAGAACTCATACATTTGAAATAAGCGCCATTTTAAATAAACTTTTAGGCGCGAACAGTTTAGGCAGTTTACAACATATATGCTTTTGATTTTTTAATGTTGTCATATTTATTAAAAAGCACAGTAGCACTTTAAATATCAGCTGTTTAGTTAGCCCAGCTTCGCGCCTAATAGTTTATTTAAAATGGCGCTTATTTCAAATGTATGAGTTCTGAAGAAGCCTACTATGGATAGGTGAAAGCGCTTAACTCAAGTTTTAAGATTGTATTTTGCTGCTATTTTTTGTTGTATTCAATAAATGTATTTGTGGTCGTAACGTACTGTGTTTCCTCATAAGTTGCCTGAGAAGATAGCACAGTTACGTATTACAACAGTTGATTTTCCTCGCAACAATTGTTCCGCAGTTGTTTACATATTACAAATTGCCATTTGATCTGGGTTTTGGCACAGGCTTGTAGCCTCCAGTGGTGAGACTTTGGGTACCTATTCTGATTTAACGGTACTGGGGCATGCACCAATAGATGTTATCAGTCTTAACAGTCTTATATCAGTAAATGTCAGTTGAGGTTGGCGGGGCATGGGTAGGGCATAAAACAAACAAAAACATTTCCTATGGCAGCAAGTTTGATATTCAGCTGCAAATGCCTCAGTCTCCTCCATGACTATGGGACAAATAGATTAGGCCCAGAAGATTAGGTGATTCGCAGTACCTGAGATCAAGTCAAGGTACAATTTGCAGCTAATTGCAGAAAGGTAAAGAAATAAAAAAATAAAATAAAAAAAAAGAATAACACAAAATGACAAATAGTTTTTGGAAATATTAAATTTAATATCCCATAGCAAAAATGACAGTTTTATATTATAAGAAAAGATTTGAATTATCACTTCAGAAAGGCTATGTCCTTTGGGGAACCTGAGTTATTAGTCCATGGAAAATGAGAAAAGCAGTAATGGAAATAGTGTATGTTGGACACCCTAGCTTAAAACTTTGTGTTGTGGCTCAAGTCACATGCAGAAATCAAGTATATATGAAAAGAATATGCTCCATGTCAGATGGAAGTGAAAATGTCTAGACAGTTGCAGCCATGGAAATGTCCATATAGATGAAAGGAAAAGACCACACATAAATTTTGCAGGTCTGTTCATTAACATCATATTCATGGTTGTAGTACATGTATACTTGAAATTGTTGGAAGTGTTTCATATGAATCAGATTATGTTGTAAACTGTGATAAGTAGATTGAGATTATTTGCTACTTATGGATTTCCAGTGTACATAGATATAGATAATTTACTTATTTATTTATTGACATTTAATTACTGGGGAATCCAACTGTGTAGGAGCCCATTTTCAGCAGAGGCCAGGGAAGAAAAGTTCTAAAGTATTACAAAACATTTTAAGAACAATAATTGTATGATCTTCAAAAATAAATAAAAAAAATCTACATTTTAAATCATTATACCAAAGTTAGACATAATATGAAAACATTGGTTAAGAACAGATACAAGTTATATGATGATGATTTAATATTTAGAGAAATTTGAGCCTGTTATATAGAAATTAAAGGTAAGTTACTATAATAAAAACAGGAATTGCAATATGAAGTGAGAGAAAAGCAGTCTTATGGTATATTTAGAGAGAAAGCCAGGGGAGAGAAATTGATGGAAGTAAGGGAATGAGTGAAGAAGGGAGAGTAAGGAGGAGTAAGGTACGAATATGTACTTGTTCACATTTCACACAGCTGTTCACCAAATAATGGTAATCAGTTTATAAAGTGATCACAGGGACAATAAGAGGCCTAGTCATGTACATCTTTACACAAACACACTTAAAAGTTCTTATCACCCTCTACGTGTACTTCATAGAGATGACTTCTCAAATCTAGCAGGGGCATATATGATAACCTTGTCAGAAGAACTTTATTATTTTGTAAAACAAAATAGAATTAAACCTTGTGAGAAGAACTTTACTATTTTGTAAAACAAAATAGGGTACTTAAGTATTATCGTAACCAGATTTTTGCGATAATACCACTTGCTTTCCGATTTTGTTTTCTGACCGTTAGTGGTTTATAAGTGTTATATAGTGTGTTTCCTTTAACAATACATATTCTTTGCTGCAGTGTTTTCAATAAAATGTGTAAAACAACCCCCCCCCCCCAAAAAATAAAAACATGCTGTTGTTTCTGTATGCAGTTTACTGCCAGGGTGGTGAAGCTCAACTGAATAGTGGGCCCCCACCGCCTGCTGAACGTTCCTTTCCCTTTCTTTTTTTTTTCTTTGTGGCAGCAAATGCTGATGAATGTAACGGTCACAAATGTGTTTTTTTTTTTTTTTGGACCTTTTTCAGCTTATATATATATATATATATATATATATATATATATATATATATATATATATATATATATATATATATATATATATATATATATATATCACAGCTGTATCAACGGTTTTCCCTGAGATTCATACAAATACAACACAGGTTATCTGATTAATTAATTTTAGATGTGTTTCTGTGATTAAAACGTGTAAAACCACCCCCCCCCCCAAAAAAAATAAAAACATGCTGTTGTGTTTCTTTATGCAGTTTACTGCCAGGGTGGTGAAGCTTAACTGAATAGTGCGCCGCCGCCCGCTGAATGTTCCTTTCCCTTTTTTTTTTTTTTTCCGTGGCAGCAAATGCTGATGAATGTAATGGTCATAAATGTTTTTTTAGACCTTTTTCAGCTATATCACAGACTCATACGGGTACAGCACAGGTTTTTTTTTTTTTTTTGTTTTAGATGTTTCCTGACATTTGTACAACACTCTCAGTCAGATTACGATAACGGTAAGCAAGTGGTATTATCGCAAAAATCTGGTTGTGATAATATGTAAGTACCCAAAATAGAATTACACAAGAATTGTCCATTCCACTTTTGCATCAGGGTATCCTGCAGCAAATGGTTTTACAAGATGAACTGTTCAAACATTTAAATCAAGCATGAAGAAACTGTAGAATATTGTGCTGGACATGGAAATTTTGTTATTCCTGCTGAAGAACAGGAACACATCAAACTGTACCACTGGATATTCACTCACAAACATATTCCTGAATTGCCATATCTGAAAAAGGCTGACCTAATCAAACCAAATTTGTGTGTTGCTATGAGATGAAACAGTACCTACAAAAACATGGTGCATATGCATAGGAAAAGTCATTCCAGGAATCAGATTTAGTGTACCTTCAAGATATGATCAGAGAAGGCCCTAAAACAGAGCCTAAGTGTGATTTCTAAAGGCGGGTCCAACCCCAGTTGTGTAGAAGGAGAAAATACAGATATCACCTGTAAAAGGTAAAGTGATCAACTGAGAATGAGAGTGAATAGCAATGCTCTCCATCCTGAAGAAGCGAGTCCAATTACAGAAAGAATGGACTGTGATGTTGAGCATTTACAGAGTGATGTAAGTGAACTTGATGCTTCACAGGAGTCTGTAGAACCAAATTATGAGTCTGAAGTTTCAGTGACACTTAACTCCAGTTCCTTCCAAGTTTAGGCATTTGCAGAGGGGTTAAGAAGCCTCCCCATTGTCTGACTTTTTGATGTGAAGTCTTCAACTTATCATAGCTTGAGCAAATAGATGTTTGCCTACTCCATCGCGCTAATAAAATACAATCATATTTTTATATAGAAAGGGGATAATGTAGTGGTATATTTAGACTGATCTGAGAATGTTGGATGCACTGAGTATTTGTAAAAGTGAGCCATGCTACAGCCAGCCCTGATTATGACCTGTGTTTGAGTAGTGACCCTTCAGGTTGAGGAACCAGCAGGGGGGAGAGAGGAATGAGAAGGCTGAGCCTACTAATCTATCAGGGGTACAGATTTGGGGTTGGAATTTTGAGATATGTGCTCTACCTCTAAATCCCTGTTGGAGACCACAGGTGAAATGAAAGCATCTGCCACAAGGGGGTGGGGTGATTATTGGGGGAAAACACCACTCATGGCCTTGGCCTGACAAAGCCTTCACAATGTCCTAGTGCACATCTGTGTCATGGGCTGTTTTGGGCATGTGCAGGGACATGGTAGAAGCTAAAGAAAATACCCTGTGATTGCTTAGAGGTCAGTACATGGAGGACAAAAACTGTACCAAAAGAAAGTGATCCAAGTTGCAGTACAAAATGCAAAGAACATGAGCACAATGCCCAGATAATAAACAGTGCCTAGAGTGTCGTTCATCTCCCTGTGTTTTTTCTTTTTTAATACAGTACATAAGAAAAATAGTTTCTGTGGTTTAAAAGGTCAGATGACTGTACATTAAATCTGTGTATACTACATATATGACTATAATTTGATTCTTATTTTTTTTCCTGCGTGAAAAATTCAGACATTATATGAAGTGTAATAAAGTGCCACATCTGATTAGTAAACTATTTCTGTACATTTTTAAGTAGAAAGAAATTACTGCTGCTGGCCTTTTGCTTTAGCATGCCCTTGAAACATCATTAAACTCCTTTAATGCAAACCCTGTCTTAACTTTACCTATATGTTAGGTCAAGAGTCATTTAAATGTACAAAAATACAGTATTCTCTTTGCTTAAGTCTAGAAATGCAGCCATATTAAAGCAGGCTTCACAGTTTGCATGCAGATTTCAGTGAATCAGTGAAAATAACCTTCAGTCAGTAATACTGATAAGAATAGAACGTGTTGTACATTTGAGTACAAACACATTTTGTTTGTATGCTGCAAAGCTTAGAAACCAAGGCTAAAGAGGCATGTAAAAACTTAAAAGAGTTTTGGTATTATTAGGAAATACTTGAGACACAGTTAAGTTAGTTTGTTTTGGACTGATGTGCAGAAAGTCATGGCAGTGCAGTCTTCAGAAGGCAGTACAGACACTCGGCTATGAGTGCAGAGATCAGGTCAAATATCCAGCATTCCAGAATATTAATTATTCTATTTAGGAGAAAAGTGACTATTTCAGTTTATTAATACGAATGCAGAGGACTGTTTCAGTTTATCATTTTATCAGCACTGTTAGAAACAGCATTCGGATATTGTCGACATCTACCTTCACTCTACATAACAAAGCATACTTAACCAAAATACAGCATGTGCAGAGTTTATTCTGAAAAGTACAAGATTTGGCCCATAAAGGACAGACTGGCACCTGATCAGCACAATTTTGGGTGATTAAATATAGACATTCATTCCAGTCTTATTCCAGTTTCTTCCAGTTGTTTCCAGTTTATTCCACTATTGTACAGTCTTATCAATTTTTTCAATATACTAATTTGAGAGATCGAGCAGAGAATGGTTTGTTTGCCCCATATTCTGCACAGTCTGCCTTGCTCAGAATAAGGCAGATCCTTCATTGAAGTCATTGGGAATACAATATCAGAAAACTTCATATACCTGTAGCCATATTTTTGAAAAACCTGACTGAAATTACTGCAGAAACCTGAGAGCACTGAAGCATGGAGTGAAGTGAAGAGACTTGAAGGGACTGAGGTTGTGAGCCTGCTTTTCTACTGTTTGGATGGAAAAGTGTTTGCCAGGACAGGGGAAGAAGCTATGGTTATTGGAATTATGGAATGTTCTTGGGCAGTTGGAGATCTTTCAAAATGTGACATTAAATTGTTGAATTGTGAGGATAACTGTTTTCAGAACAGACTAATTCAGATGGCTAAGTGGTGGTAAGTAGAGTGACTACGAGATGGGCGTGAACCTGGCCTTTCTTTTTTCAGGTTTTCTTTTATTTTCCGGAGAGCAAGTTAGTATCATATCTTCATTTGAGTGTGCATGCATGTGTGTGTGCACCGATGTGCACATTTTATTTCAGTTTTGTTGACCCACGTTAAACCTGCTTAGACAGGCCTAGTTTTATATGGAACTTGAAGTGGGAGGCCCCAAACAAATATATAAGTGCTATAGTAACTTAAATAAAAGATTGTCAGTTGAACATACAAAGAAACAAGGCGCCTTGATAAATATGAGTGCTAACCAAGGTGTGAGTAGCTATAAAGTGATGAGTTATTGAAACCATCTTATTCATTGTCGCATGTGAGAATATTCAGTATTCAGATATTTACAAGTTGCTGTACAACCATATACATAGTCAGGGATATAGTACAAAGGTAATAGAGAGAGAGAAACACAGGAGGCAGATTTTATGAAAAAAGTAGTTACACGAAATAGTATGAAAAGAGGTAGGCTGCATGAGAGATGAATGGAAGACTAATAGGAGAAACTTCAGAAAACTCTGATGTTTGATAGAAGTGGGTGTGTTAATAAAAGGGCAGATTTTTTAAAACAGGGTCAATGACAGGAAATTTGCAAATTATTATGAATTATTGGGGTATTTAGTGTCTTAAGGGACTTGTCACAATAGTTAATTAATGGAAGGTACAACTTACATATTGTTTTGAAAATGTTAGATTCACAGCTGACTTTATTCTGATTAGTAGTGTGTTCCATTTGGTTTGAAGTTAAATACTAGGTATTCTGTCCCTTAATTTTGTACTTATTTTGTTTGTGTGTAAGAAATACTGGTTGAACAACCTATGTAGGTTAGTTTGTTAGTACCAGTGTAGCATAGTTTAAAAGTCTGTGAAGTGTTTTTTTTTTGAATAACCATCTGTGAGTGAAAGTTGGGTGAATTCACTTAAACTTGTTTTCCAGTGACAATTTAAGTTGTGTAAACTGTGCAGTTATGTGTTTAGATTGCTTAATTTGTAGCAAATGCATCTCTTCTACTATAAGATTTAATCATGCATGATACTGTATTCTTTTTACAGTTGCCAATGGCTTTGGCTTCACACAATAACTTCGGAATTAGTGAAGCTTCAGTTTTTTACTTAGAACACGGTATTAGGCAAGCACTAATACTGCAGCATGCCCATAGTTTCTTTTCCAAGTATTCTTGATACTGCAGGAGTTCTGCCTTTTGTTGTAAAGCATTTGTTATTACACTTGAGCTTAAAATCAGTTTGTTTTACATTAGGAGGGTTTTATTCTGTACTCTGGTAAGAGCAGAGGGTTAATTTAACCCATCTGAGTTGGGAAGGCTTATTGTGTGTTTATCTGATTGTTCCAAGGGCTTAACTGTGTAAAACTCCTGTATCCTGCAGGAAAAAAATATTTACATTTTTGTAAGAATGTGCTCATTTATTCAGTGCTTCTGTGTGCCTGACTTGGACACCTGTGACTACAAGACCGTATTTGCATCTAAAACCATCTGTGGACCTATAGAACTGATATAAGTATTTTTTTGCACTTGCTGTAACTGTTGCAGTGCTATTTAACAGTCTGTGCTACATTTGTTGATTTTGTTGAATTTATCAGTGTTTTTCAGCCTACACTTGTTAAAGACACTCTGTTTGTTACTATACTGTTCTTAGGTTATTTTAACAGTATTCTGATATTTCCTAACCTCCTCTGATACTGCAAATATTTTCCTGAGTTTGCCAAAATATTTCTAAATTTTGCAAAATTTGTCTGTGTTTGTAGAAGTTTCTGAGCTTAATTCCAAGGATTCCTGATACTGAAAGAGGTCTGCCTTTTGTTATAAAGCATTAGGTATGGCACTTGAGCCCCGAAACGGTTTGCTTTACATTAAGAGGGATTTATTCTACACTCTGGTGGAAGCAGAGGGCTGGTTTACACCATCCCAGTTGGGAACTGCTGGTGGCAGGTGTACTGTGTGTTTATCCGATTGGCTTGAGGTGTTAACTGTGTAAAACTCTTTCATCCTGCTGGTGTAAACATTTTATATTTTTGTCATTTATTCAGAGCTTCCCTGTGCCTGGCTTGTACGCATGTGACTACAAGACCTTGGTTTGCATTTAAAACTGTCTGTGGACCTACAAAGCTGATATAAGTTTTTTTTGTACTTGCTGTAACTATCTTACTGCTGTTTAACAGTTCTGTGCTGCATTTATTGATTATGTTAAATTTATCACTGTTTGTCAGCCTGAACTTGTTAGACAAATAGCATCTGTTTGTTACTGCACTGCTCTTAGGCTGGTTTAACAGTGTTCTGATGTTTCCTAACCTCCTCTGATGCTGCAAAAGCTCTTCTGAGTTTGCCATTTTCCTGAGTTTGCCAAAATATTTTTAAGTTTTGCAAATTTTTTCTGTGTTTGTAGAAGTTTAACTTATTTCCAAGGATTCCTGATACTGCAGGAGTTCGGACTTTTGTTGTAAAGCATTTGTTACTGCACTTGAGCACAAAATCGGTTAATTTTACATTAAGAGGGTTTTATTCTGCACTCTGGTGGGAGAGGAGGGCTGAATCATTCCATCCTAGTTGGGAACTGCTGGTGGAAGGTTTATTGTTTGTTTATTTGACTGGCCTGAGGGCTTAACTGTATAAACCTCTTCCATCCTGCTGGTATAAAAGCCTCACCTTTGAGCATTGTACAAACATGTTTACAGTGCCTTGTATATAAGCAAACCTCTCCAGTTTAAAATCCTCTATAGGAAATGCTCTCCATAGTATCCCACTGTTCATAGCTGCTGTAAGAGCTGCCAGTTTGTGCAGAGGGCAGCACAACTGCACATAATCTTAAACACTCTCACTTAGACCTTTAAGTGACTCCCCCCTACTCCTTCCCATCTACTACGGATCTGGTATAATGGATAGCCAATTCCGTCATCCCTGTTTCTGGCCTGGTGGATATGGGCATCCTGAGGCAGTATGATGACTGCCTCATGTTCATTAACAACCATTAATTTCAGATCAGACAAATACAGTGTGTGATAGATGTAGATCCACAATGTTATTGGAGGCAAAGCTCTTACAAACACATACAAAATATGCAAACAATGTTGTTATTGCTACACCCAAAACACTCACTACCAAAACTAAGGAAAAACACATAAATCCACATATGTGGAAGTACTCATGTGAAACTTACCCAAACCTTTACTACCACCTAAAGGCATCAACTCATTGACCCTGCACACAGTTAAAAAGACAGCACCTCACACAACACATAACTCTGAAAAGCATAGTAGCCCAGCTTCCAAGCCCATAAGGCAACACATCACACAGCCAAACATTCTACTTATTGGGGATTCCATTGTAAGACATATTGATGTCCCCCTGACCAGGCTAAACAAGAAGATCACAGTGAGGTGTCAGTCTGGAGCCAAACTCCACGCCCCTATGAGCCTTGATGCCTCTGAGGCTTACTCTGAGCTGTACACAAAAGCACTGTACAACCATATTCATAGCTGCAGAAAGGAGGCAGTACCTGTCCAAGTCAAACCTATGATTCTGGCAAAAATAAACCACCCTGGTAGACCCTTAGCATAAATAGGCTGTTCAACAAAAGGAAAAAAAAAAACTCTCTCCAAAGCCAAGAAGGAACAGACAAAACAGTGCAAAAAGATATATACCAGTCTAAACAAAAAAATTAGAGAGCTGGTCAAATCGGGCAAAGCAAACTATGAGGCAAAGATCACCTCACAGGTGAAAGATAACCATAAGGCTTTTTTTTCTTATGTTCATAACCTCAGGGGAAACACTCAGCAATGTGCTGAGTTAATCATGAACTGCAACACTTACATTCAGCCTGAAACTGTAGCAAACCTGCTGGCTGACAAATTCAGGTCAAACTTCTCCCTCATCACTTCCTACCACACCCAAAGAAATAGCTGCAACCATCCCCTTACAAGGGAACAGGTCCTTACTGTGCTCTCTAAAGCCAAAAACACAGCCTCAATGGGTCCCAGCAACATTCCTGGATGCTTCTTAAATAGTTTAAAGCAGAATATATTAGGGCCACTAAAAGCCTCCTTCAACCACAGCCTCCAGACGGGTTTTGTCCCAGAGGAATGGAGGACTACAACAGTTGTACCTTTGCACAAGAGGGGCCCATCAACTAACCCAGGGAACTACAGACCCATAATCCTGACCAGTCTTATTTGGAAGGCCATGGAGAGAATTATCATGGAGCTGATCTATAATAACATAGGAAATCTCCAAACATTGGACCATACCCAATATTGCTTGCTGCTCAATTGGTGGACTTCTTTGACAAAGTCATCAGGGCCACGGCTGAGGGTAAAACAGTACACACCACTTATCTAGACCTGGCCAAAGCCTTCGACAAAATCCCTTACTCAGGGATCACAGATAAACTTGCTGAATTAGGCATAAAGTCCTACATCACCAGATGGATATCAAACTGGTTGACTGATAGAACACATGTTGTCCAGATAGGTGAATTCACTTCTAATAAGAAACCTGTTATTGGCAGTGTCCCACAGGGCTTAGTGTTGGTATCCCTGCTGTTTGGTATATACTTCTTTGAAGTGAAGGCCAAATGTTGGGGTCTCTGGTTCACTAAGTTTACTGATGATTGTAAGCTAAGAGCAATCACTGAATTCCCATACAATGCTGACATCCTACAAACAGGGCTAAAAATGACAAATAACTGGTGTCCATACAATGATCTGAGACTAAATACTAAAACAAATGTGTACTCATATCTTTCAGTAAATCAGATATCCCTGCAAATTATAATAATGATAGCACACCCCTAAAAGTAGACCCAGTGGTGAGGAACTAGGAATAGAGTTAGATAGTAACCTAAACTTTGACCACCAGGTGGTTATGATAGTTTGGAAATCCTTCTATGTGGCTCAACTGATAAGTAAAGGTATGACATAATGTTCAAAGGAAGTCACAGGCCTCATCAAGTCCATAATCAAGTAGAGTGCTCCCTTCTGCATGTACCCAACCAGGCATTTACACCAACTGGAGTTGGCCCAGAGGTTTCCTCACTAAATAATACAAAGCATAAGACACATGTTTTATGCAGACCGACTAAAGGCTCTATCCCATTACTCTGTCTCATATTGTTGATTGAGAGGTGACATATGTCTTATGTCTGACCTACAAGGCATTCTATGATCCAATCTTGAGGAAAATGTTACATATTTGCAAGAAAAATTGTATGTGGATTACACACTCCTTGGACCTGAACCTTATTTGTGACTCTAATAGAACTTGCTGGAAAGGCTACCTCATCTATGGAATAACCTTCCCATCTTTGTAAAACAAAGCCTGTCCCCCACTCTCTTCAAAAAGAATTTGGCTAAATGGATGGTGAACTGTACTTTCACTCCTAGGATAGTGTCCATGTCCCTTACGGACACAGGCAGTCTGTAAAATGACTCCAACACCTAAAGACCCACTACCCTGATACTACCCCACCCCCCATCCCAGATCTAGGGAATTAAGATATAATATTGTCATAACCTGGGTATTACTGGCTAGGCTTGTAAAGGCCGTTGTGCCATTAGCCTAGTAATTGCCTATGAACCTATGAACAAGGTCATAAGATCATAACAAATACAAGGCAACTGAATCTTGTGACCACCTACTCCTTGTCTTTTCTGACCCTTAGTCTGTACCTCCTTTTTTGAAGAGGGCTATGCCAGTAAACCCAGGGGTGAATTTGAATCCAATCATCCTCTTCCTCTTTGAAGGAAGATACATCACACTGCTTAATTTGCATTGGGAGTCTATTCCAGAGGTGGGGAAGGAGCTTCATAATGACCCTCTAATGACCCTCTAATGAAGATTTAGATCCCTGGCTCTTGTAAATATGAGACTACTTAATTTGTGGAGATACAAGAAATCCAGGACTACTAGATTCCTAATGGCAAAGTAGACAAGGCATACATCCCCCTTCTAGAGTCTATAAAATTGTAAGAATTGAAAAAAAATTTAAAATAACTGTAATAAACTGGAAATAGCTGGAATTAATGTATTTATTTTTTAATTATTCAGAACTGCGCTGAACAGGTCCCAGTTTCTCCCTTATATGCCAAATCTTCTTGTACTTTTCAGAATAAAACTCAGCACACACTGTAGTTCAGTTAAGAATGTTTTATTCTAGATATCAACAATATCTGAATCATATCTTACTCTCTCCAGTAACAGTGCTGATAAACTGAAACAGACTGCATTATAATGCTTCAGCACTCATTATACTCAGAATTATTCCTTTCCTCCTGAATTATATAAACAATTTTCTGTAATACTGAATATTTGACTTGTTCTGCACTCAGTCTCAATTGTCTGTACTAAACATCTGTAGACTGCACTGCAGTGGCTTTCTGCATATCGGTCCAAACTGACTAACTTACTTCTATATCTGTATCTCTGCTAAATAATAACAAAACCCTGTACATTTCCCACAAGTTTTACTGCCTCTTTAACCTTGGTTCCCAAGCTTGTAAGTAGTTAATGCACTGTACAGTCTGTTATCCTTATCAGTATTCTTGACTGAAGATTACTGAAGCATTCCTTTGTATTGAAACTGAATGTAAAATGAAGATAAACGTTTGCCTTAATTTGGTTGCATTTCTAGGCCTATGCAAAGAGAATACCGTGTTTATGTCTAACAAACTAATTTTTGGTAAAATTTGAAGATGAAGCACTCTAGTTATCATAGGAGTTAACCAGGGAAGGCGATACCAGAGAAGAATATATGAAGAAGCTATATTCATAAGAACCAGGTCAAGTCTATCATGTCATCTAGTGAGTTTGCTACCAATCTGGTCTATGGGATTTTCGTTTATTAAACCTAAGAAATGCATTGGCAGTACAGGTCCTCCAGTCCATTTAGGGGTAGTTAAATTCTCCCAATATAATAGAGTTCTTGTTTATAGGGAGTTCATTAAGTCAATTTAGGAACCTTATCTGATTTCCAGGGGACATAGAGTGTCCTATAACAGGGTAGAAACTGAGAGTGTCCTACCTAGTATGATTTGAACTTGATTGAATTATTTTTGTAGGTCTTTGAGTACCTGTCTAGAGGTGATATTTTTCTCAAACAAACACCACAGTTCTCTTTGGATCTGGAGGCATTTTATTGTTGAGACTTCTAGCACTGAGCAGAACCATTGTATACATGTGTGCATGTGCGTGTGTGTATTTCTAGAAGCAGCCAATTAAATTGTGCTGTGGTTTGTTCATCACTGACATTTTACAGAAGGAGATGTTCAGTTTCTCAACACACAGTAGTTATGTACACTGGTTTGGTGACCTGCAGTCAGAAGTGGACACTAAAGTGTGCACAGTGCTGGACCTGAACTACCAAAAGTAAAACAAAGGCGCAGCCTTACATTTCTTCAACTGACTCTCTAGCTCATCCTTTAACTTGTAGATGAGAGGTGGTGCTGGGAAGCATTTGCCAGAGAGTGAACCTAATAAGAAATGTGAAGGCAAGTGGAACGCCAGCTGATGGAAGCAAAATAGGCAATAGTCACAAGGGAGCATTGTGGCCAAAGTGACTAGATAAAAGAAGATGGCAAGATACACAGAGTATGGATATGACCTATGGATGGAAGTCTGATGCTGCACCTGTCCTAAAATGAACAGAATAACAAATGAGGGAAGGATCTGCAATAGAAGCTAAGGTTTCAGAGGTTTAAAGGGAGAAATAATGGACTCCAGGGAGGAGCAGGTAAAAAACATGCTGGGTCATAAGTGAGGTGAATAGGAAGTGAAAGAGAGGTGGGAGTCATATGAGAGGTAAATGGGAAGGTGGGAATCTAGAATTTTTTTGCGAGTCTGAAAAGAAGCAGGAGCAGGATCATGAGAAATGAACAGCAGTATGTGTAAGATGGGCAAAGGCACTATTCATGTGGGGCTAGGATACTGAGTTTACTGTGCTTGGGAAGAGTTGGCCTGAAGAGTTTGGGTTAATGGAAGAGGGGTAGTGAGTACTAGGAGACTGCTGAAGAATAACTGAGATGAAGAGGAAAATAGAGCCTATAGCAGTAGGACAACGAGGAGGAGGCAGGAAGTGTCATGTGACAGGGATGAAAGAGAGACAAAATTGAACCTGTGATAGTATTGGAGAGGAATGCTATTACTATATGATATTATCATTAAAAACAACTCTATATTAGAACTCAAAAAACATGTTTTTTATTGTATCTTTGTTTTCTGAGCTATTTTAATGCCTTAAAATCACTCTAAGTGCTTCTTTTACAATTTTAATGTATTTTCCACAAAATGGCAGCTGATGGAGCCTCCCTTGGTAACGTGATCTTGTTTTCTTGCTTTCATTCCTTCTTACCAGAATACATTTCAAGTCCTATTTATATGAGTCATGCTAGACATAAGTCAGTGGTGTTGTTTTCTCATGCTGTTAAAATAGAATGGAATGAGCATGAAGCGGTGTCATCTAACACACCTTCTGTAACACAGCTGCTTTAATATTTCCTAGAGTGATCCTCATTTATGTTTCTGTCAGAGATTGTTCTATGGTATAAATATCTAACTACTTCCAGCAAAAGAAAGTAGGTAAATAGCAAGCTTTTATAAAGGGATTCTTTTATAGTTCTAAAGGAATTACAGACCACCCTCCCTACACTCTCATCCTGAGGTGTGAAAACTCTCACTGCAGTAAATGATCCTTGCTGTATTATGTATAGGTGATAAGTACAAATGAAATGGACTCCAAAGTGAGTCTGTCTGCTGCTTCCCAATGCCTTCAGCGGGAAGTTTTTCTCTCTCTCTCATGAATGATGCAGAATTAAAACATGCTTTAGTATTTCCTTAATTATTTCTGCCATGTTCACCCCCTCCCCTTTTTTTCTATTTTGTATTTATTTATTTATACTTTGCTAACCAGGAAAGTGAACTGGTCCCAGGATTCTTTTCAGCCATGACCTGGATTACATTACCAAAGATAATAACAAGTAATGAATGCTCTTAGCAATACAAAGAAAAAATACTGTCATAAAGACATTTACCAAAGACTGCATGTACAACACATAGCCAAGGTGTGACAGTGAATCAGTAAAACATTAAACATTAACTAGAATGTATACATAAGTAATGCTTAACTCTACTATGTTAACTTTATTATAAATAATGAATTATATGTACCCATATTGCACAACTCACAGCACTATAAGATGTTATTGTTGTCTAAATGACTAGGAATCAGTAAGTTAATATTTTATGGCTTCACAAAAGAAAAGGGCAGGGGGATAATTATATTTGCATCACTTTTGTTTTCCTAAGATAGTATGAAAACATACCAAACCTACAAATTTTGAAATGGAATGACCATTACAGTGGAACTTAATAACTAGCATGGTGATAAAGATTTGGGACATGTAGAAAGTAAAAAAAAGGAGGTTGATTGGGATGATGACAATTACATAATACATGCATGCATGCACATGCCTCATCTGTGTGCATATATTTGTGTGCACCTGTATATACAGTGTGTGTGCTATGTACACACACACACACACACACGCACACATATGCACATACATGCACATTCATATGTCAGTGCACGTGTGACTACTTACAAATATATCTATTGCATATTTGTCTCTAGATGTATTCTCACTGTACAGCATCCCATATATAGTATTATACATGCTACATACATTTCATGCATATATATATATATATATATATATATATATATATATATATATATGTGTGTGTGTGTGTGTGTGTGTATATATATATATATATATATATATATATATATATAAATATATATTATATATATACATATACAGTACATATATATATATATATATATATATATATATATATGTGTGTGTGTGTGTGTATGTATATACACACACATGCATATAATCTATTCCTCTGTTATACACACACTCATATTTTTGTATATACATGTAAGATGTATGTTACACATTACATTATATATATATATATATATATATATATATATATATATATATATATATATATATATACACACACACACACACACACACGTGTTTATATAGATGTGCACATGCACACATACACGCACACAGTCTGACGTGCATTTAAACACAGTTAAAGTACTTCTAATTTCCTTTTCTTAATGTTTTTAATGCAAGGGCACATAAGAAACGTATGTTAAAGTAAATTCAGCTGTATAGTATGGCTGCAATCAATGGTCACATTTCCTGGAAAATGCTCATGCACTCTACTGCTGTAAGGACAGGATCAAAGTCAGTGGGAGTCTCTTACCATGGGTCTGTGTACCAGATATGCATTATTCTGGAACCATGTCACAAAAAAAGCATAAAATACCTTTTATAAACATTATCAGTACACCTAGTTGATAGGGTTGCCACCTGTTGATCACTCTGCTTTTCTGTCCTGTGTGTTTGTGTTTGTCTGTGCATGTGTGTGTGTGTGAGGGGGGGGGGCTTAAAATGGTTAATACTTCACAAGAAAAAACAATATTTTCTGGCTTTTCTCTAAATGTCACAGAAATGTTTGATGCTACATTTGAGTTATCCTAGCATATAAACTATTATAAATAACCAACATTTAAAGCTTAGCATTTCAGTACTGTAATGCTGCTTGTGTATATTTGTCAGAAGAGGTGACAACTGCCTTTAAGTCCCTGACTGAGCTAATTGCTTTGTTTTGCTATGAAAAGGGACTGTGAAGTTATTCTTCTGTCTGCAATAAAACAGTGGAAAACAGTCCCAGTGTTCTGTCTTTTTTATAACAGCTGCTATGATCCTGACATTAGCAGGATTAATTGTCCATCTAAGACTGACAACAGTACCTGACAAGGTAAACTACAGATTTATCCATGTATATTTTATGTCATGCAGGCAGTGACAAATTCCTTTACAAAGTATTTGAGAAGTTAAGCTTAAAAAGGTAGGTGGGCTTTCCCTTCCTTTGATTCCAAGGCAAGGATATTACAGTTTTAAAAACTACAAGCACATTTCTGGTACCTACATAATACTGGAACCATATTGTAGGTAGAAAAGCAACCTAAGAATAGAGTTAAACTATAGGAGAGGGCAGCATTTTCCTTTAAGGGAATCAGGTGATAACACAGGAAAGGGACTGCCATATAGAAGTTGAAGTGGCTTCTGTCTTCACAACAGAAAAGTAAGACAGAAACTGATGAAATTAGTCCACCACATTAGAAAGGAACCTAATGCAATATGTAATGTAAGGACAAACCGTCTTATCAGGGAGATGAAGAAGTCACTACAAGGAAGTACAGGATACATGTTTATTCAGAGAGATATGAACTTATGTACCATGTTTTAAAGTACTACCAGTTTCTTGTACCTGCAGTGAGAAGGCACAAGGACCTGACAGCATTTGTACCTACAGTGAAAAATCATGCTGTAATTAAATCAAAAGTTGCTTCAACAATGTATTAGTTTAAAGATGTGCACACTTATGCAACCAGCTTATTGCACGTTTTTGTATTTTTTATAGTTTTCCCCTAACAGATTTGTTTGTTTTTCAATTGAATTGTATTGGTTATAAGTCACGTTAAGGTGGGAGAAGATTTGAAATGATTTATTGTTCATAGGTTCATAGGTAGGTACTAGGCTATTGGCCATAGGGCCTATATAAGCCTAGCCAAAAAGGTACCCTGGCTTCCTCCACCCAAGAAAATTATTTTCCTGTGCCCCTTTCGAGCAGAGCCACAGAGGTGATTCCTGGGGTGAATTTCCTATCTCCCATCAAATCATCAAGATTCTTCTTGAAGAGTGCTAACGAGAAGCTTTGTTTGATATAGATAGGTAGTTTGTTCCAGAGTATGGGAAGTCTCTGGGAGAGGAATCTATCCCTCCAGCATGTTCTGTTTATTATGGTGGCAAGGTTTAGGTCGCTAGAGCATGTAGCTTGGAGAAATTGGAATTTTTTTAAGTGGAGCATGTCCAACAGCTCTGGGTTTAACATAGCTTTGTATGTTAGGCAGAGATTGCGATATGTGATGGTGTAAAGCTGTTTTTTTTTTGAGACGGTCTGCGTAGGGTAACTGTTTGAGGCTGGTAGTCCTCTTTGTGAGGTATTTCTGTGGCCTTTCCAGTTGTTGTAGATGTCTTGTGAGGTACATACCAAAAGGGGCATTGTACTCTATAATGGGTCTAATGAGTGACGAGTAGAGGGGAACAATGACCTTTTTTTTCCTGGATGAGAAACCTTTTGTGATCAGGTGTGCCACGTAGAATGATTTCCTGACTACTGTGGCAATGTGATTATCAAAGGAGAGACTACTGTCCACCTGTGTCCCAAGATCTCTTATCACACTTTCAGTGTTAAGTAGACTACCGCCTATGTGGTAGCTCATGGGTACAGAGTTTTTACCAAAGGGGATGACAATGCACTTTTTGGCATTGAGCTTGAGGCCATGGCTTTGACCACAGGCATCTATCTCATTGAGGCCCTTTTGTAGGATGCCCACATCATTAGGAGTTTTGATTATGGCTCCTAGTTTGCAGTCATCTGTGAACTTCATTAGCCAAAGACCTTCTGTGTTAGCCTGTACTTCAGAAAAGTAGATACCAAACAGGAGAGGACCCAGGACTGAACCCTGTGGTACACCACTTGTCACTGATCTGAAGTCAGATTTTGAGTCTGCTACTTTCAAAGTGTGGGTTCTGTCAGTGAGCCAGTTGGCAACCCATCTTGTGACATAGGGATTTATACCTAGTTTAGTGAGTTTATCTAAAATTCCAGAGTGGGGATGGTGTCAAAAGCCTTGGCGAGATCTAGATAGGCTGTGTGAACCACCTTACCCTCATCTACGGCTTTGGTGACTGCTTCAAAGAAGTCTATCAGGTTTAGGAGACATGAGCTGCCTTTTACAAACCCAAACTTGGTGGGGTCCAGAGTTTGGAGATTACCAATGTCTTTGTTTATAAGTTCCATGATGATATGTTCTATAGCCTTGCAGACCAGGCTTGTTAGGCTAATGGGGTGGTAGTTCCTGGGGGTCCATGGTAGCTTCCCCCTTTGTGGAGTGGGATAACCATCACTGTGTGCCATTCAGTGGGCACAAAGCCTGAGGTGAGGCTATGATTGAACATGGTGCTAAGGTGGGGTGCCAGTTCATTCTGTAGTTCGTGTAGAACGCAGCCTGGGATGTTGTCAGGTCCCATAAATGCTGTGTTCTTGGCTTTAGAGAGTGTGGTTTTTACCTGTGCATCCGTGATTACAGGAACTTTCCATTCTTCTGGTATAGAGATGGGCCCTTTAGGGGGTAAGAGGGGGGTAAAGTTAGCACTGAACCTATCTGCCAGGATGTTGGCGATATCAGTTGGTTCTGTATATTTAGTGCAATTGTGCTGTAACTCAGAGCAAATCTGAGTGTTGCCATTGAGATTCTTGACACAGCTATAGAATGATTTGTGGTTGTCTTTAGAATCAATGACGATTTTGTTTTCGTAACTAGCTTTGGAGGATTTTATGAGGGATCTCAGCTTCTTACTGAGGCTGACCAGGGAGTTCCTTCAATCATGGGATTTTACTCTTTTTTGCAACAGTTTCTTTCTTCTGTTGTACAGTTTGTTTATGCCTGGGGACCACCAGATTGGCTTCGTTTTTTTGGAGGATAGCATCTTTGTTCTGTTAAGGATAGCATGATCCATGCACTCATATAAGTGCTTATAAAGTGCATTTGTGTAGGATTCAGCATTTGTACCTTTATTGTCCATCTGCATGGGTGTCGTAAAGTTTTCCACTTCTGTCTTAAGAAGCGTGAAGTTGGCTTTGGAGACATTTTTTACGGTGGTTTCCCTAATGAAGGGTGGGGGCGGGATGTGGATGTCTAGGGTGATTAGCTTGTGGTCCAATCTGACCAACGAGGAATTGACCTCTGGTGTGGAACACCGGCCACCCATGTTGGTAATGACCAGGTCTAGGATGTTGCTGCCCCTGGTGGGGGTGTGGATTAGTTGATCCATGTCATTGGAATGTATGAATTCCAGAAAACATTGAGCAAAAGAATTGGTACATGAGTAGTTTTCCCAGTTAATGGTGGGGTAGTTGAAATCGCCCATTATTAGGGTGTTGGGTTGTACCCTTTTTTTATATCACAAAAACCTGGCATTTTAACAGGGTTGTCTACACTTTTTATATCCATTTTATATATCATAAGATAAATGAAATCACAACTAGCCCTAAAAAAAATAAAAGGAAAAGAAAGCAAATTTGACGAAATCTATTAAAGTTTTGTAGAGGTGACAACATATATTCCTTTTAAATAAAATGTTCAGCTGTCATTGATGTTTCAAGAGCCATTTGTTTTATTTTTAGTATCAAAAACTACTTAAGGAAAGATGACTGTACACCTACTTATGTAAGTACTTACAAAGTATAAATATAATATACACATTTATAATATATTTATAAGTATTAATACATTTATTTTATACTTATGTAAAGATACAGTCAACTGCAGTGATGTGAAAAATTAGCTTTTTAAGTTATACTGTTGTTTCAGGAGGGTAAGTATCATAAAATAAAGTTGATGCCAGTCATCACAGCTAAGTAAACTGCTTAATTACTGACAAAAGGCAGCAGATGTGATCATTCCCCGATACACTTCCTTTTAATAAAAGGGATTTACTCTGAATGCACCATAGCTGCATGCCATTTTCCATACTAGGGAAGGATACACATGTTGGTTATACTTGATGATGACGGCATGACAAGCAAGACAGAGCAAGAAAATGGGACATAGCAAATACAAATAGACTTATTTATTGTTTTATTTTATTTATTTGCATTTTTACCAGGAAATTCAGAATGGGCCTTTTGTTTCAGTATTTAACATACATTTATTTATGATACAGTGAAACCATTTTTACAGTATATAATACAAAATTAAACAAACGCAACATAATAAAATGTAAAATACAGTACTACAGACTTTGACTTGTTTTGAAATTTTGTGTCCTTCATTCTAGTAACAAAACAATTTCAAAGTTTTCTTTAGTTACTTACATCAATCTCAAATATAATCTAAGAAATGGTAGCACCTTTTCTTCACCCTATTCACATGGGTAGTTTGGCAGTTTTGCAAGTGTGCTAAAATTAATGACAGCCTAATGCAATGAGGGTATTTCTGCCAGCGATAACAGAAATGTAATCGGCTCTACTTACAAGTAATTTTTCAGTCCCTTCATGTGTGCAGTTGTTGGATTTAGATGTAGTTTTACCTCTGATTAGGTATAATTTGTTTTTTCAATATATATGTGTTGTCTATATCGTGGTTTCCCTTCCATTTTCTGCGATAGGGATAATCCAATTCAATATTAAACAAATAGTATACTGGAAATAATCCCTCTTTTAAGACAGTCCTTTTAATACATAATTCCTTAAAATTACTACATTAAAAAGAAGCAGGTATTGTGGTGACAGGAATATTAGATGAGTGGAGGGAGGTGATTTAATGATGCTTGCCATCAGATGTTTTTTCTTTTATTGATTTACCATTTAAAGATAAAGATAAATTAGGAAACCTGGGATGAGGTATTAAAACTGTAAACACAACAGTACATCAGTTAACATGTTTTTCAAGTATCAAATACAGCTGCCATAACTGGCTTTACAAAAATTGTGCAACAAAGACTCCAAACTTAATGCAGTGTAGGAATGACATGGGTGCAGAAGATCCAGAACATTCCCTTTTATTTTTCTAGGAACTTCTAGCACGACAAAAAAGGGATGTGCATTATCCCAATTTAACCAAACAACCAACATACTTTATCACCACTGTTAGACAGCCACCATAATTAGTGATACATTAATAACAACTTCCCAAGAAAACTAATTACATTGCACGGGTATATAATACTAGTGGTGCATAGAGTGCTCCAAAATCAGAATAAAGATAATACTCTTGAGGTGAATTTCTTTGCATCCATTCTCGAATGCATAATAACATGATTTTGATCGGAGACCCATTCATAACTCTCTATTTCTGATTACACTAATCTACTCAAGAATTGTTATTACTAAGACAATACACATATAGTGGTTAAATGAATGGTTCTAACATTCTTATGTCATAGTCTAAAGTACATATCACTACTCTGACCCTTGAGAAAGTTCCAGTGAAATGACATTGAATATGGAGTAGTAGTGCTATAAATTTGTGAAGCATTCTGAATGAAGACCAATCAGAGATTATTAGGGCTGAGTAGTGTGCCTGAGTGAAATTACAATGAAGTTATCTGCATTGCCCCATACGGTAGGGCTTGGAATATTTTTCCAAAACTGTACAGACTTTTATTTCACCTGACCAACTCTGCCATCAAAGGGTCACAGATGATCTTCATCCATCGTTTGTAAATGGCACATTTCCCACAGTCTAGGTAGGACGGTACTTGGTAAAGGATGGGTGTAATGCTTTCTCCATCAACTGGTAAGGCTTGGCACTTGTCAAAACTATGGCTTTAACATTTGTTCAGTAATTACTAAGCATACAGTAAAACTGGAAAGTACAAATATGGGGCATCTGTAATAATATTAATAAAGAAAACAGATTGTGAGCTTGCTCTCACACTAGAGTAGTTTGCCAGATCTTTATGGTACTATGCTGTAGCTGTTAACAGGGATCTTGATCATTAGAGCAGCCCTGGTAGGTTGGATTACCTGGGCTGAAAATGATGGAGAAAAATTGTGACTACAGTAAGAACAGGCTCCCAACATAGTGACTGCTAGCTGACAGCTTCTTTGTTAGAGGTATTTATCTTCAGTTTTTTAAGCATACAATGTTGACTGCACTAAACTACCACATACAGCATTTCCTGCTTTCACTAGCATTCTTAAGTTACACCATGAAATAAAATGTTACCTTATTGTCATTTGCTTAATTACAATACTGCCTACTGACAAAGGTTAAAGTCTATAAAGGATGACAAAGGATGAAAATATCTACCTTTTAGACACACGAGATAACCCTTAGCTTGCAGAAGTAGTACACATTACAAAGTGTGACACTCTGTCTGAGGCTGACAGTGGGCATTGTGGGAAACATTTCAAAGTTTTTGTAGTGTTCTGTGTATTTCTGTATAATGGAATAATTCACTAGCTACACTGCAAAGTGCAAACAGTGAACATTTGTCTATTTATCCCATTTTACAAATGTTAAGAGTTTCCACAAAAAGTCAGTTTTAAAAAGTACCAGCATACATAATCATGCACATCAACATGAGAAATGCACTGAATGCAGGTATACCTACAAGGGCATTTTATATGCTTGTGTTTTTTGACAAGACTGCTCAACTGCAAAGATTTAAGACTATGACACATTGTAGTCCTGTGTTTGATTGCCATAGCCTCCATTTGCCTACTGTGTGATTTGGCAAGTCACTTAACTAGACTTTATTCTCGAGTCAGTCTTGAAAAGGGTTGTTTATACTGTGAGCTTAACTGATTAACATTTTTTTACATTAATAGGCATTAAAGGTGCTATAGTTAGAATTTTCCCATTGAGCTAAATCCTACATTGTTTCAATTCAATGTAACCATGAAAGGGTCATTTACAGCAATGTTAAGTGCTGTGGCATTTTAAGAAGGTTTACATTTTATAAACAGTTGCAGCATTTGTGCAAATGGGGCTGTATATGTAATCTGAGTTTTCCACTTTAAAGCATTTCAGATATTTATCACTGGAATTGTCATGGCAGTGTTCATTTGACATCCAGCTGCTGTAATGCAATTGACCCCTCATGACATTTGGAATGTTTATTGGTTTATATAGCAGCAGTTCACAGCTGTGTAGCAGGGCACACTGCAGTCACTCTCTGCTGAAGCAGAACTCATGCAGCCCCTTCTTTTTAAGACTCCTTAAATCTGCTGCAGCTTAACCAGAAGATTTAACTTCCATCAGTCTTCAAATGAAGGCATAGGTCCACCATATCTACTGTTGCTAAATGGCTCAGAGAAGAGCAGACTTTCTTGAACTGGGACATGAATTTCAGCAAGCTTTCTCTGATGACCATCATGAAAAGTTGTAGTGCTGTTATTTCCTGTAACAAATGGTTCTGTTTCTTCAACTGAAAACTGGACATTATATGAAATTTGTGACCAGGAGTCCATCATTATAGCGGTAGTGCCATTATTTCCTGTAACATATGGCTCTGTTTCTTCTACTGAAAGCTGGACTTGGTTTGAATTTTGGGACCATGATTCCATCATTGCACTGGCAGTGTTATTATTTACTGTAATCAATGGTTCTTTTTCCTTTACTGACAGTGGGGCTTGCACGCATTTATCTATAAAGGAAAATGCAAAATAAGCATTAGTACATTATGCAGACAATAAAATGAAAGAAAAATGTACTTCAGCTGAAAACTTGCTATGATGCATCTGTCTCTGACAATCTCTCTCTCTCCTAATTTTCCTTAGGCCTCCTAACTACAGTGCATACCTTATTGACAAAATTTACTATTAACTTCTGTATTATCAATATGAGTTAATGAATAAGGCCTTTTGTATATGATAAGTTACTGCCATTGCATACAGTGCTTGTGTGTGTGTGTGTGTGTGTGTGTGTGTGTGTGTGTGTGTGTGTGTGTGTGTGTGTGTGTGTGTGTGTGTGTGTGTGTGTGTTTACTAGCATTCATCACATGCCCAGTTATGCAAGCTTTCCCCATTTGAGCTTCATGCTATAAATCAAAATGCCTTTGTATTTCTGCTACTGCCCAAACAAGACAAAGGTACAAAGATTATTTAGAGTGTCAAGGCCTTCATCCGTCTGCCACACAAGCATTGTTTTTACATGTATCCTGTGCAGAGGTCATATGTACAAAGGGTGGTATGAGGCATAAGGCTCCTGTGAGCCTCATCTCATACAGGTCTACAAGTAAGAATAACCTCCTCAAACTAAGAAGTGTGCAATGTAGCATCAGCATGCATTTCAGCAGACTATGTCTTCAGACATTTTGTACAGTTTTGGAGACAGGTGTAGCCACTAAATGTAACATAAGGTACACTAACTCAAAATCCATGTAAGCATTGGAAGAAGCCTTACTATAGTGATGTGACTGCAAACCATGATAACCTAAAATGTGATACCCAAATACAGACACAGAGTAAGAATGAATGTTTCACTCCCTCAGGCCACTTACAGAGTGGAAATTTATTTATTTTTGTTTATTTATGTTTATTTACTGGGATAACCTCGCCGGGTTACAAGTTCTCATTTATTTACATTTCAGCATAAGCACAGATAAACATACATGTATAATCTAGTCTCAAAAATACTTCTCAAATGTAACACTAAAGAAAACAGTGACTGATGCACCATTACAAATCATATACAAGTGTAATTAAAAAGTGATTTCAGAGGTGCTATCCTAAAATAACCTCAATCAAGTATTATCACACATTCTATTGTAAATTAAAAACATAACATTTTGTGAGCAAAACTGGAATACAACTTAAACACAAAAAAAAAAAAAAAAAAAAAAACAGAACAGATTCAATTCATAATTTTCCATTATGGACATATCACGTGTCACGCTTTCAACAGTCATTGTTCAGCCACTGGCAATTTTCAGAAGGTAGTATTCAATTCTAATCTTTCTTCAATTTTTCCCATGTATGACAATCAACCAAGCTCTATTATATCACCAAATCATATCAATCAATCTATTGCCTGATTAAATGAAACTGTTATTGATAATAAAAAAACTACACATTTTATATATCTGTATCTCTCTCTCTCTCTCTCTCTCTCTATATATATATATATATGTATGTATGTATACACACACACACACACACACACACAAAAGTAGCCAGATATACTATATCTTGGCTGTCACTAATATGTATGCAAATTCACTCTTTACCTTTAGGCATTACATTATTCCTTTTACATTTACCATGACAACCATCTAAATGCAGTTCTACTTTCCCTCTTTTCTGCATTATCTACAGTGTCATGCAACAACTACAATATAAAACCCCTTTCTCAGACTTCCTACTAAAATCACCTATAGCTTTGCCACATTGGCAGACCATCAGACCATTACGCCTTGCAAAGAATGTTCTAAATGTAACCCTTGATTTTAGCCAGTCATGACAATAGCCTACTAAGATTTTTATGCATAAGTTATGTACTGAAAAAACTATGTACAAACCTAATCAAACTTATCCACACCATTGTACTTAATTATGCACAATTCCTTCAAACCCCAAATTAATACTCGCTCTATGCTCATAACCCCTTTATCTAGAATACAGTTAACTTTATGTCTAATGTTGTCACGTCCTTGCCTATGATATAAATAGGACCAGCTGGAGAGACAGGTATGTATCCCAGAGACTACCCCTTCTCTGTAACAGCCATGTGAAGCAGAGTTCCCCTCTAACCCATCTCAAGTCCAATGTGGACAATTGGATGGAGAACAGAAAAATGTCCTTATGTTCCCATGTTACAGTATTCCCCATCTGGTGACTTGAACATCCGGGCAACATACCAAAGACATAAGCTACTGCTATGTAAATGTGACATTGCATATAGGATGCAGCCAATGTAGGCCATAAAAGTGACACCTGCACGTAACATCCTCAGAACTTCTCTGCTGCCAGTCCGAATGACAGCTTCTACTGTTCATCTGATCACTGAAGTTGTCTTCTTTCAGAT
The DNA here is from genome assembly GCF_019279795.1 of Protopterus annectens. Taxonomy (NCBI): domain Eukaryota; kingdom Metazoa; phylum Chordata; order Ceratodontiformes; family Protopteridae; genus Protopterus; species Protopterus annectens. The sequence continues at coordinate 1,171,819,835 of NC_056744.1, read as the reverse complement.
AAGTGCCTCGTTGGGGAAAATTTATTTGTAGTTTTGCTACTGCATGTTTGTTCGAGGTTAATGTCATCCAAGAAGGACAAGTGCCATTGTGGAAGGCAGATACCATACAAAGACAATCAGGACAAGTGTCTTTTCTGTCCAGGGTCTGCTCATAACCACAAGGCTTACACCATTTCTCAGGCGTTCACTCCTATAATGTTCTGCAGTCTTCTGTCTGCCCTTAATATCTACCTTGAGAACCAGAGACTAAAGCGAATAGTGCTTGCTATGGAAGATACCCCAGGTCTGTTGGGTGAACCTCCAAAGAAGAAGGTGAAAAAAGGTAAGGCCTGAATCTTCGGCTGTGCCTCTGATCCCAGACATCCTTCACAAGGCCAGTGAAGTCCCAAAGATCCATACAGTACCTGGTGCTCCTCCTTTGGCCACTAGAGAGAGTTCCTTCAGCATATCTGCAGAGGCCTCACAGATGTCCATTTTAGACAGTAAAGGGGAACTGCAGCTTGCTTGTTTAGACTTCTCTCACTGTACCTCTCCTGGCTTTATGATTGAGGACTTGCTGATGTCAGTGCCACAGCCTAGGCCTACATTAGCCCAACCATCCCAGTCTGGGGTAGAGCCTCCACTTAAAAAGCAACAAAAACATTTTCTCTCACACAGGATCCTTCTCCAGACTAGCAAGCCTTTTCACAGGGAATCTTGAATGCCTTTTTGGCACTTAGGCCTTCCTCTGTTTTTTCTTCTACTCCTGCATCACCTCTCCTCTATTTACCCAGGAGTGCTATTGTGGAAGAAGAGGCCTCTGAAGAAGATGCTTCATCTTCAGATATGTCCCTGGCCTACTCTGCTCAAATTGACTAACCTCTGGGTTATGCTTCCCCTGAAGTTGACTTTAGTGGTGGTGACTACCCTGAGGAGGATATTACCTTTGGAGAAACCCTCTCCAGAAAGAGGGATATTTTCAAGTGGGAAAGCTTCCAGGTTTCGGAAGTACAAAAGACATATTACAACCTCTACAAATGGGCTCTCCTTCCCCTTCTGCTATCCCACCTGTTTTACCAGCCTTTCAGGTTGCTTTCCTTTCAGCATCGCAAACCCTGACTCTCAACCTCCTGCACCCAGAAGGCCAGACAGGTTTTATAAAGTCCCTGAGGACAGTAACTATCTGTACAGATGTTGTCTTGCAGATCCAGCTGTGATTTCACTCTCTGTTGATAAACCCTGTAAATTGCTGCCTTCCACTAACCTATTGCCCTCTGATAAGGAGAGTAAAATGATGAAGAGGCTTGAAAAAAAGGTCTACACTTCCTCTACTCTGGCTTTTAGGGCCATCAATTATTAGAGACATATGCCTAAGTATGTACTGGCCCTACTTTCTCAGGCTTCTCACTTGCTGACAGATCTTCCAGGTTCTGCATCCAAGTCAACTCTCTTCCCTCCTGACATTTCTTCCCAAGTTACCAGACATTCCATAAAATGCAGTTATGACACAGCTGAGGTCAAGATCAGCAGCATCTGGGTCCATCCTCAGGAGGTATTCTTGGCTGAGACGGCAGCCTTTGCCTGATGATATCAATGTGAAAATCATGGATGCACCCCTGGACGATTACACCCTTTTTGGCGAAAATGCTGCTGCCCTCTTCAAATCCCTCCAAGAGAAAGGGAAAGAAGTGCAGGAACTGAAACATATTTTTGCGTCCCCAGTTCCAAAATATTACAGAAATTACCCCTCCAAGTCTAATTTTATAAGGAAAAAGACCTGTGCTCCTTCCCAATCTCACAAGAAGGGTACACACAGGCAAACTCCACCTAGGAAGTTTTTGTATGAGTTTTAATTATCTAGTATTAAAAGCAGACTTTGGTAGGTTTATGGTGCTAATTATCAAGCACCATTGACCTATAGATTTTAATGTTAACATTCATTAATTCATTCATTTTTTAAAAAAAAAACATAATTTTTAGGATTGTATGTTAACAGAAAAGTTTTGATTGTATATACACATATATTTTTTATGTAGTACTGAGGGGAGAGTTTATATATATATATATATATATATATATATATATATATATATATATGTATATATATATATATATATATATATATATATATATATATATATATATATATATATATATATATATACACACACACACACACACACACACACACACACACACACACACACATTTTTATATGTGTTTATATGATATATTAGAAATTTGAAACACATTCCTTTAAAGAGGGTATTTTAACATACATCTTTAGTTCTAGTGTTAATTTCTACGTATATGCTGTGGGTCATGTCGTTACATGTAGATTAGATACGTAGTTACGTTACAGTATTTGAATATTACCTGCTTTTGGGTTTTGTATGTACTTCTGAGGAAGTTTGTCGTGAGGACAAACGAAAAGCGCTTCAAGTTACTGTGGATTAAAATTTGGTTTCTACTACTGAGCAGTGTCTGTTTTTTGTTTTACTTTGTTTTGTGTCAGGGTAATTTTTTGAGTTTATGGCATCTGGGGCAGCTGGTAGTCAGAGCCTCTTTTCATCTCCAGTGAATACAATGCTAACTGGGACTGATGTGAATGCTGGGGTTGTTACGGAAAACTCCGAAAATCTTTTGGCATTTTTAACTGCTCAGATTCAGTCTATATTTACAAGACTGGATAGTTTAGATGAAAACCAACGTGAGTTACGTGGCTCAATGGTTTGTTCACAACCCTCGCACACTAATGTTGGAGTTAATAACGGACCACAGCATAGTGCCAATGATTGTTTAACATACTCTGCAGTCAGTAGTGGCAACCTGGAGAATTTAACAACAACCAATGTGAGTGCAGAATTGCATTTGGATTCAAAGTTAAGCACTGACAGCATGGTTGGCACCAATTTGCCTTTGATACCTAAATTGCAGACTTTAAGCCTCTCCTAAGCTGTATCAGGTGAACGAACAACAGAACAAGTTTGCCAGGGATCTGTATTGAGGAATGAACATGTTACCATCTCGAGGCTTATTGGAATAACCCTCCCTATCCACCTGGATAGCTGACGATTTCTCCTTATCGGGTGAATTAAATGGAAGAATGGAAGGGGGTCAGGCCACAGAAGGTAATAACTTACCACTTGATTTAGTGACAAAGCTCAAAAACTTAGACAATTATATGATTAAAGTAAAGAAATTGCAGCTTGAGATAAAGTATTTTCATGAATGTCTCAAGCACAAGGTGGTACCGAAAGGGTTAAGATGCCATCATTACCCTACCGGACTGGAAGCTGGGTCTGAGTTCCACAAAGAATTCACTATATTGTTTGATAGACAAGGGTTTGAGCTAACTGAGCTTATGATCAAACATAATAGTAATTGGGTGGACAGTTTGATCAAAGTTACAACAGAATTGGATGCTAGTATCAAATCAGACCTCGAGTTTGGTCTCTACAAATTCGAGTATGGTGGTATTTTTTACAGCATCGATCAACATATGCTCAAATTAAAGGCTAACAAACTTAAAAAACTAGAGCAAGACTGTTCTGCATATGAACAGGGGACAGCGTATCCAGCCCCACCAGTAGCCCAAGTCTGGCAACAGGCTATGCAGTTTTGGGAACTAATTAAAGTTAACCCAATACTTCTTAGTAAGTTAGGTGAACACCCAAGAGTGATTTACAAGAGAGGCAAAAATCTTTAAAACCTGTTGGAGTAACAGTGGTTCAGTGTCCCAAAAACCACAGGCATGTTCAAATGTGAGTCCTGTAATTTTTGTAGACACATGGATGTAACCAACATGTTTTCTATCAACCAGTATGAGTATAAACTTAGATTTAAGTTTGTCAGTCTAAGAATGTTGTGTACTTGGACAAGTGCCAATATTGTCCAGCGTACTACATTGGTAAAACGGAGCGTAGACTCCCTGAGAGGGTTTATGGTCATCAGTACACAATATCTAAAGGCAAAATAGAAAATGCACTGGCCAAACACATTCAGTCATTCAGTGACAATAAATTTAAGTATATGGCCATTGACCAAGTTTTCTGGCCTTTGCAAGGAGGTCCAGCACCATTGTATTTAGAGGAACTTGAATCAGCTTGGCAAATTAGACTTAATGCCTACAGGTTTCCTGGGCTAAATGATACCTGTTCAATTAGTTTGTTTGTTTGTGTCTTTCGGCTTTTCCCGGTTAGGGGTCGCCACAGTGGAACTCCGGTCTGCTAATGATTGGTAGTGGATTTTTATGTACAGGGTTACCAGCCCTGACGCACAACCTTCAGTGAAGGCATGCCCCATTCATGTATGCCTCTGCACAGAAAACGCTTTAGCTGAGAATCGAACGGGAAAACATCTTGCTATGAGGCGACAACGCTACCGCAGCACCACCACCGCAGTTATACCTGTTCAATTAGTAGTATTTTAAAGCTTGGGAAAGATGATCAAATTCAAGGTTCAACTACCTAAAGTAATAGAAGTTTTTCTATGAGTTTTAATTATATTGTATTAAAAGCAGACTTTGGTAGGTTTAAGGTGTTAATTATCAAGCACCATTGAGCTATAGGTTTTAATGTTAACATTCATTCATTCATTCATTTTTTTAAAAAACGTCATTTTTAGGATTGTATGTTAACTGAAAAGGTTTAATTGTATATACACATATATTTTTTATGTAGTACTGAGGGGAGAGTTTATATATATATATATATATATATATATATATATATATATATATATATATATATATTTCTATATACACATTTTTATATGTGTTTATATGAGATATTAGAAATTTGGAACACATTCCTTTAAAGAGGGTATTTTAACATACATCTTTAGTTCTAGCGTTAATTTCTACATATATGCTGTGGGTCATGTGGTTACGTGTAGATTAGATACGTAGTTACGTTAGAGTGTTTGAATATTACCTGCTTTTGGGTTTTGTATGTACTTGTGAAGTTTGTCGTGAGGACAAACGAAAAGTGCTTCAAGTTACTGTGGATTAAAATGTGGTTTCTACTACCGAGCAGTGTCTGTCTTTTGTTTTACCCTTTCCAGACAAGCCAGGTAGTCTGTGACCACATGCCCATACTCACAGAAATCCCTCTATCCCAGCCCCTTTCTCATTTCCTTTCCTCTTGGACAAGCATAACCACAGACAAATGGGTCTTTCCATTGTCCAAAATGTCAGATTCATGATTTGGAAATCCATACCTCCTTTCATGTTCATCCTACAACTCCCAAGGGAACAGATCCATCTCTTCCCACAGGTGATTCAGGACTTGATCTCAAAGGGGACCACATAAAAAGTTCCGTCCTTGGAAAGAGGAAAAGGGTTCTACTCCAGGATGTTTTTAGTCCCCAGGAAATATGGTCCTTGGAGACCAATTTTAGACTTGTGCCAGCTCAGTCGGTTTGTACAAATTCCCACCTTCAGAATGCTCACCATACAAACTCTGTTTCCTCTCTTGCTCCCTCAGGCTTTTCTGATTTCCCTAGATGTTAAGGATGCATACCTTCATATCCCTATTCACCCTCTACTGAGGAAATTCTTATGGTTTTCTATTGCTTCCCCTCAATTTCAGTTTTGTGCTTTGCCCTTTGGACTCTTTATGGGTCCAAGGGTATTCACAAAATGTTTGGCTCCTGTCATTGCCTTCAACAGAATTCAGGGCATTCTTATCTACCCTTAACTGGACAACCCACTTATTTAAGCAGAACATCCAGACATCCTGCAATGAAATCTTCAAACCACCATCTCTTTGCTCCTAAGCCTAGGATTCACTATCAACTACAACAAGTCTTCCCTAAGCCCTTCTCAGGATCAGGTTTTCCTTGGCTGCGGGATAAGGACAGACCATATGATAGCCTTTCTGCCTTTGCAGAAAATGCAATCTCTGCTGACTTACTTCCAGCAGTTGCTTCCTCTTACCTCTCTGACACCGTAGATTTCCTCAGGATGCTAGGGTTCATGCTTCTATTATTCCAATGCTGCTCTAGCCAGGCTTCACATGCAAAAGTTTCAGTGGTACCTGAAAATACTCTGGTATCAGCATGCTCACCCTCTGGAGTTTGTCCTTCCACTTCTACCTTGCTTGAAGAAGGAACTACTTTGGCAGATTCAACAAAGATCTCAGAATCTATCCAGGACTCCCCTTCGGCCAGCTTATCCAATACAAGAACTGTTTACAGATGCCTCAGACCTGGGAGTAGAGCAACATTAGGGAACGTAAAGATCCAAGGCCTGTGGTCTCCCTCGATAAGGAAGCAACACATCAACATCAAAGAAATGAGGCCTCTGATTCTGGCCCTTGAAACTGTTCACGGACAACACCACAGTACTTTGGTATGTAAACAAATGGAGGAAACAAAGTCTTACCCACTTGCAGGTTAGCACTCCAAGCCTGGAAGATTGCTTTTCAAGCAAAGGTCACATTAAATGCTGTTTACATTCTATTAGCTCAAAATATTCCAGCAGACACACTAAGCAGGTCCATAACACAAGCCCATGAATGGATGCTCCACAGGGATGTGTTTCTGGACATTCTCCACTGGTGGGGTATACCCCAAATAGATCTTTTTGCCTCCCCTATGAACAGACAACTTCCAAAATGTTGTGCCAGAGTCCCACATCCTCTGGTTTGGAAGATGGATGCCCTATCATTCTCAAGGAAGGGGATGTTTAGCTATACATTCCCCCTTCCCACTTATTCAGAATGTCCCACTGAAGATTTATTTATTTATCATTTGTTTACTTGGATAGTCCAACTGGCTAATAGCCCATTTTCAGAGGAGGCCTGGGGAGAAAAGCTCCACAAAAAAAAAAAAGCAATTTATTATCATGCATGACAAAACAGAATAACTTCAAGGACATCAAGAGTATTGTACAGTGCAAGAAAGAAAAAAAAATAGAATAGCAGCCTTCAATACAACATATACAATATGCAGTTCTAGTGTTTTTCCAAGACGTATACAGATGTGTTGGTGTAGGTAATGGATATAGTAAAATTCATGAAGACAACCCAGAAATATTGTTGGTAATCCCCTTTTGGCCAAGACAGCATTGGTTCTTCTTCTGCAATTAGCCAAGGGCAATCATCACAAGTTACCTCACAGGGTGGATCTTCTCACACAAGACAAGGGATCTTTTACTCACCCACATTTAGCAACACTGAATCTGACACTGTGGGTGATAGGCTTCTGATTCCTTTCAGGCACCTTTTCTCTGAGGACATCCTTCTAGTCCTGCAGGAGGCCAGGAAACCCAATACAAGGAGATCTTACATGTCCAAATGGAAAAGTTTTTCCTTCTATTGTATTAATAAGCAACTAGATCCATTTTCAGTGGATATACCCCTAGTTCTCTCATTTTTGTGAGTTGCTGAAGGCTGGATTGGCCTACTCTTCAATTAAAGCCCACTTATTAGCATTTCTGCATGTCTACCTTCATCTGCCCCTTAGCTTCTAGACTAGAAGTTAAGCTTTTCTTAAAAGGCATCCTTCACATCAGACCTTCTGGGAAACCTGTTCTTCCTCCGTGGAATGTGAATTTTGTTCTGGAAAACACTAACTCAGAGTCCCTTTGAACCTGCAGCTTCAGCTTCTTTGAAATTTTGCACATGGAAAACTGTTTTGCTGGTAGCCATCACTTCTGCTAGAAGAGTTTCTGAACTTCAAGCTTTAACGGGTTCTCAACGCTTTCTAAGTTTCCAAAGGGACAGGGTGTCTTTTCATACCACCCCTTCTTTTATGCCTAAAGTGGTTAATGACTTGTCCCTTAAACAATCTATTCACTTACCTACCTTTTATCCTACCCCTCAAAACTCAAGTGAAAGAGTGTTTCACACCTTAGATGTACATAAACAACTCAGATTCTAGCTGGATAAGACCAAATCCATTATAAAGTCTGAGCAACTGTTTGTTTCCTTTCACCCTCAGGGCACTGGGAAAACCTGTTTCTAAAAAGATTATTTCCACCTGGATCTCTAGGGCCATTTTATTCTGCTATGTGTCTCAGGGGAAAACAGTCTCTTCCTCAGTTAAAGCCCATTCCAGTAGAGCTGAAGCCTCCTCTGGGACTTTCTTCAAGAGTTGGACACTGCCTTTATCCTGGAATCAGCTACTTGGTCCTCTGTCCATACCTTCACAAAACACTACAAATTGAACTCTATCCCCAGATCCAGAACAGGGTTTGCCAGGGCAATTCTCCATGGTTTCATGGAGACTTCCTGTGCCCCTACCTCCCTTTCCCACTCATGAGCCTTGGTACTGTCCCTCATGTTATGAATACTGCAACATGGGAATAGGACATAGAACAGTTGTGTAAAATCTTAACATAACCATAGATGTCCTTCTGTTCCATGCTGCAGTATTATATCCCACCCACCTTCCACCTTGGTTCATGTGTTTCTTTGGATGATATCTAGTTTACCTCTTATCCTTGGACTGGTGTTCTGACTGGGGCATTCACATGCAGATGTCACTTTTATGGCCTTTGTCGGCTGCATCCTATGTGCAATGTCACATGCACCTAGCAACTTTGGTATACTGGCCAGACATTCAGGTCACCTAGGCAGGGAATCCCTCAAGTTATGAATACTTCAACATGGAAGAGAAGGACATCTATGGTTCTAGTAAGATTTTACACAAGTATTCTTTCAACCCTGGTTTGGCAAATATGTATCTCTTGGACACAGGCAGCTGGTAAATGGTTGATCTCCCAGGCCCCTGCTTGAAAATGGTTCATCTCCCAAGCCCCCACTTACACTTATCAAGTGTACAGAACTTGTCAGATATTTGTGATGCATGGCGAGGCTTAAAAAGGCCCTAGTGATCATTAGCTTAGTAAACACATATGAAAGTATGAACTTATGAACAAAATTACCGGGTATCATCATCTTTCTATCCCTACTGCCCTTCTCCTTTGATCCTATTTGTGAAATAGACATTTCAGTATGCAAGAAGGAAGTCTTTACAGTCAATTCTGGCATATTATAATGAATCTTTACAGCCTATATATAACCAATGAAATAAATTATCTAAATAACCATACCAAATATATATATCACTACAAAAACATTTATATATATTATAACTGTTACATCATTCAAAACAATTGCAACTACCACTTGTTCATGCATGTGCCTTACATGTGTTCTAAACTGCATGAGAGATAATTACTGATGTTCATATTAATGTCATGTTTAAGGTTAATAATTTGTTCTATAGCACTGGTTAATACGGCTGCAGGTAAGGGGAAAGAATGATGCAAGAAGAGTGATCTAAGTTAATCTTTGCCTTTGCTTTCCTTCACATTAACCAGTAAGAGCCTGTCATGCATCCAACAAGTACTTATACAAGCCAACAGGACTGTGCCCATCCAGCTTGATATTTACATAATAACCAGGCTGCTCCCTGCATCCATGATAAAGTTAATATTGTTACATTGTAAGCAAACAGCCCGTACGTAAAACATCCATTCTTACAGCTCAAGTCAACCTCTGTACAAGAGCAAACCCATCAGTTCTCTTACATACTCATTTACCATACACCTCATATTTACCAGTGTACAATTTTCATAGTCATTCTAGAACATTCCTTAAGTTGGAAACCATAAACACCCAAAATAGTTAACCTCAAATTACTGGAGAAACTTTGAGGAACTTGTGTGCATTTCCTATGGGGCTCAGACAGAGATGCCTTACATTGTGGAATGACTTAATTGCTCCTACGTTTTAGTAAACATCTCGACATGCTCCTCAAAATACACTTTCCCACAGATGTAATCTGCTAACTACTCTCCCCAACTGGCTCCTCATCTACCCAGTTTCATGCATTAACACTGCATATGGCAGTACTATTTTGTCTATCAGTTTCATAGGTAAGTACTAGGCTAGCTGCCCTTGCAGGTCATTTTAAGACTAGCCAATTTCCCTTTTTTATGCTCTAATTAACCTATCCTGTTTGGTAAGAGATTGGCCTTACCCATCCCATTGGTTGATAATGATATATTACCCCTATTAAGAATAACTGAGATCATACCATGGATAAACTGAGGGGACCCATGCATGGGATAAAGCACTTATGAGCTGACTCCTTCCATTAGTAGTACAGGGGTGGCCCTGGGGTAAGTTTTCTGTTTCCCATCCATAGATCCAAGTTGTGCTTGAATATGGACAGGAATTAACTTTGTTTTATGTGAATGGGGAGGCTGTTTCACAGTAACAGTATCCAGTGCAAGACATACCTGTCCCTCCAAACCATTCTGATGATGTTGCAGAAGAGGTTTAGGTCCCTAGAGTGAGTATTTTTTATGCCAGTTGACTTGGTGATGCACAGTAAATCCATTAGTACTGGGTCAGAGGTTGCATTGTATGCCAGACACAGGTCCCCTCTTAACTGCAGGATACTGAGTATAATGACAGGGCTTTGAGTCAGTCCATGTAGAACATGTTTAGGCCTTGTATCCTTTTCATTAGGATTCGCTGTGGGCATTCTAGCTGTTGCATGTGACTGGATGGATACATACATGCCAAAGGGGGCATTATATTTAATGACTGGCCTAACGAGGGCTGAGTAAAGGGGGACAATGATATCTTTAGATCTGGACACACTCCCTTTGTTTATAAGCTGTGCAATATAGAAGGACTTTCTTACAACAATGGACACATGTTGGTCAAAGGTTAGGTCACTGTCCACATAAGTTCCCAAATCCTGAACAACTTTATCAGATCTTAGTAGCATGCTGTCAGTGTGGTTCTTCCCTGGGCTAGATGACTTCCCAAAGGATACAGAAATGCATTTGTTTGCATTTAGTTTCAGTCCATGATTTTGGCATCAGTTATTTATTTGAGACAAACCTTCCTGCAGGATGGCTAACTCATTTGGGAATTCAATGACTGCTCCTAGCTTGCAGCCATCTGCAAACCTAGTCAGCCAGAGCCCTTTGGTATTGGCTGTTATTTCAGAAAAATTACATGCCAAACAGCAGAGGTCCCAGTGCCGAATCTGGGGGAATCCACTGGTGACTAGTCTCTTTGTGGAGGAAACTTTCCCTCTATTGATTTCCTGCTTCCTAGCTGTAAGCCAGCTGGCAAGCTAGTGGGTTACATATGGTTTATTCCTAGTTTATTTAGCTTAATTATATGCTTGATTGGGGAATTGTGTCAAAAGCTTTGGTCAGATTAAGGAATGTGGTATATACCATTTTGCTTTTATCCTTTGTTTTGGTGACCTTTTCAAAAAATCCACCAGGTTGAGTAAGCATGACCTGCCCTTGACGAATCCAAAGTGAGACGGGTCCAGTGTTTGAAGGTTCCCTGTACCCTGATTGATTAGTTCAATGGTAATTCTTTCAATGGTTTTGCATATTAAGCAGGTGAGACTTATGGCTCTGTAATTGCCTGGGTCTGTGGAAGGTCCCCGGTTATGCAGGGGAATGACTGTAGCTGTTCTCCATTTGCTTGGTATAATACCTGTATGGCAGCTGAGATCGAACAGTGTTGTTAGGGGTGTGGCTAAATCATGCTTAATGCTATTTAAGATGCATCCAGGGATATTGCCAGGACCCAATGATGTGGTACATTTAGGTTCTGATTGTACTTTAAGACTTGGTCTTGTGTGATAGCTAGAAGAAAGCCAGTCTCAGGTATATCTTGAGGGACAGAAGAAGGGGAGAGAATAGAAAGTTAGAGTTAAATTTATCGGACAGTAGGCTCGCTATATCATCAGTCTCAGTGTAGTTAACATCGTTAACGAAAATAATGACACAGCCACTGGACACTCAAACACGAAATCGAACCTTTAATATTAAGCACTTTTCATCTACTCTAATAGGTAGACTTCTTCAGACAAATTAACAAAACAAGATTATAAAACAAAAAAGGCACCAAATCAGCTTTAATTTAACTAATCAACTCATTAACTTACCAGTCATTAATTTAAAATACAATTACAAAAATCTATGCAGAATATACAAATTATAAAAAATATATACATAAAATATGAAATGTAAAATGTTATATAAAATGTTAATCAATCCGAACTTATAAAAGGTTGTCCCAACTCAATCAATTAATCAACAAAGCACACTACTCTAGCTGTGACAAGTCTAATAAATAAATAAATTAATTAATTAATTAAATGAATTTAATTCAAACTAAACAATTATTCTTATGTCTTGTGTTAGGTAAAATATCATGTTGCAATGGTGTGCCAAGACATTTTAAGTGTATTAATTAACCTGATTATGCAAATCACTTCTATCGAAGTAAACTTTTCAACTTCAAAATACATGCCAAGGAGGTTCCCTCATTCAAACCTGGGGGGTATAAGAGTTTAACCTGAGTTGCCATATAAGTTCACTTTTTTCTAATAGCAACTGCTGTGGCCCACCTTTTGTATCAACAACTACCTGGTCAATAACTTTGAAAAGAAAATGGGTAGAATGTTCATTACAGTGTCTTGCTAAAGCATTGGTATTACTCTTCTTCCTAATATGATAAATGTGTTCTTATATCCTTTCTTTAAGCTTCCTGTCAGTCTTCCCAACATAGAATGCTGAGCATAGCTGACAGGAAGATAAGTAGACCACTGACCTTGAATTACAATCGCACCTGCCTCCAAATTTAAACACATGATGATTCACTTTTATACGCGACCCTGTACCAATGTACCTGCAATAGTTACATGATTCACATTTGTAGGTGCCTTCAACCCTAACAGACTTCTTAGTGTTGGTTTCTATTATACTCTTCAGGTTCCTACCCTTCCTAAAAATTATTGTAGGGTAGAAGCCCAACCTGTCACCCAATTCCTTTTCATGTACCAAAAGATTCCAATTCCTTTTTAAAATGTTACCAGTATCACCTGCTTCTATACAGAAAGAAGTAATAAAACTTTTTTCTGAAACACACAGTGTCAGATCTTTGTCTGTTCTCGCAATTCAAAATGGGGGTATTTGTGACTCTTATTCTCATACTACTTATATCCTCTCTATTTTCCATACTGATGTTCTGCAACCTTTCAGATAAAATCGGACTGTAAATGCCATAAGCCCTTTTAGACTGGACCTCCCCCACCAAATCAAGCACTAAACCCTCTGGATAACCATGACTCAAGAACATACTTTTTAACAAGTTATATTCCTCTTCAAAGATGTAATCCTCAGTTGTCATCCGAGCTGCTCTCACTAGTTGTCCTTTTAGGACAGATCTTTTCTGGTGGAAAGGGTGAAACTTCTGAAATGCAATAAAGTGTTGGAATACGTGGGTTTCCAATAGATCTTGGCTGAATAACTTTTTACCATCCTGTCTTTTGTTAACGCTACATCTAGGTAGTTAATGGGGTCTTCATGAAAGGTGTAAACAAATTTCAGAAAAGGTGTGCTACTGTTTAGGTAATCAACAAACACCCTTGCTTCTTTTTTATTACCTTCAAACATAATAAAAAAGTCATCCAAAAATCTGTTGTATAATTTTACTTTTTTATATACCTCATTTTTAAAGATGTTTTCAACCTCCCAGTGAGACAACACCAAATTAGCGTAACTCGCCCCACACGGGGACCCCATCGCAACACCCACTACCTGTTTGAAAATCTCACCGTTAAACATGACAAAATTGTTATTCAAGATAACATCCAACATCTCCTGGATAAGTCGAATTTCATTACAATCTGCACCATAATGTAACATTCTTTCTAGTACATATTCCACTCCTATATCATGAGGAATGGAAAAATACAAATCTACGACATCAGTCATTAAAAACATCACATTATCTTGAAACTTGAACTTATCTAATGCTTCTAGAAAAGCCCAAGAATTTTTGCAAATCTGGTCTTCTCTAACCACATACTTTTTTAAAATAAAGTCTACATATTTGGAACATGCATAAGTGATAGAAGACTTTGCATTAGCCAAAGCTCTCATAGGTGGTTCTTGTAAATTTTTATGAAGTTTGGGCAACCCAAACAAGTTTGGTACTTTTGGATTTAAAACTGTCAAGTAATTGTAAATATCCATACTAATCATGTCTTCAATTAACAAATCTCTAAAAAAGAATAAATTTTGTTGTAAGCGGTGTTCATTTCATTAACACTTGATCTTACATAAATTTTACTTTCTAACACTTTTAACATTTTAGTCTCATATTCTTCATTGTCCATAATCACAAGTCCCCCACCCTTGTCGGGTTTTAACAAATGAACCGGCAAAGATCTTACCAAACCCAACGCTTCAGCCTCCCCTTTAGTCATGTTTACAGAGGTATGCTTTCTATTCTCCTTGTGTAAATTTCTCAAGTCAGTTTCACACATATGTTCAAATAAAGACAGAACTGGGTACAACAGTGGGTTGTATGTACTTGGCACTCTCAGTGGAAATTCAATATAACTGTTGTTGCCAAACAACAAAGCCAAATTCAATTTATGAATATAAAGTTTTAAATCAATTACAATTTCAGGTAACTTAAAATGATCAGTAGGAACAAAAGTCAATCCCTTACTGAAAAGTTCGCAAAGGTCCCGGTCTACAACAAAACTAGAAAAGTTGTATACTTTAAAATCACCACATTCATTCAATAAAAACACCATTTTTTCCTTTACCTGCTCAGTTTGTAATTCTTCTTCTTGCCCCTTGTGTTGTATTTCCGTTGGTGGTTTTGACCTCTGTTGATAAACGAATTACTGTTGCTAATGTTGGTGCTATTCTTTTGGCTGTTACTGTCACTTCTATTGATGGAGAAATCTCCATGATCATTATCACTCCAATCCTCATCAAATAAATCAGTTCCACTGTTACCCGTACACAATGCCTCAGATGCAACAGTACTAGTAGCCAAATTACTACCTTCCTGCTCAACGTGCTCTGCAACCAAACGACCATAAAGGTTTCTACCTTGTGATGGGGGTGGTGCTGGATACACCACTCCGTTCTTGTACTCGTTTATGTCCCTCCTTAGTTTCTTTAATTTCACTTCAGTGTTTTTAATCAGTTGCTGCTCAACAGATGAAAACACTCTTTTGTATTCATACTGAAATCTTAAAAAAATCAGCATGCGATCTAATCTCATTATTCAACTCAGTGACATCTCTAGTCAAAACTTCAATAGCACTACCGTAATGCTTAATCATTACGTCCATCAGTTCGGTACCATGCTTGTTGAAAAGAGCAATTAAATCATCATAAAAAACTGTCCCACCCTCTAAACAAGAAAGGTATTGCCAGGACTGAAGACCCTTAGGAACTACCCCCTGCTTTTTACATTCCTCAAAATAATGAATTTCAAGTTGCAGTTTCTTTACCTTCAGCGATTTGTGGTCAAAATCTTTCAGTTTGGCCACTAAGGATACACCTCCTCCAGCCGGACTCTCATTAACACAGTCAGTGATGTTGTTACCAAATGGTGGCTGCATGTTCAGCCACTCAGACAAATTAGGTAGCCCAATAAGCCCCGAGGAAGATTCAAAATTCGATCTGTTAGAAACAGCACTGCCATGACTGTTCTTATTTAATACAATAGTTTCACTTGTCACTGCGTTCATTTCACAGTTACTACTGTGTGCTCCTGCAGAACTGTTCTGTAAGTTTACAGTGTTCAAATCACGTCTAGTAGCACTAGAAGGTGGCACCACTTTCAGTCGCACAGCAGTGCTAGTTTGGGACAACACACTGAGGCGGTTAGATAACACTTCCAGTCTCTCATTCATCGCATGAATTGAGTTAAGTTACCCATTTCAGTAGAACCTGAAACTGGACCCAAGGAAGACTGTATAGGGAACTCAGTCGAAGTGTCCAAGAAAATGTCCGTAGCCATGAATAAAACAAACTAGGTAATTCCACAAAAACGAAATGAAGACCAACCAACCACAATGAAAATAATGACACAGCCACTGGACACTCTTGAACATATAACATATAAAATAACATAATAATAAAATATATAACATTTTGTATAACATTTTATATTTCATATTTTATGTATATATTTTTTATAATTTGTATACTCTGCATAGATTTTAGTAATTGCATTTTAAATTAATGACTGGTAAGTTAATGAGTTTATTAGTTAAATTAAAGCAGATTTGGAACCTTTTTTGTTTTATAATCTTGTTTAGTGTTCTATGTTACCTTGTCTGAAGAAGTCTACCTATTAGAGTAGACGAAAAGTGCTTAACATTAAAGGTTCGATTTTGTGTTCAAGAGTGTCCAGTGGCTGTGTCATTATTTTCGTTGTGGTTGGTTGGTCTTCGTTTTCTTTTTTGTGGAATTACCTAGTTAACATCATTCACAATCAGCTCCATGCATTGCTGCATAGTGCTTTTGAGACTATGAACATAACTAAAAAAATGTCTTGTGATTGTCTTTGGATTGGGAGCTATTTTAACCACAAACATGGCTTTGGTGGGTTATATTAAGTGCCTCAGTTGTTTATTTATTTCAAAGACAAGGGCTGTAACATTCTGGGAACTACTCTTCTTACCTTTGGTCAAAACTCTTTTCCTTTTATTTTAAAGTTTGTTGATATTATGGTTCTACCGTGTGTGTTTGTTTCTGGGGTTTGCCCTGCACTTGTTCCTACACGCAGCTGCTTACTTTCTGGTCATACCTCTCAACCTCTTAGAGCAAGAAATCTGGACAAAGCCATAAATAACTGGAGGACAAAGGCCCAAAAATATGAACAAATTTTAAATATTAATGTAAGAACTGATAAAACAGAATAAACAAAAAAAAACAATCAAAAACAAAAAATGGATGCTGACCAACTTACAAATGCACTTATTTATTATAACAAACCAAAATAATAAAACCAGACTAAGCACTTTCATCTTAACTTGCACATATGACTTCTTCAGAGTGAACAGCTGCCATGATACATGAACTTAAATACTAATGTCAAGTGAAAATAATGAGAGAGAGCACAAACACGGCTATGGTGGAAGAACGTTTATTAAATAAGTGCTTTCATGTCTATATATGACACTTCTGATTTCAATAAAAACCTTCTCAAAAAACATCCGTTTAAATATAAATCAAGTCATTAGAAACATCCAATCACAATGCAAAGCTCATTATATCATTAATAGCAGAAAATAATACTGCTGTTTCATTAAAATCACAAGTACATACAAATAAGAACTGCATATCCTATAATAAGAAGGTATCTATTGTAAATTCAATGAAAAACAAAAAAAGAAAAATATATATATATGTATATATATATATATATATATATATATATATATATATATATATAAAGATAATAAAAGTCTATAAAATTGGACTATTTGTTTAAAGGTCTATCTAGCAAAAATGGCTTAATAGATACTCTATCATTCAAGCCATACAACTTGTCAGCCTGAAGTCTGATGATCCATTTTATTTCTAATTTTTTCTGTGGTACTCTTTATATTGCCTAAATGAGGACCCCTATAGATCAATTCAAGGGCTATAAAATTAAACACATGTGCTAACCCCTTACTAAGGACATGCCTAGCCAAGGCACTGGTCTCATCTTCTTTATTTATAGCATATATATGTTCGCTAATACATTCTCTCAAAGTTTCATTCGTTTCCCTATATAGAAGGCTAGGCACTTAGTGCAATATGCTAAATATACTAGATCTCTGGTTCTACGATCAGCATAGTGTCAAAACTCATACATTCTCTCTGTAATTGGATGGATGAATCTTAGTATTGACAATATATGAGCAAAAATATCATCTCCTACAGTCAAAAGTACCAACCCTTTGAGACATTTTACATTGTTTAATATTGTTCCCATAATATAATGACCCTTTCAATGACTTATTATTCTTATAGGCAAAACTGGGTGTTTTTCTAACTAATTTCCTAAGCTTGTCATCAGCCATTAATATCTTCCAATCCCTATGAATAACATCCCTTATATCTACATTGTTCATAATGTATGGCGTAACCATTCAACATCTATGCAACTTATTCAATTTAACATCTTCTAAGAGACCAGTATCTACTCTATAATCTCTAGAAAAAGGTTTTCCCTTTCCTTTACAATCAACCTTTTTATCAAACAGGGAAAGATAACATTCATAAGGTGCATACCCTCTATGTAAAAAATTCTGTTCTAAGTTATCTAAGGCTACCTTACACTCAACATTCATACTAGTTAATCATGATACTCTCAACCCCTGCCCTTTCACTATATTTTTGTAAATATGGGGAGGGTGCATGCTGTCTCTATATAAAAGATTATTTCTTTTACAACCTTTTTTATATATATGGTTAATTTATACCATTAAATTAGATGTTTGGCATAATACAGGCATACATTTAAAGTAAGTGGTACATGGCAAGAGTCATTTACACATACTATATACAACTATTTACATATAGTGCTACAGTTATTGAAGTTAGTAAGTGATCACTTCAGTACAATGACAGTCAGAAATGAAATCATCAGAGACTACTATCTGTTAAACTCTCATGAGGAGGAGACTTCAAGAATCAGCATAGGAATAGGATGATAGATATGTTCTTCTTATAGTTTATTTCAAAATGTGTTCCAGGATAAGATTCCAGAGGCTGAGACATTTCATGCGCTTATTCTTATTAAATATAAATAATTTATGAGATATGATGTATTTAGAGGCCATATTAACAAAGCCTTTCCAATCTAGTTTTGACCTGTCAAGCCAGTTTTGGGTGATGTACAGTTTGACTAATGCAAATAGAGCAATCAGGATATTCAAGTCAGACTTGGGCATACCAATAGGACTCACGTGCAATATAGCAAACTTTTAAGATAGGGTAGATTTCCCATAGCCCATTTTCTGAAGTTTGACCCTTAATGAGTTCCACAGGTTATGTGCATATTTGCAGTACCAGAGAATATGTAAAATATCCACCAGTTGCGATGGACAAAAATAGCAGAGGGGAGAGGTGCTTGGGAACACTTTGTTTAATCATTCTGGAGTATAATAGGCATTATTGTTAATTAACTGGGTGTATACAAGCTTCTTGAAGGGAGAGAATTTGTTTGTATTATTTAACACAATAGTGAGTTGAACATCAGTTAAATTAGAACTGTTTACCTCCAATATTGAGCATAAGTAAGTGAAGATTGCTATTTAATGGCAGAAATTAATTTGTATGAAGCCAGTAGCATCTTGCTTTTGAGTTTTAAAAACTTTATTAGGGATTGTGCAAGGTTTACTTCTTTTTCAACTCCGTCTGGGATACCTCTAATAGAAGATACCAGTTCTTTAATTTGTCTCAATATTATGGTATATTCGTTGCTTAGGTTTAGATTAATTTTAATATCATTTAATGAATTGTCCTTAAGTCTATAGAAGTCCCAGATAGTATTGTTCTTGATTAGGGGAAATTCGTTCAAGTTTAACATTTTATTGCCTAACTTCAGGTTTGGGTTTAGATGGACAAGTTGTAGAAGGACATGCGTATTCTCAAGGTGTAAAGAGGAGAATAGATTTTGACATTTTTTCATTTTATGTTTGATTAGAATATATATTTTGGTGTCCTTAGTATGGCTCTAGCCATGAAAGGTAAGGATTTAGGGTTTATGTTATGTGTTTTGATATGAGTGTGCCATGGTTTGATCCACTGTGGAGTGTGGGTTAAGTTTATAGGGTTATGATTGACAAAAGGATTTGATTGACACATATTATATTGTAATATAACTTAAAATCTGGTAGACCCAGACCTCCTTTATTTTTGGAAGTATTAGTCTTGGTAGAGCAATTCTTGGGTTTTTCAGAAACCAGATAAATTTAGTTAAGGTTTTATTAATTTTGTTAAAAAAGGCCATAGGAATAATAGAAATTGGTTGCATTTAATTTGTATAAGACTTTGGGTAGAATGTTCATTTTTATTACTGCCACTCTGGACAGGACAGGAAGTCTCATGTTTTTCCATCTATCTAGATCATGTTCGATATTTGTCCTACTTATTAGAAGGTTATTTTAAAAAGAGGGTTTTTTTTATTTATTGTGAACAAACTTTATACCTAGGTACTTAAAATCATATTTTAAATTAATTGCAGTGTCTAGAAAGTGAGACGGGTTGTGTTTTAATGGGTTAATGGGAAATATGTGCGACTTTGAGGGGTTAACTTCATAAATGGAGGCTT
Organism: Protopterus annectens; assembly: GCF_019279795.1. Lineage (NCBI taxonomy): Eukaryota > Metazoa > Chordata > Ceratodontiformes > Protopteridae > Protopterus > Protopterus annectens. The sequence continues at coordinate 1,171,799,724 of NC_056744.1, read as the reverse complement.
TTGAGAAGATAGATAGTTTTTAAAATTGTATTTAAATCCGAATTAGGCAACTGGAAGTATATGTTGAGGTAGTCAGCAAAGGCTGAGAACAGCAGGTTGTTATTCAGTACCCTGGGAATATGATGAAAAGTTCTCTGTGATAGATAAATAAATAGCGGTTCAATATAAATGTTAAAGAGATATGGCAAAAGGGGCAGCCTTGTCTTGTACCATTAATTAATTTTATTTTGTTAGAGCAAGATGTATTTATAAATAGTGTGGTGAATGAAGAGTTATAAAGTATGTTAATTATTTTTATGAATTAGTTTGGAATGTTGAAATGATGTAAGGTCAAAAAATAAGAAGTCCAAGTTAATTCTGTTAAATGCCTTAGTGGCATCAAGTGCTAGAAGATATCTGGGAAGCTTTTCTTTCACCAAAAGCTGCATGGCTACATCCAGCATGAGGGTATTACCCCAAGTCTGTCTCCCCTTCATAAAACCTGCTTGTTCTGGGGATATAAGTGTAGTTAATACTTTTTTAAGTCTATTCACTAGTATTGTGGAAAGAATTTTTATATCTACATTTATAAGAGATATTGGTCTGTAGTCTGTTGCAATGGTTTTATCAGTGTTGGGCTTATGTATAAAGATAGTCTTGGAGTTGTTCAGGTATAAGTTCTTGAAACCAAATTTGCTAATATGATTGTAGACTTTAAGGAGGATAGGAATCAATTTGGGGGCAAATGTTTTGTAGAAGTGTGAAGTAAAGCTGTTGGGACCTGGAGCTTTGTTTTTGTGTAAGCTTTTAGTTGTATCCACAAATTCTTCTGATACAAAGGGGGCTTCCAAGAGCTCAATTTGACATTTTTCTATTTTTGGGAAATTAATATTGTCGAAGAGAGTGCTACAGATCTCTGGGGAGAGTGAATCTTGGGGTCTGTATAGTTTCCTCTATATGTTTCAAATACAAGTATTATATCTTGATTGGTAGTAAACAGTTTGTTATTATAAGTAATTTGCATAATTAGTGGTGGGTTTTGATTTATGTTAATTAGTCTAGCAAGTAGTTTCGAGGGTTGCTGTGCCCACTCAAAATAATTAGTGAGGAATTTAATTTCCAGGAATGAGAGGTTTTGCTAGTGAAGCATATAGAACTCCTTTTGTTTTTTCAACAGTTGGCTTTCTAACTCTGGTGTGAAGTTCAGTTGAAGTGATTTTTCAATTTCTTGAATTTTGTATATTATACTGATTTCTTTTTGTTTAGAGAGTTTTTTTATAGTAAAAGGCTTTTTGCTTCAGCAGACCCCTGATTTTGGCTTTACTAGTTGCCCATAAAACATCTAGTGTAATGTCCGAAGTTGGAAAACTATTTATTAGTTCTTCTAGATAATTATTAATTTATTCTACAATTTCCTCTTTATCATGGAGATTTTGGTTCAAAGACCAAGACTGGAAGTTACTAACATTTTGGGTTTTTTCCAGGGGTATAACTTTTAAGGTTATTTTTGAGTGGTCCGAGAAAAATCTAGGGCTGGTTGAACACATGGTCTCTTCATTTATTAGGGAGTCTGAGATTAGGGAAAAAATCAATCCTGGACCATGATTTATAGTATAGGGAGTAGAAAGTATATTTGTCATTAGGATTAGATTGACCCTTTGAGTAAAAAGGGTCAAGTAATTTAAAGTCTAGCATTAGATCATTCAAAGCCTGTGACGCCTGGACATTGTGTGATTTGTTTCTGCTCGGCCTATCTTTTAAGGGGTCAATGACAGTATTCCAGCCCCCCTATTACATAATCATGGTTAGGAAACTCTAATAATAAATTATAGATATGTATAATATATTCATGTTGATTTGAGCAAGAACCATATATGTTTAGAATGAATACAGGTCTATAGGATATAGAGTTTGCACAGTGAAAATAACACCCAAGTTATCAGATCCCAAATCAATAATAGTTTCTTTTAATTTTTTTTAATAAAAATAGCCACTCCTTTTGAATTAGTCTTACCACCAGAGATAATAATTGAGGTTAGCCAAGATTTAGCTCTATCCCCATTCCAATCTTTGTTAAGCAAGTGCGTATCTTGCAGAAAGATAATATTCACTTGTGTTTGGTAAAGTAGATAAAAGTAGTTTCTTTTTCTTATTATCCAATAGACCTTTTATATTCCATGAATCTAATTCCCACATCCTCTACTTTCTATTAAGGTCCATGTTATTATGAAAATGAAATTTAGAAGTCGCCTCCTCACAACGCATTTGAAGGTATAAGTATAGAAGTACAGAGTTCTCATGTTTTTTGTAGCACTAATATCTCTCACAACTACTACTGTGCCTAACCACATTGCCACTACACCTGAGAGAGTGTTATACAAAATAAATACAGTATTACTTAGCTTACTAATTTTTAAACTGGAGTTAATATAACAATATTCTAACAAGTCCAACATTTCTAACAAAAAACAGCAATATATACATGTACAAATAGGTTCATGATGTGAAATACCACATGGACCAAACACTCTAGTATTATTACACTCTATTTGACATGTTATTAGTGCTTCTACTTCATATGGAGAAAAATTAGTTTTTTTTTAACTGACTTCCAATTATTATAATTGCTGCCTAACAAGAAGACTCTATTACTATGCTCTTAAAAAGGGTGCTCAGGCTTGTTGTGTCAAATACCATAAGTATTACGTACATTCATGTATAAAAACCAACTAACTGAGAGTAATTTTTAAATACTTCACCTAGGAGAAAAAAAGTGTTAATTCTTCCGCATGGAGATAACCCATCATACTAACAATATTATTTGTTAATTATGCAATAACTAAGAATTTGAATGGGCCCTCCCCCCCTTTTTATTGATATACATATATATATATATATATATATATGTCTAATAACAAGGAAAAAAAGGCATTAAAATAACTAGCCGGTCTATCCTATGCTTTTTACTGCCTGTTACAATATTTAGCTTCTTTGGTTGGCTGTACAGTTAAGCAGAGATTTGTCAGGTTTTATAAGCACGTGTGGTAAACAGATGAATTGAATGCCAAACATTGCACAAAAGCTGAAAGGAATACAAACACAAGCTCACTTTGCTTATCTCAATATACAATATTGTGCTATGCTGCCAAGTCAGCATGTTAGAGAGAGAAACCGTATATACTGTATCAATACATCAGGTAAATATTATTATCTAGCTTAAATCCAGTTATTTAGGAACAAAACACATACTGCTATGTCTAACTACAATAGCAAATAGCAATGTCTTGCTGCTAGCAAAGTGTATAAAACAATCCTCATTTGGTCAGTTTATTGGAAAGTACACACTTGCCTGTAAATGCTTTTAACTAGGTAAAAGTCCCAGAGTTTCCTTTCTTTTATTCTTTTCTTTCCATTTTGAAAATAACTGCCATTTTTCCACTCCATAAGCCTATTTCTCTGAGAGGACAAGTACAGGAATTAAATCCGAGCTAGTTGCCTCAGAAAAATAGGTACTACAGTCAAAATCTGCAGATAGGACCAAAAAGATGGTCCTATGTGTTTTCAGTTGGCCCGTATTCAATGTTAGCATCCGCAGCTTCAAATGTTGCAACAAGACCCCTACTATGCAGAACAGAACAAAAACAGTAAAAAATGCAATGGAGGAAGAAAACAACTCTAGAAATAAACTGTTTAGGGCATTTTTATGCCACAATCCATGGATTAAGCGGAAAAATACATCAAGCTGCTGCTAGGTGAGTTATTTTTTTAAAATACGTGATTTTTTTACTCACTTTATTCTCTCTTTTAGAGTTTAAGAAGTTCTCCAAAGGCTTTGAGAAAGGTAGTTTTTGCTTCCAATGTAGTTTTAACTAGGAATTTTTGGTAATTTTAGAGAAAACTAGTGTGTTAGGATATTTCATTTCGAATTTGATTTTTTTGGTAATAAGGAAGGTGCAGAAGGGTGACAGCAGTTGTCTTGCTTGCTTAATTTACATTGGTAAGTCCTGGCCAAATGTAATTTTGTGACCATTCCAGATTAATGTTCTCTTTTGTTTTGCTGCATATAAAATTTCTTGACCATGTTTGTAGTTCTGTGGTTTAGCATAAACCTGTCAGGATTTTGTGATCTGCAAAGAACTTTATGTATTCTCTCTATCACAATATCTTTGACAGTGGATTGATTTTCCAGCAAGGCACTAAAAATCTTTTGTAGTGTATCCTGAAGTTGTGTATGATCATATATTTCAGGAATTCCTCATATGAGTATGTTATTTCTCCTGCTCCGAGCCTCAAGATCTGTAAGCTTTTGCTGCATATCTTCTAGAATAGCATCCTTCATTTTTTGTTGTTTTTGGAGACCCTCAATTTTCATTTCAATTGCTGTTGATTTAGCTTCAGTATGCGCTAGATGAGAAACAATCTAACCTAGTGTTGTTCCAAAGTTTGTAAGTTGGTTGGAGAAGTTTTGAATGGCAGACTGTATAGCCAGTAGAGCAGATTTCAGGTCATCCATGGTATAAGTCCCTTCTGTTTTTACTTTGGAAGTAGACTTACATCTTGTTGCTTTAGTGTTCTCTGTCTTTTCGATAAAGCTTCTTTTTTAGGTGAAACTATTTGCGAAAGCTTAGATTTTGTTGTTTGTAGTTCCATTTAGTCCAAATCATTTGGCATGGTATACTTTTAACAAGATCACTGGTATTTAGTTTGGCCAGCACTTTCCATTAGCAAGATAGGCCTCAAAATGCCATCCGGCTTTGCAATAGAAGTAAACAGGGTAGAGAAAAATATTTTTTTTTCAAATATATTTTTATTGCATTTTTCTCTTTTCAAAACAATAAAAAGAATAAAACAGAAATATACAAGGACAAGATACATAGAATATTGGTTGCAATGAGCATAATAATATATACAGAACATATACCATCAGAGTTCAGTTATCAAAATGCGAAATTAACTAACATTCCCATTGTTCACATTTAGGTTAAAAACAAAATCTACTCGAGATATTAAAACAAAGTAGAATCTGACATAAAAACAGTTGCATTAAGACATTTCAGCCTACCTAGCTTAAATTGTATCTTGTACTAACTATATACAATGATGACACATCAGAAAGTAAATTGTATACACACTTCTCAGACCTGTCCAATTTTAATATGGGTACAAATTCTGCAGTATTAGTTTACTGTAATTTTCCTAGTCTACTAAAAATAATGATTATATTGTAGTCCCTTGTACATAAACCAGTTTTAGCTTACAATTCCAATAAGTGTTTTCCAATATTTGTGATAATTTGATAGTTATTTTTTTTGCTTCTTGTAATTAATTTACTGGCTAATACGTATTTTATTACCATTCCTTTAAACTCTTCCCATGTAATTTTTGTTCTATCCAACCAATGCTGAACTATGTATGATTTAAACATTGCACACAATGTTACTATGATGTGTTTGTTTTTGTATGAATAGTTGGTAGGGAATACATGTAAAATTGCAATTTCCCATGACAGGGTAGATTTAGTGTATCCCTTTTTTCTAATTTGGTTCTTAATAAACACCATAGTTTGTAAACATTCTTACAGCTTCAAAAGATATGAAGGGTGTCCGCTACACTATTTTGGCATGTAGGGCAATAAGGAGAGAGAGAAGGATTAATTTTACTTAGAAAGATTGGTGTGTGATAGGCATTGTTATTAATCATAATTTGAGTATGGATTAGTTTTTTGAGAGGGGTTAATTTCAACGTAAATTCAATTGCAGCAGATTTTGTTAATCAGTATTCGTGTTATTTTTCCCTTACCAAAATTTTGAATATAGAACTGCATCTTGATGTCTGATACTTATTATCAGTTTATATGTGTTTGATAACATTTTTGTTCTTGAAAGCAACAAATTAATAATTTGTTGATAAAGCTGCATACCTTGGCTATCTATTTTAATATTAGTAGTAATTATGTTAATCAGATATAGTAATTGGTTGATTATGATGTTATAACTTTTATTAACATTCAATCTTTGCCTAATATTGTCAATTGAAAGACTTTTGAGTTGGTAGAAGTCCCATACAGTGGTGTTTTTGATTAATGGGTACTGAGCAAGATTTATTATAGTATTATTTAATTTGATATTAGGATTTAGGTGTATTGGTTGACCTAATACCAGGGTATCCTTAAGATTTAGGGTGGTCACCAGCTTTTGAAATAATAATGTATTCCTTATAATTATGGGGTGAATTTTAAAATACCTTAATGTCTTAGAATTTAGAAAAGGTATCACTTTAGAGTTTAAATTTGATGAGACTAAGTGTTTGTAATATATTTTGATCCATAGTGGATACCATGTTATGTTAGATGGTTTGAAATTTGCAATTTGTACAATATGACTAGTATTTATAATGTCATAATATGTTTGAAAATTAGGTAGTCCTAAGCCCCCTTTCTGTTTGGGTAATGTTAATTTGGAATATTTTATTCTTGTATTTTTTGGATGCCAAATAAATTTTCCTAGAAGTGTTTCCAGTCTGGAAAAGAAAATATTTGGTATGTTTTGATTAATTGCATTAAAGTGAAACAGTAATCTTGGGAGAATATTCATTTTAACTATAGCTGCCATAGAAAGTGGAGATATGTTAAGATTTAACCATCTTTTAGTGTCTTCTGTAATACTAGCCCACGTTTTGAACAAATTATTTTTAGTCATATCTGCTTGAGGGTGAGTGAACATGATACCCAGATACTTAAGATTATAATTAACTTTTATTTCAGTCTTGGGGAAAAAGAATTCCTTATGTCCTAGAGTATTCAAAGGGAATATGATTGATTTGTTTGGGTTAATGGGATAATTGGAGACCTTAGAAAATTTTTCAATGGAATTTAATATCTTGTTTAAATCCGTATTAGGGAATGAAAAGTAAATATTAAGATCATCAGTAAAAGCTGTAAACTTTATTGGGATTTTTGAGACATTCATTATATGATGATAAGTTCTTTGTGATATTTTGAGAAGAAGAGGTTCAATATATGTATTGAACAGGTATGGTGATAAAGGACATTGTTCCTTTATACCATTAGTGATTTGAATAGGTTTTGATTGCTTTTTATTTATAAATACAGTTGCCGTAGCATTGTTGTATAAAGCCCTCACCATATTTGCATATTCTTCATGAATGCTAAATTTCTTGAGTATTTTTATTAAAAAATTAAAGTTAACTCTATCAAAATCTTTAGATGCATCAACAGACAGTGCATAACTAGGGCATTTATCTTTCATTTTTAAACTAATGATTGAATCAGTAGTGAGTGTATTATTGTATACCTGTCTGTTGCTCATAAAACCTAGTTGTTTGGAAGATATGATGATAGGTAAGATTTGTTTAACTCTGCTAGCTAAAATGAGAAAAATATTTTTTGTTGAAACAAACTTAATTTTTGAGCATTAAAATATCCAGATGGTTAGTTAGTCATAAATCAAACCCCATTTTGATGAGATTGCAGGCTGATGCTTCCTGATTATGAAGATTCAGATAGTGGATTGTGGAACTGCAAAGAGAGAGTGTTCACAGGCTGTCCACCATCTTGAAAGTAATTTTTGACAATTTTTAAATATTGCTCTTGCAATGTTAGAAAGTTGATAGAATAACAAGTTTTGCATTAGCATGAATTTTTCTGAAGGGGTTTAAAGTCTAAAACTCAAATGCCTGTCATTATTTTATCATTATTTTTTTAACTTCAGATAATTGGAGACCTTAGAAAAATTTTCAATGGAATTTAATATCTTGTTTAAATCCGTATTAGGGAATGAAAAGTAAATATTAAGATCATCAGTAAAAGCTGTAAACTTTATTGGGATTTTTGAGACATTCATTATATGATGATAAGTTCTTTGTGATATTTTGAGAAGAAGAGGTTCAATATATGTATTGAACAGGTATGGTGATAAAGGACATTGTTCCTTTATACCATTAGTGATTTGAATAGGTTTTGATTGCTTTTTATTTATAAATACAGTTGCCGTAGCATTGTTGTATAAAGCCCTCACCATATTTGCATATTCTTCAGGAATGCTAAATTTCTTGAGTATTTTTATTAAAAAATTAAAGTTAACTCTATCAAAAGCTTTAGATGCATCAACAGACAGTGCATAACTAGGGCATTTATCTTTCATTTTTAAACTAATGATTGAATCAGTAGTGAGTGTATTATTGTATACCTGTCTGTTGCTCATAAAACCTAGTTGTTTGGAAGATATGATGATAGGTAAGATTTGTTTAACTCTGCTAGCTAAAATGAGAAAAATATTTTTTGTTGAAACAAACTTAATTTTTGAGCATTAAAATATCCAGATGGTTAGTTAGTCATAAATCAAACCCCATTTTGATGAGATTGCAGGCTGATGCTTCCTGATTATGAAGATTCAGATAGTGGATTGTGGAACTGCAAAGAGAGAGTGTTCACAGGCTGTCCACCATCTTGAAAGTAATTTTTGACAATTTTTAAATATTGCTCTTACAATGTTAGAAAGTTGATAGAATAACAAGTTTTGCATTAGCATGAATTTTTCTGAAGGGGTTTAAAGTCTAAAACTCAAATGCCTGTCATTATTTTATCATTATTTTTTTAACTTCAGTCTTTAATAATTAGCCAATGATTTGCCCGAAAAAACACAACTTTATGAAAAACAGACCAAAAAAATGAGGCATAAATCTGGACATTCTGGGAAAATCTGTACAGTTGAGTGGTATGCTTGTAATTTCTTATGTATTTATTGGAGTTAACTGGGTTTGGTGGGGATTTGAAGCTTGCCAATGTATCACTTAAAATGAAGTAGTTTGACTTAAAGAAAAAATAAACTTTTTAAGAGTACTGCACCTTTGTATTACTCATACTGTTTATCCCCTTATCTCCCACAGAATTCATCCTCTTCTGTTACTGATATATACTTCAAGTCATATAGTAAATGGCAAAAAAGGAAACAATGACACATATGTTCTTATGTGTGACCTGCACATCACTTATCTTACTACATTTTAATAGATAAGCAGATAAAGATTTTGTATGATGGATGTCTCACTATGGATTAACAGGTAAGTCATCCATATTGTCTTACTTTATCGGTACTTTATACTTTACATAGTTCCCAAAAATCAAAATACAGCTATCTCCTCAAAACTTGAGGAGAGGGGATGGGGAGAGAGAAAAGGAGGAGGGGCCAGGATTGGGGTGGTTGTCCCTACCTAGCAGAATAGTTTGTGCTAAGAGAGTGAGTTGTGGTTGGTAGTACTGGAAACTGTAAAATCTTTGCTTAAGTTTTGAGGAGATACCACAACTCACTCTCTTAGCACAAACTATTCTGCTAGGTAGGGACAACCACCCCAATCCTGGCCCCTCCTCCTTTTCTCTCTCCCCATCCCCTCTCCTCCTCAGCCCATCCTTTCCTTCACCTCTCACCAACCTTCCAACCCTTCTTATGCCAATACAAAACTCTTAACCTTCTACTGCTTAAATATACAAAGTCTACTCAATAAAACCACTGAACTCCACTCATGGATAGCACACTACTGTCCACATATCTTAGTCTTATCAGAAACAGATCAAATCTCTAAAAAATGGGGTGGAGTGGCAGTTCTCTATTCAGAGCAACTCAGTGCTTATTCTTCAAAATGAAAACCATCTAGGTTAATCCTTTAATAGCTAAGACAATGCATCAGCATTCCATCTTCCTATCATCTCTAGCAGAACTGTTTGTGAAAGAAGGATACCCATACCACCTCCTATAGAAGTAAAAGGGTACTTCCAGGAGGCATATCTGCCAGATGCCATTTCATGTATTGACATTCCACTTTATGTTTAAATTGACTTATTATCTTTATCTACATTAATCTTGAATACTGTATTTTGTAGACAATATCTATGACAAAATGACAAGCAATTAAAGTATTTACTGCTCTGACCCAACCATTGCCTTTTTGTTTAGATTTAAAATAGTCTCTTCTCAATTTTTGTTTGCTTGGTTTTATATTCTGGCACTTTTTCTGGGTGCTTTTTGGACCTATGTCTGCTGACAACTAAACCTCACCCTATCGGCTACAATCCATTTGTAATGGTAGGGATCATCCACTAATCCACTAAGCAATGACCAATCCAGAGGGGATGTTATTCGGGCAGCCATGAAGATTGTTTGTTCCCTTGCTGACATCCAGGCTATGATGGTGCTTCTGTATTAAACTAATCCCCCACCATCTGGGTGAGGGATGCATGGCCCACATCACCCAGGATCACCATGCCTTCTCCTTATGCAGTGTATTTGTGGGGTGAAGAGTACCACTTATCAGTGGCTTAGTGCTCCGCATACCTTCCTCTAGGTTGTATGCCCCATTACTTCCTTAAAAGGATCACTGCAGCATGTGGCAGGCTCCAATTTTTTTTCCACAGGATGGTCATTCCCTTTCTCCCTGCCGGCTCATCAAACATCCAAGCAGCTAAACAAGCTCAAGCTGCCCATGCCATAGTCAGTGCTTTAGCCCTCTATGCAATCAGACATATCTTATATTTTGGACTTTAATATGAATAATATCATAACAGTGTAAGAAACCTCTCTGTGTGGAAGATTTTCAGTCCATATATCCCTAGTTAATCACTGTATATTAATCAGATCAGACAACAGTAGTAGAAGTAGCAAACTTAAACTCGTCTTAAGTAAAAAACAAAATAATAAAAAATATATAATTGTATAGAATTACTAAGTATTTAAAAGTAATCCAAGCAAGGCAGGCAGTCTGTTTCCAGTCAAAAATCTTTTATTAAGTACACAAACAAGCAATCCAAGTAAAACAAAAATAGAGTAATATTTTCCTCACAAGCTTTCCAAATATATATATATATATATATATATATATATATATATATATATATATATATATTTTTTTTTTAATCAGGCAATGGAGTGGTTTATTGTGCTGTAAAACAAAGTGTTATTGCTACACATGTTAAATTCACATCCCTTCCCCCATTAGTGTGACATTCGAGCTGGTCCTGCCCTACTTAGTAGCTGTCATAATAATATAACCCTTATGTACTTTAAATTTATAATGATGTGGTATCTCTTATTTAACCAGATTACTAAGTAGATTATTAAGTCTGTGATTTTATCCAAGACAATATACTACAATGGGTTGGGAGGGTGGCCTAATGGTTAAGGTGTTTGACTTACAAAAGAGTTCAGCTTTAATTACCACATGAATTCATGTTTCTTTAGAATATTTGAGATGTCTCCTTCAAGATCACTCATGTCTATGTGATCCACGGTCTGGAACTTAAAAGCTGTGTGTCTTTTATGAAGAGAAAGGTGTTTGGCTAGTGCATTACTTTTACATCCAGAGCGGATTTCTGACAGATGACATGAAATCCTACACTTGAGTTTATTTACAGTCTTGCCCACATAGAATGCATCACATTCATTGCACTGTGCCCTGTAAATTACTTTTGTAGTGTTACAGTCACCACCTGCACTGGTCGTAATGGTTTTCTTTAAATAAGGGCAATAGAAACTATCACCTTGCTGTATAATTATACAAACTGTACAATTAGTTTCACATCTTTTAGTGTTTCTCTCATATGGTCTAGGTTTAAATTCAACAAAACTTTTAATGTTCCTGGCCTTCCTATACACAAAGGATGGGGTTTCACTTAAGAATTTAATCAGACAAGGGTTTCCTGTGACAATGCCCCAGTTTTCTTCAATAACATTTTTGATACTGTGATAATCCAAAGTGTATGTCAGGATGCAGCTAATTTTGCATTTGTTATTCTCTGTGGAATTTCTTAACATTCTCCTACTGGGGAGGTTGAGTGAAGGTGCTTCGGTCCTTTTCAGTTCTATAATGGGTCCCAGGATGTTTTTTAACATCTGACTTTTATAGCCTCTCACTAGAAAATCATTCTCTAAGTTGTTCAGGTTTCTCAAAAATGGTTCCATCTCTGTGGTAATTCTAGCTAATCTATATCCTCGGGACTTCACTACATTATACTTGGTTTTTGTAGGTTATAGACTTTTTCTGTGGAGTAATAAGTTAACCCTCGTTGGTTTTCTGAATAGATCAGTGGTGATTCTGTTATTGTTGGTGTCCTTGGAAATCTGCATATCTAACAAAGTGGTTGAAGTATAGCTATTGGAAGAGGTAAACCTCAGGAAGGGGGTTGTTTGATTGAGTTAAGTGATAAAATCTCCAAGCTGCAAGGTGTCACCTTCCCACACAATAAATATGTCATCAATAAAACATAAACAGCATATGATATGATATGCTGCATTTAGTTTGTGTTGTTTAAAACAAAGTCTTCTTCCCACTTGCTCAGGGCCATGTTAGCTATGCTGGGAGCCATGGCAGCCCCCATTGCTATTCCAGTTTTTTGTTTATCATGTTTACCATTGAAAGTAAAGAAAGTGAAGTCCAGTACAAGATTAATGAGCTTGCTTAACTTTTGCTATTGTGCCTGTGTACCATGATTATGTTTCTTAAAAGACTCCATAGCTGCTGTTATACAGTAACTGTGAGGGAGCACTGTGTGCAAGGATTTCACATCAACAGTTAATAAAATACTGTCAGTTTCCACTGTAGTGTTTTTTATTTTCCTCAAAAAATCCATTGAATCTCTTATGTATGACTTATTCTTTTCTGCTAAAGGTTTCAGCAAGTAATCAAGGTAAATGGCTGTGGCTTCAGTAAGGGAACCTCAACTTGCTACCACCGGTCTATAAGGTGGGTCTCTGTTCTTGTGTGGCTTTGGTATTCCAAAACAGTAAGATAAACGTGGGCATGGGCTCCATAAATAATTATAAAAATTTTCAGTAATATGTTTTTCTTCCCATAATGTGGTGAGATTAGTATTCCATAAATCATATGCTCTTTTTATGTCATCCATGGTAAATAACTCATAAAATCTATTATCCTCCAGCATGTTCTCTATCTTTTGGTTGCAGCTAGTATCAGTCACTGGTATACCTCTTCCCTTCTCTGCCTTCATTACACGCCTGGATTTATCATTGCCTAGCTCAATCAATGCTTTTCTTTCTCCATGTGTTGTTATACAGTTTTTTTGTAGGAGATTTTTTAAGAAGTTTGCTGATATCCATCTCACATTTCAGTTCAAAAGCAGCTAATATTTGATGTAGTGGTGAACAATAGCTGCTTTCTATAGTTTCCTCAATAATGTTTTAGGATGAGCTTATTTTCGTAACTCTAGATAGTCATGATTTGTTCAATGTGATACCTGTTAGAAAAATATGTTTTAATGTGTGTATGCTTAATGCCAAATTAATAATCAAGTATTTTAATACGCTTTTCATTCTATTTCTCATGCACTGTGTTTTATATAAATTGAGTTTCATATGAGACTGAAAAAGATGCCTTTTGAAAACTGCAGTATGCTTTCTGAAACTTGCAAGTTGCCCTCTGACCTAGTAACTGCTAGCACAGCAATATTCTTGTTTATGCCTTGTGGAAATGTACTTGAGAAGCAGGTGTTTAATCTGCTAGGTCAGAAGTAAATGAATGAACAATGCTTTATGTCATAAATGTAATGATTCTAGACAAACAGCTTTGTCCAGAGGATGGGAACCTCTGCAGCTGTAGTAATTTAGAGATAAAGTAGACAAAGGATTATTAGAGAAATGAACTGCTAGCATTGTGCTTGATTTAGCCATAGTATCTTGAATGTAACATAACAAGTATCTAACTGAAAGTAACCAAGGCCATGTTGTTTTCCTCAGGAAGTTTCACATAAAAATTGTTTAAATCAGCAGAAATTCATGGGAAAGATGGTCAGCAGATGATGATGAAAAGGTGGTAATCTGTTACGTCAGCATGGTAGGACAAGATTAATTTGAGAATCTATAAAAATGAATGTATTTCCTGTTTCTGGTTAGACAAACTCTGTATTAGCACGTTTTTGTCTCCTTGCTGCAAGATTAAAGTGCCTTAACCTGAACCTACCATGTTTTGATCATTTTTAAAGTATATTTTTCCTTTGACAGATTGGTCCTTCGGACTGGAAACGTATCTCTCGCTCTAGGCCAGGTCAGAATTGGGCCTGGTGGCATGTATCCATATGGAGAAGAGGCCAAATCGGCTCTTCTGTTTTGAAAGACCTCCGACTGAATTGTCGTTCGAAAGAGGCCAGCCACTGTTTCTGATCTGGGATTGGAGGACGAGTCAACGATCCGGTGGATCAACTCACGGAGGGTTAGGTAAGGAGGAATTATCTTATTTCTGTTTTAAGATCAGGGGCTAAGTACAGAACTGTTTTTTTGTCAGGAAGATTTGCATGTGCAGATCAGGGACAGAAAAAGGGGTTACTGTTTTTGTCATAGATCAGGGAAACAGAATAGGTAGGCAGTTATTCTAGATAAACTGTGAAAAAGGTATAGAACCATGGCGCCACGTGATAAAAAGGGTTACATAACAAATTACAGCTTAGCTAAGACAGCAATGGGAAATCAGTGCACAAAAAGTTCCCGGGACACGCCCCTAACTGAAGACGTGAAGTATATGCAATTACAGCGTGCCGATAATGTTAAATATTACACCAAATGGGTCGATAAGTATAAATTTGAAGGTAATTTAGATAAGCTAGCACTTATGAAACTTGTAAAACAGTTAAAAATAGACACGAAAGGTCAACTAAAAAGGCAAAGACAATTAGGAGTCCCTCAAGCGCATAGGTGGCTTGAGGAAGCAAATCGCAGGGAGCAGAGAATTAAAAATTCAAAGACAATGTTTTTGGACAAAGAAGACAATAACTTGGTAATAGCAACAGCCCCTCCTTCGCCCCCTCCACTTCTGTTACCAGAATATGAAGCGAGTGGACGAGCTGATCCACCTCCGCAATATCCAGCTGTCCCTGGAAAAGCACAACCGTTTGTCAGGGATCCTATCGAGACCAGGTCTTGAACACGCGACTTGAGGAGGGAGATTGAATTAAATGAATTAAATAGAAGATCACAGACTATGAGTGAAGAAGAGATATGTCTGCTCATAGAAGTACCGAATCCTCAGGCAGGGCAGGCAGGACAAGATCCGACTCTTTTGGTTTATAGACCGTGGACACCGGAAGATATCCGGAAAGCCACGGAAGGTATTCCCCACCCAAAAGTGAATTTTAGAAAATTTTTAGAAGACTTACAGAGTATGAGATTAAGCTACCATTTAAATGGAGAGGAGGTAGAAAAAGTAGTTAGACAAATTGTGGGTCCAGATTGGCACATGATCAGTGGCGACTGGAATCCTCACAACGCACAACTTAGACCACTCCCACATACTAATGCAGAATTGGATGGCAGAGTGAAAGGTCTGACAGACCGAATCTCTGAAAAATGGAAGCCTAGGGCTGATTGGACTTGCATTAATCAATGCATTCAACAGGAAGGTGACAGTTGATAGATATTATGCCAGACTGTTAGAGTGTTTTAATAATCACTGCGGAATGCAGATACCAGAAAACCAGACACATGATTCCTCATATGAACAACAGTTAAAGAACGCATTCTTGAAGGGTAGTATAACTCCCATTAGTAGCTTTATTACAAAGCATATGGTAAATCATCGAACAAGTAGACTACAGCCATTACCTGAATATGCTAGACATGCAGAAAGACATTTTAATAGTAAAAAGAAAAAGAAAACTCAAGTATTTTCGGCAGAAGATGGGTCAGAAGTATTTGTAGTACAAACTGGGAAAAAGGGTAAAAGAAATACCCAGGGGAATAAACAATCTGACAAACGATCAAAAGATTTCGAAGAAAGAAAGAAAAAGGGTGAATGTTTTAAGTGCGGGAAAAAAGGACATCTAGCAAGGGATTGTAGGTTAAACAAGAAGGCGACTACAGAAGATAAGGAGGATGAGGAATGACTATATGATAGTCAGGAATCATTGGAAGAGAGTAAAAGTAAGTGCAAATATGATAGCAGGAGTAGAGGATGTGACACAAGGAGTAGAGGATGTATATGAATTCACAGAAATAGAAGAAGATGAAATTTTAGACCTAGCTCTTTTGAGCTTAGAGCTTTACTTAGCAGACACAAAACCGGAAGTGACGCTTCTGGTAGAGGGGAGGGAAGTTAAATTTTTGTGTGACTCAGGGGCTTCACGGACCCTGATACACCCTTCCAAGATACAGAATCACCAGATTATATACTAGTGAAAGCAGCCAATGGACAGCTGTACCGGGAGCCACTCTCCCATGACATAACAATAACAGACCCCGTTTCAGGGATGACCCAGAAAAGTAAAATTGTAGTTTCTGCAAAATGCCCAGTAAATCTTTTGGGTAGAGACTTGATGCAGATATTTGGCATAGCCGTAGTTCCAACTATGCAGGGTATGGAAGCACAGCGACAAATGGATACGTTTGTAGTGCGACCGGAGGGTGAAATGTATTATTGGTACAGCCAGGACTTGGTTACGACTGGTCCAGGGGCAGTAACCGAAGAACTGATGAACGTAGCCATCAGCAAGTTCCCCTCCCTTGACACTGACAAACAGCATTTGTTGCATTGTACTCTATATTACTGTAACAGACCAGGACCTGATAAAGACTATGAACAGGAATTGTTTCAAAACCATGCAAACAGGCTAGTATTGCGAAACTTGTACTGGGACACAGAGGGGAACAGTGTAGCAAGCTGTTCGTTGCCCCAGGAATTTTTAGTACTTTACAAATCTAATTGACTGCCACATGTTAGTTTAACTAAGAACAAAGCTTTGAAATGGGGAGACTTGGGTGAAAAAGTCACAAAGTGGGAGAAGCAGACAGAATTAGAGCTCTCTGAACAAGGAGTACAGAAACAGAAATTAAATTGGATTACACAGACTCACCCAGCTGTACACTCACAGGCTAGTGAGAATAGCTGAGTATTACTCTTATTGGAAGAAGAGGAAAAAGCCTTGCGAGACATACCAGACATTCTCTGGTCAGCAGGGAAATCAGATGTAGGACTAATACGAACAGCAGGACCAGTTACCATAACGCCAAAGTCAGCATTTAGACCCCAGAAAAGACAGTATCCCTTGAGAAAGGATGCAGAGGTAGGAATCAAGCCTATCATAGCAGCCTTGCTTAAGGAAGGAGTCTTAATAGAATCTCCTGATTCACGATGTAATACACCTCTATTTCCTGTCAGGAAAGCAAACGGGGAATGGCGTATGGTCCAAGACTTACAAGCTGTAAATAATGCAGTTATACCCAGTGCACCAATGGTGCCAGATCCACACACCTTACTGAATGATTTAAAGCCAGAGCAAAAATATTTTTCAGTGGTAGACATTAGTAATGCATTTTTCTCGATACCGATACATCCTGACAGCCAATATTGGTTTGCATTTACATTTCAGGGAAAGCGGTACACATATACAAGATTTCCACAGGGATATTGTGAAAGTCCAACAATATTTGCACAGGAAATGCCAAGCAACCTGGCGGGATTTATTCCACCGAAAGGTAGTCAGATTCTACTTTATGTAGACGACATTCTGCTGGCAGCCCCCGCACAGCAAGAATGCAAGGAAGACACGATAGCTTTATTACAATTTTTAGCTACTCAAGGTCACAAAGTAAATAAAGACAAGTTACAGCTTTGGAGAAAACAAGTTAAGTACTTGGGATATGTAATATCCAAAGAAGGTAGAATATTAGATGAAGACAGAAAAACAGCAATTTTACAAGCACCTAGACCAACTACCAAGAAGGAAATTATGTCCTTCCTGGGAACTACTAATTTTTGTCGGAGTTGGATACCAAACTATGCTTTGGAATCTGCTCCACTGGCCGATTTAATATTTAAAAAGCCGATGGCAGCACAAGATTTATTACAATGGACACCTGAAGCAGAAGCAGCTTTCTGTAAGCTGAAACAATTGATAGCATCATCCTTAGTTTTAGGACTACCAAACTATAACAAGCAGTTTATTCAAACTGTAGATTGCAAGCAAGGTTATATGACATCAGTATTGACACAGCAACATGGGGACAAACAACGTCCCATAGCTTACTATTCATCACAGTTAGACCCAGTGGTGTGATATCTGCCCCACTGTGTACAAGCAGTAGTTGCAGCTGCAATGACAGTGCAGGCTTCAGCCTCAGTAGTGTTATTCCACCCTCTCACATTGAGAGTGCCTCATGCAGTCGCAATTATTTTACTGCAAGAAAAAGTAGCATATCTTTCTCCAGCTAAGCATCTTTCCTGTATGACCATACTGTTGAGCCAACTTCATATGACAATTGAACGATGCACAACTTTGAATCCGTCAACTTTGCTTCCAACCCCTGCAGATGGCAAACCACACTGCTGCCTGCAGGAGATTGAGCAAAAGACATTACCTAGACAAGACCTTATGGATGTTCCCTTGGATGATGCCGAGGTGACATACTACGTGGACGGCTCGTGCAGGAGGGGTCCTACAGGGCAGAACCTAGTGGGGTATGCAGTCGTTTCTGATACTGAAACTTTGGAGGCGAAATCTTTACCACACAACTTATCTGCACAAGCGGCAGAATTGATTGCCTTGACAAGGGCATGTACCTTAGCAAAAGGTAAGAAAGTAAACATTTATACTGACAGTCAGTATGCTTTTTCTACTGTACATGTTTTTGCGCAACAGTGGAAAAATAGAGGAATAATAACATCTACTGGCAAATCGATCAATCATGCGCAATTTATTTTAGACTTGTTAGATTCAATTCAGTTACCTAAAAAAGTAGCTATTTGCAAATGCGTAGCTCATACGAAACAACAGGACAGAATTTCAGAAGGTAATGCACGGGCTGATACAGCTGCGAAGCAGGCAGCTTCAGCCACAGAAACTTTTCCTTTGAGTGAGGAATTACAACCTCAGAGACTTTAGATTTAGAAATGTTAAAACAATGCAGACACTTACTACAAATATAGAAAAACAAAAGTGGATAAAACGAGGAGCAATCCTTGAAAAGGGACTGTACATCTCCAAGGAAAAGAAACCGATTTTGCCATCTAATTTATTTAGATATGCAGCGTTGTTGAGCCATGGGCAGAGTCATGTCTCAACAGGGGGGAGGGTACAGTTAATGAATCGAGTATTTACAACCTATGGATTTACCAATTATACAAAAAATTTTTGTGCAGCATGCCATGTTTGTAACAAGCATCATGCACAAGGGGCGTTGAAGCCTAAGCAAGGGAATTTTCCTACACCACCATATCCGTTCCATACTATTTGTATGGATTTCATAGAGTTGAATAAATGTGAAAATAAGAAGTATTGGCTTGTTATTATAGACATGTTTTCCAAATGGGTAGAAGCGTTTCCAACTAAAAATCCAGATGCAGCTACTGTTGCAAAGGTCCTTGTTAAAGAAATCATACCCAGATTTGGTATACCGGAAAAGATTTATAGTAATAACGGGACACGTTTTGTGAACCAAACGATTCAGCAACTTAGTCGCTATTTTGGGATTTCGTTAAAGAACCACTGTGCTTATCACCCCCAGTCTGCAGGGTTAGTAGAGAGGCATAATGGGGTGTTGAAGAACAAACTTAGGAAGTTGATAGCAGAGACACAGAAAAACTGGGTGCACTGTTTGCCTTTAGCACTGTTGAGTATGAGAACTGTTCCAAATGTAAAGGGATTAACTCCTTTTGAAACTTTGTTTGGGAGGGCATATTATACACCTCAGTGGAAACCTCTCATGTCTACAGAGCAGGAGGCTGACAGTTCACTTGCAGGATATATGAGGCGATTTTTGAATAACAAACTTTTGCAGTTAAATTCTGTTTCAGATAAAGAGCAACCAAAATTGGAAGCACCAGTAGCCCCAGACACCTGGGTCTGGGTGAAGATTGTGAAGCGAAAGAATTGGAGTTCTCCGAAGTGGGAAGGTCCGTACCAGGTAGTACTATTGACACCCACTGCAGTCAAGATCGCAGAGCGAGCTTCCTGGATTCATTTGATGCACTGTAAACTGGTTAAAAACTTTGAACTGGACAAAAACTTTGTTACTGTTGCACAACAAGAACAAAATGGCCAGATACAGAGTGAGTAGAGACATTGAGCAACCTCAGAAAACTTGTATGATTGTTTTCATTGCAATATTAATCACACTGTTCTTTTTGTTGTGGCCGTTCCTTTTTCCTGCCACAAAGGTTGAACTGATTAGATGTAATGAACCAAACATAGACTGGCATCCGAACTTTAACACTTATCAGGCAATTACACGTGTATACGTAGAGACTTTCAATGTTTCAAACTGCTGGGTCTGTACGGCCATACCAACAGCATACGGGGGTTTATTAATGACTGCTACCCCCCTAGGGGTCAATGAGACTTGGGAAAATCTGTTTTTTGACACAGTTGCTATTAAAGCACAAGATAAGGTGGCACTGTATTTGCCTGTGACACAAAAAGGAATTGTATGTTTCTATAAAAATGATACCATCCAAGTTGGATGGAGTAAGTGTAATGTTACAGTACAGTATAAATGTTATAGAAAACCAAATGATTTGAGTGGATCTTGTAGTACAGATTATGACTCATTTTTGAAATCTATGCATAAGACTCTTGATTAGGTACAACGCAATCCTGTACTTTTCAAACAGTTATCTGTAATAGACAGGAAAATGTTTCATGCAGGGCAGTCATTTCGTAACAAAGTAATAACTAAGGTAGAAGACTGTTATTTTGTGTGTGGTAAAAAAGCATATAAATGGTTACCTGAGAATTGGTCTGGCAGTTGTTTTTTGGGGTACCTGGTTCCGGCCATCCAACACACTGCAGTTTTGCCTCAGGGAAGTATCCGAAATACCCAAGACGTAGCCAAAAAGACTGTTAAGAAACCTGAGAATCCAGTGGGATGAATTGAAGCAGGGTGGAAAGACCATCGTGATGTGGGAACCAAACTTGTGCACATGGACTTGAGTAATGCTGTTATATCCTGGGCAGGTATATCACCCATGTATGGCGGAGTTAAATCAATATGGGAACTGCGAAAACTGTCCAAACTTCTCGAAGTAATGAGTAATGCAATTTTTTCTACTCTTGTACTGATAACTGATGAACTGAATGCCATGAGAACTGTAGTGCTCCAAAACCGAATGGCTCTTGACTTCACCCTAGCGGCGAGAGGCGGAACCTGTGCTTTGATCAAAGAAGAATGCTGTGCATTTATTCCTGACCATCAGCATGAGATTAACGATCATCTTGAGGTTTTTCAGCAAGTGTCGGCCATGACCAAGCCAGGCCCAAACCCTCTGACAGATTTTTTCCAGAATGACTTTGGGGGGTGGGGCTCCATTTTTATGAACATATTGATTGCTATTGGGGTAGGATTACTCCTAATAGGAGTTTGTATTTGTTGTGGAATCCCCTGCATGAAGAGATTAATTAAAGAATTCATAGATATATCCGTATCTGAGACTATGTATCAAAGTACTGAATTTGAAGAGCTGCTAGAATGCGAAACACTTTCATAAAAGTTTAAACTGAATGACTTTCTTAACTGCAAATCCTGAATGGAAGAGGTTAGGAAAAGAAGCAAGCTGTTTATTCTTTTTTGAAAATAGAATAAAAGGTATTAACAGGAGAGAAATGTTAGAAATATATGTATTAATGTGTGTATGCTTAATGACAAATTAATAATCAAGTATTTTAATACGCTTTTCATTCTACTTCTCATGCTCTGTGTTTTATATAAATTGAGTTTCATATGAGACTGAAAAAGATGCCTTTTGAAAACTGCAGTATGCTTTCTGAAACTTGCAAGTTGCCCTCTGACCTAGTAACTGCTAGCACAGCAATATTCTTGTTTATGCCTTGTGGAAATGTACTTGAGAAGCAGGGGTTTAATCTGCTAGGTCAGAAATAAATGAATGAACAATGCTTTATATTATAAATGTAATGATTCTAGACAAACAGCTTTGTCCAGAGGATGGGAACCTCTGCAGCTGTAGTAATTTAGAGATAAAGTAGACAAAGGATTATTAGAGAAATGAACTGCTAGCATTGTGCTTGATTTAGCCATAGTATCTTGAATGTAACATAACAAGTATCTAACTGAAAGTAACCAAGGCCATGTTGTTTTCCTCAGGAAGTTTCACATAAAAATTGTTTAAATCAGCAGAAATTCATGGGAAAGATGGTCAGCAGATGATGATGAAAAGGTGGCAATCTGTTACGTCAGCATGGTAGGACAAGATTAATTTGAGAATCTATAAAAATGAATGTATTTCCTGTTTTTGGTTAGACAAACTCTGTATTAGCATGTTTTTGTCTCCTTGCTGCAAGATTAAAGTGCCTTAACCTGAACCTACCGTGTTTTGATCATTTTTAAAGTATATTTTTCCTTTGACAATACCCCATACCATTAGTCTGGAATGGTTTGAGGAAGCCCTAAAGCACAAGGGAAATATACACCATGAGAAGGTTTGTCTATTCATTGAGTTAATGGAATTGGTATTAATGAATAATTTTTTATTCTTCAAGGGTGAGTTTTGCCAGCAGACTAGTGGAGTAGCAATAAGAGCAAGTTATGCTCCCATGCACACTTAGTACTATTCACCTGGGAAGAGAAATATATAACACATTCCTATTACTCAAAGTTTTGGAATTACTACCGCAGGAATTTGGATGATATGTGTATATTTTGGGTAGGACCCAAAGAATACCTGTATGAGTTTATTGACTACATCAATAACACCACTGAGTTTTTGAAATTCACCTACACTATTTCTCATGAAAAATTAGAGTATCTAGATCTGGTATTAGAAAAAATAGTAGCGGCAAGGAACTTCAAATCCAATGTTTATAGGAAGAGTACATTTTCTACTTCCTACCTTTTTTATGTGACTGCCCACCCATTTTCTCAGAAGAAGGGCATTGTGAGGGGGCAGGTTATAAGGCGTAGTAGGATGACATCCGACAACACTGATTATGAAGTTGAAAGTGAAAATTTGAAACAAATGTTTATTAAAAGAGAATATACAATAGCCCTTACTGAGGAAATATTGGGGGGAAATAAAAAAAGAAAAACATAACAAGTTTGCTCCAATATTAGGAAAACCCAGAACATGTGAGGAGGTGGAAGGTGGAGAGGATTAGGATAGAACAGGTTAACACCAATTGGAGTAGTAACTTTATACTCAATTTCAGTACTGAATCAACTAAAATCAAGAAGGTAGTTTCTACCAATTGCAATAAATTTAGCAATTGTTCTGACCTGAGAAGTGTTTTTGTGGACCCCCTAAAATTTACCTACAGGAAGGATAGGAATATTAAGGAATTACTTGAGACCAAAAAGAAAAGACATACTAGAAAGAGAAAAGAAACATTTAAATGTGGGAGTTGTTCACAATGTACCTACACCCTCCAAGGGGAATCATTAGCTTTAATTAAAAGAGGGACAGACCTTAAAACGAATGTGTATTGCAATTGTGATTCCTTAGGGGTGATATATATTGCTTTGTGTTACACCTGTGGGGCTTTTTACATCGGAAAAACCACTAGAAAATTTAAAAGACGTATATATGAGCACAAGAATTACATTAAAAATAAAGATGAAACTAATGCTCTGTATAGACACACCATTAATTGCCCATTAGTCAAATTTGGTTTTTACGTCATAGAGAAGGTGGAAGTGGACCCATGTCGGGGACCTTGGGAGACCACTATTGAGTTCTGTGAATTGTTTTTGCAACTCATTAGAAGCCAACAAGAATGATGGAATAAATGATTTTATTTCTTTAGCCCCAGTTTTGAAACTCAGAGCAGCTAAATTGTAAAAATTATTTTGGCCACCAGATGGAGTAGTTAGTACATTTTTCTATAGAATTTCATGATGCACATTTATTTAATATATTTATGAAGTTTTTTTTTACATCTTTTAAGTATATTTATTACATAAAGTTTTTATTGAAGTAAATTAATTGATGTGGATTTATTAATTTTTTATGATTGTTATTTATTTCTAAAGGATTTTACCATTACGTTTTTAAGAATTAGCACTAATATTTTAAGAATTGTCATTAATTGTATTAAAGAGTTGATTGGATGAGTGTTCAGGGGAGGAATATTTAAGAAAGGTTGGCTTGCTTTGTATTGTACTATCTGAAGAAGTCTTTTGTCAAGATGAAAAAGTATTATCATTTCTAGCGTTAGTGTGCATTAAAGTGAGCTTAATTCGGGCTTCATTGTGTGGCCGTTTTCTTGTTTTTCACAGTTTTTGGACTCTCTGTGCCATTTTTCAAGTGTGCTTCATGTTTTGTGGTTTTGGCACATTTCTCCTTTTGTGGTTATTATTATCAATGTCATTACTTTTGCCATGAAACTGTACCCTTAAGATGAGCTTCCTCACAAACATTTTAAGGTCTATCAGTACCTAAGCAACCTCACTCCTGCAGCTTGGTACAAAAGTAAGTCATTTGGACAACACACTTTTTTCATCTTCAGTCAGTGCTTTAACAGAGTAGTTCCAGATAAGTGGAGCACCTGTTATTGTTGTTGTACCTGTTATTGTGGCTGGTTCCTCCGTCTGAGCCTGAGACCTGGGTTGTAGTTGGGGTTCCAGTCGGGATTGCCCAGGTATTGTATTTCCCTCACCCCTGTCCACTGTTTGGTTCTCCTGTCTCCCTGGGGGTTTGTGGATAGAGTATGAGACCTCTGGAATTCCTCCTCTGCTTTCTGGAATCTCGGTGGATTGTAGTAGTATTCCTCGCTGTGGCTTTGGTAGGGGGAACCTGGTAAGAGGGACAACCTCTGGGGCTCTGGTGGTGGTCGTCGTTCTTGTTCTAGTACTGGTGCTGGCTTTGGTATTGGTGTGGTGGTTGATGTCTGTGCTGTTGAAACTGGTCTCTGTGAAGGTGCTGCTGCTCCTGGTAGCTGGATTGTCTGTGGTCCGGGTTGCCCTGGTAGTCCTGCAATTCATCCTGTAGAACCGGTTATGGTTGCCTCTGTGGCTTATGTTCCTGTCCTGATCCTTCTGTGATGTCAAAGACATCTGTGGAGTGTTGATAGCCAGAGGGGATTGGGATGGTGGGGAATGAAATGTTGGGGGGGCAGCCTCCTGGTGGTCCTGTAAACTCAAGCGTAGGATTTCATGTCATCTGTCAGAAATCCGCTCTGGATGTAAAAATAATACACTAGCCATACACCTTTCTCTTCATAAAAGACACACAGGTTTTAAGTTCCAGATCCTGGATCGCATAGACATGGGTGATCTTGAAGGAGACATCCCAAATATTTTTGAGAAACATGAACTCATTTGGCAATTAAAGCTGAACTCTTTTAGGAAGCCTGGACTAAACTACTACTATTCAATTAAAACTGCACTGGGACTTAGAAAATTGCTACATTGCTAACATGACTAATTTTATTTTATTTTATTTTATTCTACCAGTTGGTTTTAAATACTATTTTAAATCAGTTGTAATTTAAGTGTATATTTTGTTTCCATAATCATATACTTTTTCTTTTTCTGGTTCTCTTTTTTCCACTTTATTCAAAATGATATGTAATAACAATACTAATTATACAATTATATATATATTTTATAGATAGGTTTTAGGGTTCTTGTACACAGACCTGAAGAAATCTAGAAGGACGAAAGTGATCTTTGTTAACAATAGGTTATGAAAATAGAATATGATTTTTACAATTGATTTTGTGCATGCAAAGTGTATATGGATATATTTATATATATTTTTTGATTGCCTAATGGAATAAGGTTGATATATTTCCAGCCATGTAGTACATTGTCTTGGATAAAATCACAGACTTAATAATCTACTTGATAATCTGGTTAAATAAGAGGTACCACATCATTATAAATTTTATTTAAAGTACATCAGGGTTATATTATTGTGACAGCTACTAAGGGCAGGACCAGCTTGAATGTCACACTGATGGGGGAAGGGATGTAAATTTAACATGTGTAGCAATAACACTTTGTTTTACAGCACAATAAACCACTCCCTTGCCTGATAAAAAGTATAAATATATATTTAGAAAGCTTGTGAGGAAATTATTACTCTGTTTTTGTTTGACTTGGATCGCTTGTCTGTGTACTTAATAAAGGATTTTCGACTGGAAACAGTCTGCCTGCCTTGCTTGGATTACTTTCGAATACTTAGTAATTCTGTACAATTATATATTTTTTATTATTTTTTTTTTTCTTGCCTTAAGACGAGTTTAAGTTCGCTACTTTTGTCTGATCTGATTAATTTACAGTGGTTAACTAGAGATATATGGACTGAAAATCTTCCACACAGAGAAGTTTCTTACACTGTTTTATTTTTGGACCCACTACACTTGTTTAGTGGGTTGTTTTGAGACTTCGGGGATACCACAGAGATTACTTGCTTTTAATATGAATAATATCCAGACACCTGACTGCAAACACATAACATGTTTCTATAATAGAATTATAGCTCCCATTTTTCTTTTTAAGATAAAATATACAAACCAAAGGGTAATCACTTTTCAATCAACAGATTCTGCATACAAAAAGTCATGCTAATTATCTGCCTCTCTCTAGTCTCTATGATTTTGTGTAATATTTAAGCCCTAGAAACCACAAATGAACAAAACTTTCCGTATTCTTATTAGGCAGGGACATATACAAAGGAATTATTGCTTCTATTCCTTGAAATAATTATGCTAAGAAAGCATTCCAATATTTTACTGACCCTTTTAACTGCATCATCAAGTGATTTAAATTTAATTTATAATACCCAAGGGTGATATTCACAAATAATTGTGTGCAGTAAATACCAATGAGGAGTAGTTGAAAGGCCATATCAAAGTGCAACACATTTCAGAAACATATGTACCCTGATTCCAAAGGCAGATGCAGAATTATGTAAACACACATAGACTCTGTTTCACATCTATCACCATAGAATGCAATTCACAAAACATGGCACTGATGTACCAAGATGTCTGATGTCACAATCCAGAGCATAAACTATATGAACACACAACTGCAGACAATCATAAAAAATATGGATAGAAAACTATGTAGCACATCTAAAATTACTGAAGTTAACATAACCGTTCTCTGGTTTTGTTAACTGGGGTGCCTTCTGCATGCCCTTCCTTTGTTTGCATGGGTTTTATTCAGTTGCTCCAGTTTCCTTCCAGATTCCAAATACATGCCATAAGGTAGAAGAGGAACTTTGAATTGCCCATAGGTGTGAGTGTGTGCAAGCAGGTTTGGTACAGAAGAAAGACATAGCAACTTACTTCCACTTCCCTGTTTGCCTTGAAAACTCTGTGGGTAGTGGTAGCTGTCCACTGGGTCAGTCTAAAAGTCAGATGTGACTCATAGGAAAGCAAGTACATGAGCATGACAATAGCTGTTGCAGGTCAGGTCACATGTCACTGTATTATTGAATGGCACATTAGGATGTGAGTTTTGAACACATCACTTATATTATTCCTAAGGTATGTTCAACTGGACCATTTCTAAATGCATACCCAAGCACTGGATATCCTGTGTAAGTTGTGCAGAGGATTATAGGTAAAGGTTGCAAGGGGGTGGCGGACACACCATTAGATGCAAATGATAAAAGCAGGGACAACCCTTACCATGGAAACTTTAGAGCTGCCAACTTGAGATATTACTGGGACATTAAAAGTGTCATCTAGATGGATCAGATTCTTTATTAATCTAATGTCTCATGAAGGTTATAGGTAGTTACTAAACTTGCAATTCAGGAGACCATTGAAGAGCCTATCCCTGTTTCCCAATTGCTCCAAAGCACTGTCTTTTTATGTAGCTTGCTCAAGGTCACACAGTAGGCAAATGAAGGCTGACAGAATTGAACCCTGGACTTTAGGAAGCAGCTTATTAACAACTTAAGGAGTACAACAGGTTTCTCTAATGTATTCCTCAACTTCACGGCCCTTTTCCTCCCTATTTAAATTGTCCTCTGTAAAGCAACAACAATAAAGCATTTACAATTTTTATAATTCCCCTTACTTCTGTAACAGAAGCCTAGCTCCTCATACTGTGATGGTTTCACTTACAAAATGATTCTCTCACGTTTGAATAAAGCTTGCTGGAGTTGCCCAATTACTGACACCATTGAGGCCAGGCAGTGCAGGTACTTTTTTTTTTTTAATCAGTTCCCTCCCCCAAAGTGACATCACCACAGCCGTCATCTGATTCTAACTAAAATAATAAAACCCACTGATTCTGTGATGTCATGGCTCCCTTGTCCTTCCCCCAGCCTGAGTGCTGTTCATTTTATTCAGTAGTAGTGTAGTAACACCGATGTTTGGAAACACAGAAATTTGGTATGCATACTTGTACATTCTGCACGGCAAATGATGCTTAGGTGGTGTATCACTTGCATACTTTTCTGTTGTATTTGCACCAGATACTGCTAGTGTGCAGTGCGGGAATAGAAAGATTAAAACATTACCATGGTATCAGAGGTGGCAGTGCAACATATTCATAGTGGCTTAACATGAGAGTAGCTCTAAGCAAGCACCATGTGAATCCTGAACAAGCACCTAGAATTATTCAGTGCAGCTTCCACACCTTAAGTCTGAAAATGAATTCACATACTCACATGAACAGGAGTAGCTGCATATTGATGGCTAAAGGTGTATGGGCATGTTGGGTGATTACTACACTGCAAAAGTGGTATGTAATGGTGGAAATATTTGGAAGGCATGAGCAAACACACCAGTATATTAAAGCCATAGCACCAACTGAACTGGAGGCTGGCAGATAGATTTAGTAAGGGATTTTGTCCATGCACAAATATTTCAACAGTGTTTCTTTGTAGTGGCATCCATTATCTGATTCAAGGTAAGTTAACCTTGATGTCCTTTTATTTAAAAAAAAATCAATAAAAAATGTACTTTGTTATAAGTGACTTCTGGACACAAGAAAAAGGAAGGGGAAAATATAGCAATGTGGTTTGTATGTACAAAGACAAATCCAGGGACACTGCAAAAGTTTTTTTTTTGCAAACCAACCAGTGGAGTAAAACCATATGAAGGCAAACACTGCATACCAACACACTTTGCACATGTAAATCTCAATTTTTAACAAGGTGGAAGCATGAAGTGATACCTTAGCACTTAAATTAATAAAGATCTAAACTGGTTAATAGTATAAATGTTTTATTCTTTAGCCCCTTGGTGCAAGACCTTACTGGATGTGATTGCAGTCAAGTAAGGCCATGGCTATAGTGCAGCAAAAAAATGTCCCCTCTAACAAAGGAAATGCTAGAGCAAAGATTAAATTACATGAGTCAAGCACCCTGCTGAGATCTGCCAATCAATGGAATTACCAGGTCAAATTACCCTCAGGACTTTGACAGCTAGGGAAGCTAAGTGTTATGGGGGAAGGGAGAAGTAAATGGACTGGAATTTATTGTCTCACAAATTAGTGCTATTTAAACTAAATTAGAAAAAAAGGCAGCAGTAAACAGCACTTTGAGTGTGTTCTGTGGCATTTGCACTGTTTCTGTTTTAAGTAGTCATCCAGCAGCAGGGAATGTTACTTGCACTGTTCTATTTTACTCAGTACTTTATACGCATGCAACATCTATGAAATGTCAGGAACTTTAGGCAAACGGAGGCCTGCATGATGTAACATTTTTGAGCCAAACAATGATTTCTGGGATACTGGATGGCAACCTGATTTATCCAAACCACGTCAATATGCCAGCCTCCAGGTGGTCAGAGTCTGGAATTACATATAAAAATATTTAAAATCCTGTAAATAATCCCAGAGTGCTGTTAAAGTGTAGGAAACATCATGCCATGATGTTTTAAACATATTTTTTGAGTCTGTGGGTGCTGTACTCCTTTAATCCTCTAAACTAACTGCCAGACTTAATCTTCTGCACTAACTGCCAGTATGTGTATGGTGTATGTTCAGATGCTGCAAATATAGGCAGGGCAGACACCAATGATTCATGGAGTCTATACAGTTCCAAACTACCAGGGTACTTGGTCCAGATATTGCACTCAAAAAACTGTTAGCTGGTGCTACACCTGTGGATGTATACAGGCATTGAGAGTGCTCCATAAATGGGCAGATGGAATGTGACCAGAATGGTCATATAACAGATGTGTGAAGGTAATCTTATTGGAAGCCATGTTGCCAATGTGTAGCACACTGGCTCCATGTAGCAGGCCTTTGAAAGTGGCCTAATCCTTCATAGTTGGCTGATTGGCTCATAGACAGTGCAGTAAATATGTCTGCACAGCAGCTGCTCAAATCATTCAGCTCACCACAAGCAACACAGCAGGTGACACAGAACAGTTGGCCAAATCAAGATGAGGTTTTGATGCTTGGATGACTCAGGCAGAGCACTTCTTTTTTTGTGTCTTTCAGCTTTTCCCGGTTAGGGGTCGCCACAGTGGAACTCCAGCCCACTAATGATTGGCAGTAGACTTTCACGTGCTGGCTTGCCGGGCCTAACGCACAACCTTCAACGAAGGAACACCCATTCACGCATGTCGACACACAGAAGACGCTCTAACTGAGAATCGAACGGGCAACGTCTAACTGTGAGGCGACAACACTACTGCAGCACCACCACTGCGGGACTCATGCTCAGGCAGAGCACTTCAATACTGATTAACCTAGGTCTGTCAGATATATTCTGCCCATTGCATCCTATACAGCTTTATCTGTATTACCCTGACATCACACCCCACAGAAGATTAACCTAAACACTCACAGGAACACTAGGATAATGTTTCACTACCTCCTTGAGGACCTGCCTAATAGAACAGGGCCAGCAAATATGAGTCACAGTGAGACATTAGATCTTTGGATACATATGCATAAATACATATAACACCATTACAAGAATATATTGTCAGATTTCTGCATACATGCAAACGTCAATGAAACCTTATATATTTGATGGAAACATATAATGAAAGGATCAAAGTTAGCATACCACTTATCATGCAATATGTAGACATACACTCACTACAGCAATCCAGGATGCTCATGTCCTCCTATGAGCATGGAACT
Source organism: Protopterus annectens (assembly GCF_019279795.1). Lineage (NCBI taxonomy): Eukaryota > Metazoa > Chordata > Ceratodontiformes > Protopteridae > Protopterus > Protopterus annectens. Next base: position 1,171,768,723 of record NC_056744.1, on the reverse strand, counting down.
TGGGTGTTATTTTGTCATCCGCATCCTGCAATGTCCATGCTCTGTAGGAGCACCCCTGTGGTTTGGGGAGGAATAAGCCATGCAATCTCTATGTATATGTGTTGGAGTGTCATCAGCAGCATCCACTCCACACAGTCTGGATGATGGACTGCCCAGAAACTGTGCTCTCCCATAAGGGAACGATAAGGATGTCTTGTAAATGCTGATAGGAATGGAAGTCAACAACATAACCTGTGATGTACCATTAGGCCGCTGTGGAGTGAAAGCAATGGTTGCTGCTTCTGCAACATGGCAGGCCATAACTGCACCATCTCAGGAACAGTATTATCTAGACTGTGACCCTCATAGCACAGTCTGAAAATAATTGTTATCCTGCAAAGCTGATGGAAAGCAACATCCACAAATTTTGGAATGCCTGCATCCTGCTGCTGTTCATGCATGTGATAGTTGTGCAGTAGATGTTCCATAATAAAGTCTAATCCCTGCAGTACTCTGTCTGTCCAGCCCTGTGATTGTTTGCTTACTCATAATAGGTCTACATGACATGTGAGGACCTTACTAGCAATAGCATGTCCAGTGATAATTTGTGATAATGCAAACTGTCCATATCTTGTCATATCACAAAGTCTAGAATCAGATAAGCCACTAAACCATAGAATAGGTCCACCTGAAGGGCCTTCAACCTGACCTCCTGCAGCAAATTCTCCACATTCACAACACTAGCAGCCTTTGCATGTGAGTCATCAGCTTTTGTATGCACAGCACATTCATAGGTTCATAAGTATATACACAGCTAACGACCACTAGGACCTTTATAAGCCTAGCCATGCAACCCAAATGTGAATCACAAATTTGATTTATATAGGGGTAATTTACTGACTGATAATGATACTTTCATTATATGTCCTCTGTCATTCAGAGACATAGGTGCCAGACCAGGGGTGAACTTCTGATAACCCATCCACTGATCCAAGCTGCACTTAAAAAGGGTTAGGAAGGAACTCTGCTTCACCCTGATGGGGAGCTTGTTCCAGAGAATGGGAATTCTCTGAGAAACATATATAGTTTTCCAACATATCCTATTTATGTCTCAAGCAAAATTTAGTGGTTTTCATTGAGTAGTTCTGATGCTGTTTGTTTTGCAGATGTGCAAAAAGTTAATCAAAACACATCCAGGGATTCCTCGTACATGAGGCAAAGATCACCTCTCAGTAGTCTGTATGATATAGAGTAAAGAAACAGGGCTCTTGAGGTGATTAACGTAGGATGTTTTGTTTACTCCCCTTATTCTTTTTGTAAGGAACCTTTGTGGTTGTTCCAGTTGTTGCATGTGTCTGGTCAGATACATTCCAAATTGGGTATTATGGTTTCTTTTGTTTTCTGTTGGTTTAATTTCTCCAAGTGTTTTGGGTTTCTAATACTACAATGGGAATGAACCCCATTCCTAAGTCAGTGTATGATTAAAGTTCATGCAATTAGTATTGTTTCAGCCTTTCATGTTAGCCAAAAGTTCTCCTTACAGTAACCACAATGTGCCCAGCATTGACTCTTTCTGCAATTCATATTGAGTTATATGTATTGGTACCATATCTAAATATGACTGTAAATTATTTTTTATGAGACCCCATTACTCCTACTACTACTGTAACTGTATGGGTATCTTTCTTCCACATTGCTCTCATTTCTGCCTGCAAATACTGGTATTGTATGATTTTTTGTCTCTTTGTACATAAGACACTGTTCTTGCTGGGTGTAACCATTTCAATGATCAATGCTACTTTTGTCTTTTTTTAATTGACTACTATTTCTGGTTTTCTCTCAACTAGTTTCTGAACTGTTGGTTAAGAGTGATCACATGCGATATAAACTTCATCATTGTCAGTAATGCTCTGTGGCTCATGTTTCCAGTGCTTTTCAGCTACTTCAATATTGTAGTGTTTGCACAATCCCCAGTGCAACAGTCTTGCTACATTATTATGCATTTTAGTATACAGACCCATTGCCATTAGTGTGTCACACCCAGCAACAAGATATACGACCGTTTCCAGTTCTGTTTTACAGAAACTGCATTTGTCTGTTTATCCCCACATGTTCAATGCAGTTTGTAAACCAATGTGATTTACCTGCACTTTTGCCTCTTGGCCGAAATGGTATTATGCATTATGTTCTATGATGAGTCTGACGAGGGCTGAGTACAGTGGTACAATGATCTCTATGGACATAGATGCCATGCACTTAATTATAAGTTGAGCAACATAGAAGGATTTTTCTTACTACTTTGGACACACCTTAGTCATAGGCTAGGTTACAATCTACATAAGTTCCCAGATCTCTGACTAGTGAATCAAATTTCAGGGATGCATTACTGATGATGGAGTTACCCACAGTGGCTGACTTCCCAAAAGGTACTATAATACATTTCATGGCATTGAGTTTTAAGCCATGGCTTTAACACCATGCCTTTATCTATGTTAGACCTTTCTGAAAGGTGTTCTCATCTTGGGGAAAATTAATTGACTCCCAGTTTGCAATCATTTTGGTCAGCCAGAGGCCTTTGACATTGGCTTTGACCTCAGAGAAGTTGATGCCGAAGAGGAGTGGGTCCAGCACAGAACCCTAAGGGACTCCACTGGTGTCCGGCCTCTTTGTGGAGGTGACCTCACCGATCTTAACCTCTTGGGTCCTATCTTTGAGCTGGCTAGCTATTCAGCATGTTATAAAGGGGTTTAAACCTAGTTCCATAGGTTTGTTGATAATGCCCAAGTGGGGTATTGTATTAAATGCTTTAACCAGATCTATACAGCCAGTATGCACTGCTTTTCCATCCTCCATTGCCTTAGCCAGGCTCAGTAAGCATGACCTTCCTTTGACAAAGCCAAACTAGGATGGATAATAATTCTTTCCATAGCTTTGCAAATAAGACTAGTCAGAGTAATGGATCTGTAGTTTCCAGGATCTGCTGAAGGTCCTCCCTTATGAAGGGGGGTGACTGTTGCAGTACTCCATCCTCATGGCACAAAGCCTGTTTTAAGACTATAGTTAAATAGTGACTCCAGGGGTCCTGAAAAGTTGTATTTTAGACTGGTCAGAAGGCATCCTGGGATGTTATCAGGGCCTACTGAAGTTGTGTTCCTTGCTTTAGCAAGCACTCCAAGTACATGCTCCGAAGTTATAATTGGAGGGGTTATGTTTGAGGGTATTTTTTTTTTGGGGGGTGGTTGGAGGTGATATGGGATAAAGCTGAAAATGAATTTGCCCACTGACAGGGTTGCTATATCATCAGTCAAGACATAAAATCAAGAAACTAGTTAATAGAAATAAAAAGTATTATACTCAGCTACAAGATAGCCATAAAAACAACCCTAAAAACTTCTGGTCCCAAAAAATAATCCCAGCCCATACCCAGACATTCCCCCTCTTCAAACAGCCACCTACTTCAATACATACTTCATACAATGCACAGCAACTTAACCTCAAACTCAATTAACACACTGTCTTCCACACAGCCAACTTTCCCTACCTTAGACCCTACTGCATTTCCTTCAAAAAACTCATCTATCTGCAACTTCTCCAATACCTATGCAGACAACTTCACCTACTTTACCTTTCAACCAGTTTCTTTACCTCTCATAAAAAAGCTTTAACGTAAACTAAAACCGTGTTCCTCCTCAGCCAACAATGTGCTCCCAGAATACCTAAATCTAGCAACAAGTGCAATAGCATACCAAATCCGCATTCTTATTAATAGCTCAATAACAGAATCCTGTTTCCCTAACTTAAGGAAAATGGCACACATTTCCCCCTTACATAAAGGAGATAATTCCACTGACATTTCAAATTTCCATCACATAGCCAATCACCAATATGCAACACGGATTTCGGGCAGACCACAGCACCTCTACTGTATTACTGCCATTTACAGATACAGTCAATAAAGCTTGCAACTCTAATAAACTTGCATCTTCAGTATTTCTAGATCTATTAAAAGCCTTTGACATGGTCTCCCACAATAAACACCTCAATCAATTTTCCACTCGGGGGTCTTGCATTTCAATCTATTCAGTGGTTCTCCAGCTACTTTGGCAACAAGCAACAAGCTGTAAAATGGCAAGGATCCATCTCCACATACCTTCCTACTTCCACAGGAGTCCCACTAGGATCAATCTTGGCCCTCTACTGTTCAATATTTTTATCAATAAGCTAAATTCATCTTCTTGTGAAGGCACCTTAATTCAATATGCAGATGATCACCATCATCTGCTCTTCAACAGCTTAACTCACCTCCAAGAAATCACTCAACAAGCTGTCATCTCCATTGAAACCTGGCCTACAGTGGCACAACTCCTACTCAACCCCCCCCCAAAAAAAAAAAACAAAATCCTCCTCTTTACTGCAAACACTAACACACCTAACAAAGCACCTTTCAAAATCTTTTTGGCAAATGGCACTGAAATTGAGTTAGTCCATGATACCAAAACATTAGAAGTCATAATAGATGATTATCTTAAATTTGACCTCCATATCCAAAGCAGTATCAAGAAAACCCATCAAAAATGAGGCAGGGTATACAGAAACAATTATTTTCTGAGCCCACCCACAAAAATTACTCTAGCCAAAAGCTACCTTCTGTCCTACTCTATGGAGCACCAATTGTAACTAATTTACAATCCTCCATAAAAAAAAAAAAAACTTAAAAGCTGCTACAACAAAATTGCCAAGCTTGCTTTTAATTCATCCTTCTTTACCAATCCCTACAAAGCTCTGTATACCCTTAGCTGGCTGGAACTCCCCCTCCACCTCTCCTACATTCAACTTATAACAGTACATAAAATCATACACAAGCCATTAGATTGCCTAGCCCTTACCCATTTAATCAACATGTATTTTCCAAAAAGAACTCTTAGATCAGAAGACAAACAACTTCTTACATAAATAAACCAAATAAATCCCCTGGACAAAGCCTGTACTCATACTCAGAAGCAAAAAAACGGAACTCCGCACCTGCAACCACCAGAGCTACTGTATTTCTAACATACCCACCTTCAATTGTTCCCTAAAAGAATACCTTACAAAATTTTGGACCTGCTCCTGTGCCAATCCTGGCTGAATTTACTCACTATACTTCTCTCCCCCTTCAAACTAGATCACACTTCACAATCCTCTCCAACCTCCTACTCCACTTCTTTTTGTTTTCCCCACTGCCTTACCTTATTTAATTCATCTGTGCTGACCTTTCCTCTGCCTCTTTCCTCCCTACTCACCTAAGCTTCCTGAAGACACCCTACCCTGCACTCTCCTTATAATCTCCTTCACTTCATCCCTCTCCCTTCTATAACCATAACATGAACACCTCTCTCATACTAAGACATCACTCAGTTTCACCTCACTGTTTCTAATCATGACTGATACCTCTTTAAACATCTTATTGGAACTGTCTCAGGTCTCATTTACCATGTACTAATCTATGTAAAAATACGACTACTGAATTTTTCCTTACATACTCTCTTCAGCTCATTGTTTTTCATTACAGTCTACTGTGAAATATATGGTTTATGTTTTTCTCATTACAATATTTTTTCACTCATGTTTTGTAGTGTAACATGATACTTTGTGATTTAAAATATTTGCACTTGCTGTTTTGTAATGTAACATGATACCTCTGCTGAAAATGGGCACTTTCTGGCCCAGTCAGACTTTCACGGTAAACAAATGTCAAATAAACAAATAAATAAATACATCAGGCTTGGTGAATATGGCACCATTAACCACCAGTTCAGCACATTGCTGTGTGCTGCCCGTGAGGTTTCTGATACAGCTGAAGAAGGGCTAATGGTTATCTTTCACCTGGGAGCTTATCTTAACCTCAATGTTGGCTTTGACCTAATTAGCCCTCTTAGTTGCCTATCTAGTTTGATGAAGCAGGTTTTATCTTTATGGGAGTAGCCCTTCATGATTTTTGCCATATTTTTTTCTTTTGTTCTATATCCTGTTTAATTTGGATACCGTCAGGACAGTTTGTTTCTGGGGCTAGTTCTGGGCTTACTTCTGATAGGTACAGCAGCCTCTATGCAGCCATTGACATGGTTGTACAAAGTTTCTGAGAGCAATTCAACATAGGCTGCTGTGTTCACTGGGTTTGGAGGGGCATTGAATTTTAACAAACCATCTCTTAATGAAAAGTAGTTTGCCTTGGAATAGTTCCTAACTGTTACTGGTTTTATTGGGGTTACAGAGTTGATTTCGAAGGAGACAGCTTTATAGTCAGACCTTACCAGGGAGGATGAGACATGGGGGGGGGGGGGCACAGCTTTCTCTCATATTTGTGAGAACAAGGTCCAGTATGCTGGAGCTTCTAGTGGCCATACTTGCCAACCTCCTAGTGCAAGAAATCTGGACAAATCCTGACAAAATGGTAAATGGATTAATCTACATCTCATTTCATGAAACAAACATTCAAAATGCCCAAAACTAATATTACCAATATTTTGAATATTAACTTTACTTTTCCCATTTGCTTTTTCAGCCTGCCTCATACTTATAAGTGCATCATAATGATTTCAAATAACTTTCCTGCCAAACAATGACATTAATATACTAACATTTTTTCCTGCTATCATTTTAACGGATGTATGACTTACTCATTTTAATTTACAATTAATAAAGCAGCGCTTCTTGTTATAGTCTAGGACAGAACTAACTAGTGATGATGACTCAAATGGTCCTGGGGAGTCCATGTTTCCCTACCTCAAACTTCTCGATCTACCCTTTCTTCGGCTGCTCCCTGTTGTATAGCACCGTAGTACGGGAAACATTAGCGTAAAAAGTATCTCCTTCTTCATTCCAAATCACAGACAGCACCAGAGCAGATGACTTTCCCAAACCCAAAGTGCCGGCAGATTGAAGAGGCTCCTCACAACCTTAACTCGCCTTCTGTGCCCTTATTTCCCCTTCTAAGCCCAATACACACAGCATGAAGACAGCTTCCGTTTGTGTTTTATCCCACCTACTGCATCAAGGTTCATAATTTAACTAAATAAATGCACACGTATATTTAAAACTCTTCACTTCATTGGATGCATGGTGTCACAGCTGGTGACATGATAAAATCACTGATTGCCACTGGGAAAACGTCTCAGCATTTCTCTGCACTACTGACATGCAAGAAGCAGAAACTGTGAAGCAATCGTATATGCCACCCGTATTAGTATACACATACCATTTATTTCGCTGTTTCATAACAAGTCACGATACACTTGCATGGCCAGCAAATGTAGTAATTGCAATTTGCAAACTAAATAAAGCCAGCAAAAATAAATAAGTCAGCAAACCTGGCCAGCATAGCATAATATGAATGGAGCAACTTCTGCAGACATTAAAAATGCAGCAGCAAGAATTTCTGGGGTTGGGATTCAGCTATCCACTTTGCTGCCCATGGTTTGTGAAATATATCATTTTAACAGATCACTGCTTGCTGAACTATTAGCCACCCAGCAATACATTTAAAGCAGAACATGAGAGGGGACCCTAAAAACATAGCATTCATAATACCTTAAAAATATATCTTAGATACTGTTTCTATTTTTTTTCTCTCCGGTGTATATGTAGCCATTAAACCTGAAAATTATAGCTGAAAACTGTGTTAAGTTTCAAACGGCTGCAGTGAAATTAGCATTGGAGTGCAAGCAATGGTCGGAACTCGGAAGAAACTCCAGATAGATAAGCAAAGTGCAAACTGAGTCATCCAGCATAACTATATAAAGCCGGGTCTATATTAGATGCTCAAAGTTACTGAACTTCGAATACGATATGATCAACACATCGAAGTCCAGTAACATCGAACACCTAATAAAAACATAACAAACAGTCAAAAAATAGAACTACTTGCTTTAAGCAGGGGAGCAAGCCCCCCCTGCACCCCCCACATGGGGGGAATGTGCCCCCCACACCCCCCCTACTTAAATATTCCAACTCCGAGGACGCACTACATTGAAATAAACAGAAATCTCCCCTTTCAGAGATTTCCGTTTACCTCTTCGATGTTCTGCGGTTTCGCTGTTTACGTGTCAACAATGTAAGATTCGACATTGTGAATGTTCGCAATTCTGATATAGACCCTATAAAGCCAGCATAACTAAGAAAACAAGGTGGCCAGCATAAATAAATAAATAAATAAATGTAGCATGAATCTGATACTGTAATGTGCAGCAGCAGCAACAATCGAAAACAAGACAACTTTAAACACCAGACATAAGTAAAGTCGGCCAGCATAACTAAGCAAACTTGGCTGACATAACTAAATAAATAAATGTAGCTTGTAGCATGATAATGTACTGTGCAGCAGCAGCAGGTGTCAAAAACATACCAGACAGATAAGCAAATTTAGCAAACTTGCTCTTACCTGTGTGCTGCCCGCCATCCATATTTCAATTCCCTGAGTCAACAGGCAGTAGCTGATGTCATCATGCACTCCCCTATAGGCTGCGTGGTGACATCAACTACTGAAAAAAAAAAAAAAGGGATCAGGAAATTCGGAAATTAAGGGGGCCACTCAGGAATTCGTGGCACCCCAATATTTTGCCCTCAAAACTGGTAAATACCGAGGAATTTCGTATGGTTGAGAGGTCTGGGCTGTACACATTTTTTCCTGTTTAACTGCAAGTTGCACAATACAGACTGTACCTGAATTTATAAGTAATATATTGAATCCTTCACTGTTTACAGTTCAGGTAAAATATGAAGAAGATACTAATTTGCTCTTTGAGGTACAGCTCCATCTATGCTATCAGCAATCCCAGTAGCAGACATTTTGTGATCCATGGTCAGTAGTACTTTATTATCTGTCGTATGCTGCAAACCTGGTGATGGGATCCTCCCCTCTCCTGCAGCAAATAGGTGTCCTTGAATTTTCTCCTAGCCTTGTACTTTTGTCACTGACATCACATGCATTTATTGCTGAGCCAACCATGTCCTCGTACAGCATTCACATTTATGATGCCTTCAGACCACCTCTGATGTCTGAGCTCCTGATTTTCACCATGACCCATCATTACAGTGCCAAATGCATATAACGTATTCATCAGGACCACAGTCTCCTGATCACTGGCGTTCACTGACTTTCACGTTCCTCTTCCTTCCAGCATTGCAATAAAATGTGATAGAAGCTGAAACACACAGAGCACATACAGCAACAGAATAAGATGCAAGGGAATGTTTAACAGTTGTCAGAAGAATGTTTTACTTAGCCTCATATTATAGCTCAGACCACCAAACATTGTCTGACATTTGACAGCATACATAACCTCCACAAACACTAGAATATAGTACATCTTAATAAAATAACTGTACGTATGTTAAAATGAATGAATTACAGATGTAACACTCCTCTGTGTAGAACATCAAGCTAATCCACCAAACAATAACATACAGCCCTATTGATGCTAACAATATTTGCTTCTGTTCCTTGGTGCAGAGGGATGAAATCCTGATTGCAATCAATATGATGCAGCTTCAGTGACCAGGTCGGGAACTGGAAGAATTGACCACAGGGAAGGGAGGAATGATACAGGTATGCTGACTTGCATCTTTCTTGGTGAGCAGTGTAGGGGACATTCTGGGTGCATGCCCAGATCATGGACTCAGGTGGAGACTACAGCAGTCGACAGGGGTATATCACACTGTAGCAGATGTATCTTGCTTATAATGCCATTACACAGTTATTTGTGTCTCATTATGCCGTACATCAGAGAGTACAGGTTTTTCAGCAAAATCCCATTCAGCCTCAGTATAATGGTCTTGTACACCTGCTTGACTCTCCAGTGATGAGGTAGCTACAAAACTTATAGCCATGGGACTTTCCTTACTCAGGAGAGAAGACACACCTAATGAAGGGTCATGATTAGGCAACTCCTAATTGCGATGACACTGGTGGAAACAGGCACGATAAGGTATACAGGATCCTAAGGTCAGTGGTAGTTGGACTAAAAAGAAGTATTCTAACAATATTTAAATAGGGGTCAATGCAGTCAAACACCACTCTTAGTTTCATAAATCACACATATTTACAGATGAGTACCATTAACTCTGTTTGTATACTGTAGTGCTCAAATTCTCAGAATGCTCCCAATGAGTAAACAGAAAACAAATAAACTCCTAAGGTGTTTAACTATCATGATTGGGAAACAGGGAGGGGGAAGAAAAGTAGGAAAGCAAAGACAGTAGCTAGTAAACGATGTGATTAACTGTACATTTGGCCAGTCATATACTGACACCACCATACTATCAAGCGGATGCACATTTACCATTATTTTACAAAAGTTGGCTGTTTAGGTAGCATAAAGACTATGGGCACCAGCAAGGGGGAGGACAGAGACCAGGCTATGTATTGGCCATGTCCTCACCTATGAAAATATACTGCTTGAATAGGCACCACTGCTTGACAGAAGGTCTCAGGCTGAAATCTGAGAAAGATCAAGTAAGGCCCTAACAACTGACACTAACACCCCCAAGAATGGGAAGCAATATCAGTACAAATGGTCGGACCGGTTTCAGAGAATGACAGAATGTCTCCAAAGAAAACAAGGTGGAGAGGCAATGGCCAATACCAGCACCAGGTCAGTGGTGCAAAAATAGATTGCTATAATAAGTGGGCAGATTATTTCTGTTGCAGTACCAGCAGACAGAGATGAAAATCAAAGGAAAGGGTTTTCCAGGGGCTTGTGTAGTGCCCCAGCAGAGAGACACAATAAGTATTTTAGAATCACCTTTGCTGTGGTGCCTGTATCTCAGTCCTTCGCTACACTGTTGAGATTATGATAAAATTTGAAAGGGCATTCATGCCCTGTTCCTCAATGGATTACTGTATATTATGTACATTAACAAGACAGTGTACACTAAATGTTGTTCAAGATCCAGTATATTCACATGAGTGTCATGGAGGTGTAAAGGTCATGGCCTACAGCAACTGGAATGTGGTGCTGGGCAAGATTACCTTCTGTTTAGATGCCTATGCTATACATAAAATTCACTCTACATTCTGTTTTATTTATTTGTTTATTTGAAAATCTTCTGTATTGATCCTAAAGCATCACAATATAAAAACATATATACAAATTACTTTATATAATCCACAACTACATAATCAATAATGCCTGACAGGGTATGTGTTGTTTGGGGAAATAATACCAACCCAGGGGCATTTTACACCAATAACACACCCTGGCAGGCATTGTTTTACTTAGAGAATGGTCTGTCTGTTACTTTATTTTGTCTTTTTTATTACTATATACTTTTGTATACTTTTGACATAAAATAGTTCCTTTGGCTAATGTTTTAAATTTGCTGTAGCATGTGTAATAGTTATTGGAGGAGGTATTTTACATCCAACATTTAATATGTAAGTATTAATAAACACACACACACACACACACACACACACACACACACACACACACACACACACACACACACACACACACACACGCATACATATTCAGATGTACAGACAGACTCACTCGCATACACACAGAAACACACACACTGTGCATTTGTCGAGTAGATATACCTCAGATGTCTCATTGTGAACAAATGACAAAAAAAAAATAATAAAGAGTGCAAGGTTTTGTGACTCTCACCCCTCCCCATATCTGTCTACTGTTCTTGATTTTGCCTCATAGTGTTTCTCTGTCTTTTGTAGAATGACTGATTTGATGGTAAATCACCAAGGATTAAAGTCAATCAATAATGCCAGAAGCTAGAACTTCATACTTCTTATTTTTTATGGAATGTATGCCGAAGGACTGCCTGTTGCAGCTGGAAGAAATTACTATGTACTGTCTCAATCTCTCTACCTCATACACACACAGACATAAACATTACTTTTTTATTCCTTGTTACATTTTTTAACTTTTTGCTCACTAAACACCAAAGTGCTGTTTTACAAGCATAAAAATATTGTCCATTTGTTTTTTCTCTCGGGACTTTACATTAGCTTAATATGCTGCAAACTTGTTTTTTTTAGCAGGCATTACCTGTGCATTAACTTCCTGCTGGAGAACATTCATTCTCCAATCAGAGTGAAGATGTACAGGTTGCCCATTCTCTAATACAAATTAAAATCTCTCTTTTCATTCTTTGTTTAAACAATTAGTTTCAACAGTTACCACAAACATTCCTTCTGATATCATGTTCTTATTTTTGTGCTATTAAAGTAAATAGCATTATATCTTGCATATACTTCCTTAGTAGGGCATACTCCTTTATACATATAGTATAAACTCATGAAACAAATATCTGTAGTGACACATATCTTCTCTCTTTGATCCTTTCTATCACTGCACAAAGAAATGGATGTATCTTACCAAATGAGATGGCCCATTTTATCCCAAGCCAGCACACTTTCACTTTCTCCATTTACTCCAGTGCAGTATTTATTGGGACCACAGCTAGACTATACACACAATTAAAAGAAAGGTGGTGTAAGGGATCTTGGAAGAAGCAATATAACATAATACATTATATCATGCTGAATGTGCTACTGCAACCTATTTTCAATATTCTAGTTCTTCTCTTAGTGACAAAACTCATCATATTGTAATACTTACATATGGCAGGTGCTTCCCTTCATCATCTTCATAGCCTTCTGTCATCACACAGGCAAACATGTCTGACCTACTTCCCTTACACAGTAAAATGCTGAAAATGCTTCTTCTATGATCCCACCTGCTGTGATGCGTGCGTCCTGCCTAAAGTTTGCTGTATGTTTTGATATTGGACCTGTTCCAAAATGCGATATGTGATTATTCCTGTAATGATACATGTGTCCAGCCCACTGTATATTCAGAGGCCTTGTGTGTGCTTTATGCCATTGGGGAACTCAAGCACCAACTGGTGAATGACCTCCAAGCCCTCCTGGAGGACCATAACAGCCTGGTGGAAAGTATCCTGGACTGTATGGGAACATCTGTTTATTTTTCCTTAACCATGGGGTCCTTGAGTGTGGGGCGGGTCTAGCACACCATACATACATACATACATACATACATACATGCAAATATTTTAGGCAAGGGCAATAATGCCCTTCTAGCCTCCCAATATACCAAAACACTTGTTCCTGTAATAAGTGTCCAGGCTGTTCTTAAAAATACCTAAACTAGCACTTGCTTTAATGTAATTTGGTAGTCTGTTCCATGCATCAGCTACTGTCTTAGAGAACCAATTAGTACACTTCTCATTCCTATAGAGTCTTTTAATTTCTCCAAGTCTTTTGGGTTTCTAATACCATGATGGGAATGGACCCCATTCCTAAGTCAAAGTACGATTAAAGTTCATGAAATTAGTATTGTCTCACTCTCTGATGTTAGCCAAAAGTGCTCTTCGCATCTCCCGCAATGTGCCCAGTAATGACTCCTTCTGTAATTCGCACGGTGCTACATGAACTGGTAACATATCTAAATACGACTGTAAATTCTTTTTTATAAGACCAGTTGCTCTTACTACTACTGGAACTGTCTGGGTATCTTTCTTCCACATGGCTCTTGTTTCTGCCTGCAGATCGAGGTATTTTATGACTTTGTATCTCTCTGTACGCAAGACACTGTAGTCACTGGGTGTGGCGATTTCAATGATCAATACTACTTTTGTCTTCTTTTCTTGGATCACTATATCCAGTTTTCTCGCATCAATCTTTTGGACTGTTGGTAATGGATGATCCCATGTGATGTAAACTTCATCATTTTCTATGATTCTCTGTGGCTCATGTTTCCAGTGTTTTTCAGCCACTTCAAAACCATAATGTTTGCACAGTCTCCAGTGTAACAGTCTCGCCACATTATTATGCCTTTCAGTATACAGTCCCTCTGCCATTACAGAGTCACAACCAGCAATAAGGTGTGTGACTGTTTCCAATTCAGTTCTACAAAACCTACATATGTCTGTTTCTCCCACATGTTCAATGGACTTAGTAAACCAGCGTGTATGCAGCCCACTATCTTGGGCTGCCAATATTAACCTTTCATTTCTTGATGTCTTCTATATGGGCTGTCTGATGATTCTCTGCTACTTTTTGATAACCCCAAACATTATCCAAGGTAGTTCTCTCTAAATGCCCTGTCCACGGTGGTGCAGCGGTAGTGTTGTTGCCTCACAGCAAAAGGTTCTCCCGTTCGATTCTCGGCTGGAGTGCAGGGAGTGCCTTCTGTGTGGAATCTGTATGTCCTCCCCACGGCTGGGTGGGCGTTCGAAAGACATGCGTAAATGGACGTGCCTTCGTTGAAGGTTGAACATCGAGCTGGCACCTCGGCGTTCGTCAAAATCTACTGCCAATCATTAGCGGACCGGGGTTCCGCTGTGGCGACCCCTAACCGGGAAAAGCCGAAAGACAACAACAGTTGTCTCTGAATGCCCTATATACCAGATTAAGGTCTCCTCTTAAATATCTAAATGAGTCACTCTACAAGTTCAGAGATTTTAGTCTTTATAATAATTTAAATTTTTATATCCATGGATACTCTTGGTATATTTCCACTGTACTCTTTCCACTGAGACTGGCATTGTACTCTTTCTTTTCTTTTCCATATTTGTTTTCTTATACGTTTTCCACATTGTTATTCCATTATTAAGTTTAAGTCTAATGTAACTAACAATGATTTAATAATTTCTATTTTCCTAGACTTTATAAATCTTTTAACACAACCTATAGTTCTATAATTATCATTAACCAATTGATTGATATGATTAGAAAACCTCAAAGCTGGATCTACCCATATACCGAGGTCCTTAACTGAATCCACAGTTTCAATCAGTGTCTGCTGTATTAAATATTCAACTTTCAATCTATGTCTCCCAAATCTCATATTCTTAGTATAGTAATGTCTTTTGGCTTTTCCTGGTTAGGGGTCACCACAGCAGAACTCTGGCCTGCTAATGATTGGCAGTCTATTTTTTTACGGTGCCGAGTTGCCAGCCCGATGATCAACCATCAAAGAAGGCACACCCATTCATGCACACACACCAACCTGCATGTCTTTAATGTCACTCAACCATGGGGAGGACATGCAGACTCCACACAGAAGGTGCTCCAGTAGAGAATTGAATGGGAGAACCTCTTGCTGTGAGGCGACAATGCTAACCGCTGCACCACTGCAGCTCTGTATTAATCAGCATATTATTCTTCTGTGCCCAAATGGGCAATTTAGTCAAGTTTTTTGCAGACATGTCCTAGCTTTAACATGTGATCAGGTCACCCATTTTCAAGTCATCTGCATACATATTGTATAAAACCTCAAATGAAAATGATAAATCTGAAAGATGCAACCTAAATAAGTATGGACCTAAGACAGAACCCTACAGGACACCCTGACTATAACCTAGAATTTCACCTGTCCAGTTGCTGTATGATAATTGTCATGCCCTATTTGTAAGCCATGCAGCTATCCATCTTTTCAACAGTGTATCAGTGCTTTGTTGTTCTAATTTATTGTATATGACCCTGTCAAAACCTGGAGTTGTCTATATAAATTACATCACAGCACAATTTTTAATTTATAGCTATTATATTGTAATAGAACATCAGGTTACGGGTGGTTATAGATCTATTTCAACAAACTCACTTTGATTCTGTACCATTGGCAGCTTGTTATACACCCTTTCTAGCTTCTTGCTGGCATCATCATCTGTCTGCCTCTGACTATGTTGCTACAGGAATGCCACCCTTGTCTAGTGCTGAGAGGCCTCACTATCTTCACACAGCTTTAGCCACAGCCAAAGATCAGACACTATTTCCTAGATGGCTATGATGTTCCTAGAATACCCTACCTGCATCACAGCAGTACTTCACAATTTATATATTTAATATTTATTCTACCATATGTTTTTGTAAATAGTTTTACAGGTTCTAGAATACATATATGTTTGGATTTTTTCATGTGTGTTACTCAGACTTGTGTGTATAATGTTATGTGTATCAGGTGCAAAAAAACAATTGTCTGTAGGTAATATCTGCACACTGTTGCTTTGTCTTATATGGAATTCTGATGAGTACATGTTAAGGTAGTGCAGTTGTGCATTAGGTAGTGGGGTTTATGTCTCACTGGCATCTGCAGTGCTTGTAGCTTTAGTTTCCATCTCCCATATACCACTAGTAGTCTCTGCACCAGACGTTTCATAAGCCTTTGTTTCTCAGTCATTAGTAGGTGCTCCATTAGTGCTACTCCATAGCATTCATGCGAGATTCCTAAAGATCTCTGAGCACTAGACTGTGTCATACACTAACGATTATGAGTGATATGTTACCAGCCATGAAATATGAATTTTTGTACTGCTTTAGTGCCCACTCGTGTACTATGTTGTTTGCAAATCTTCTTGCCTGCACCTTTGTTGAAGAAAAATTAATCAACGCCTATCAACTGCCATGTCATACTGTTCTTCCTAGGCAATGAGGCAAAGTAAAAGAAAATAATTTTCATTTATGAATGATATTGCAGGTTCAAAAAAATGGAACAGAAAACTGTGGCTCACTCAGTTTTCTGAAGCAATATGCAAGGTATAGAAAATGTAATGGGTGTGGTTGGCACTCATATTATATTATAACAAAGCAAATGATTATTGTAGTTTTTCTAAAAATCAGAGAAAAATAGTCACTATCAGAGAGGTTTGAACCACATCTCATTTCAGACTGATGGATCTGTATGTTTAAAAGAAGAGGTCAGTGGAAACATGGACACAAGACATCATTACTACAAAGTGGGACACAAAGCATCATTGTCTTTTGACTAATAAAAGATACATCCCACACACGCAAAACACACATACCAGAGCCTATCTAAACAATCCTATGTTGGTTTGTGATAGATCGTGCAATTGCCTGGTAAGAGATTTATTTTGATTTATATTTTATTTTTCACCACTGTTTTTCATTATTTGTAGGAAGAAAGGGATAGCTTGTTGACAAGATTTACCACAGTGTTGGTTTGTAATTTATTGATCTTTACTGTTAAAAAGAGGTGAGAGTGAGTGATAGTGAGAAAGAAACTCGTTTTTGTTACAACTGGTACAGCCAAAGAAACAATTTTATTCTACTTAATTTACTCTTTAGTTGTATATTGTGTCATTTTTGTCTTAGATGTTGATTTAAAATCTCTGTGAATTCTGTGGTAACTAATTTTGATTATCCTTTTCTTTTAGAATTCTTTATTCATTTGCTGCTGAAAATGGATTCCCTAAATGAGTATGCCATTAATGATTTGGTAAAGTACAAGTATCTTGTATAGTATAGTAAATGCTATGTATAATTAAAGGTAACACCTGAAGAACTTCTCAAAAGCAAACTTCACACTTCTCAAAACCGAAGTGGAATCCTTCAAAGCCCCCGGGCCAGTGGAAAATACGGCCCAAACCGCAGAATCCTTTACAAACGCATTCTATGGACACCTACAGGAATGCATGGATCGTGCTATCCCAAATAAAACCAAAACTCACTCCTCCAAAAGCAGGAGACCTGTCTGGTGGACCCCAGCCATAAATAAGCTATACAACAGAAGGAGGAAGCTACTACATGTTAGAGCAAAATCCCAAAAAGGGAAGGCATCTCTGATCAGTACTAGCAAGAAACTACGATCCCTCATAAAATCATCTAAGGCCAGCTTCGAAAGAAAAATTGCACAAGATGCTAATGATAATCACAAGGTCTTCTTTAGTTATGTCAGGAACCTGGGTGGCAACTCCCAGATATGCTCTGAGTTAGTGCAAAATGACAAAAAATACACTGAACCCACAGACATTGCCAACATCCTGGCAGACAGGTTCAGTGCAAACATCTCCCCCCTTCCCCCCCCAAAAGAGCAAATGTCTATCCCAACAGAGTGTAGCCTCCCTAACATCACAGATGCACAGGTGAGAGCTGCCCTCTCCAAAGCAAAAAACACAGCATCAGTGGGACCGGACGGTGTCCCGGGCTGCGTCTTACATGAGCTCTAAGAAGAACTGAACCCTCACATAAAGCCACTGTTCAATCTCAGCCTTACTACAGGATATGTACCCAAGGAATGGCGTACAGCAACAGTGGTCCCACTCCACAAAGGTGGTGCCACAATTGACCCCAGAAACTATTGCCCTATAAGCCTGACTAGCCTGATCTGCAAAGCTATGAAGCGTATCATCATGGAACTCATAAACAAAGACATTGGGAACCTCCAAAAACTGGATCCTACCCAATTCGGCTTTGTTAAAGGCAGATCTTGCCTCTTGAACCTGGTCGACTTCTTTGAAACAGTCACCAAGGCCATAGAGGAAGGGAAGGTAGTCCACACAGCCTACCTGGACCTCGCAAAAGCCTTCGACATAATATGCCACTCAGGCATCATAAATAAGCCCACCAGCTTAAATATCAACCCCTATGCCACAAGATGGGTTGCAAACTGGCTCAGGGATAGGACCCACATGGTCAGAATTGCAGGTGCCATGTCAGACTCTAAACCAGTTACAAGTGGCATCCCACAAGGCTCAGTCCTGGGACCTCTCTTGTTTGGTATATATTTCTCTGAGGTACAGACTAACACGGGAGGACTATGGCTGACCAAGTTCGCAGATGACTGCAAACTGGGTGCCATAATCGACTCACCGACTGACACAAGCATCCTCCAAAAGGGTCTCACAGAGACGGATAACTGGTGCCAGAGCCATGGCCTAAAGCTAAATGCCAAAAAGTGCATAGTCATCCCCTTTGGGAAAAACAAAGTGCCCACAAATTACCACATAGGTGGTAATCCATTAAGTACGGAAGAAGTAATTAGGGATTTGGGGACCCAAGTAGATAGCAATCTCTTCTTTGACAATCACGTTGCCAAAGTGGTTAGAAAGACCTTCTATATAGCCCACCTTATCACGAAAGGGTTCACATCTAGATCAAGAGAGGTCATTGTGCCCCTCTACTCATCACTCATCAGGCCCATAATTTAATACAATGCGCCATTTGGGATGTACCTTACCCAAAAACCTGCAGCAACTGGAAAGACCCCAAAAGTACCTCACCAAGAGGATCAAGGGACTCAAACAGATGCCCTACGCAGTTAGGCTAAAGAAACTCCAGCTCTACTCAGTTGCTTACCGCCTACTCGGAGGCAAACTGTGCCTGACGCATAAAGCCATGTCCAAACCAAAATGAATGGACATGCTCCACCTCAGGAAATCCAAATCCCTTAGAGCCACATGCTCCAGAGACTTCAACCTCAGCACAGAAATAAATAGGACATGCTGGAGAGACAAATTCATATCCCAGAGGCTCCCCTCACTCTGGAACAAAATCCTAATCCATGTTAGGCAGAGCCCCTCAATGACCCTCTTCAAGAGAAATCTTGACGAGTGGATGGGAGATCGTAGGTTTACCCCTGGGATCTCTTCTGTGTCCCTACTAGACAGAGGCACAGTAAACTAACCTTAAAAGGGCTATCTTCTGTGACCTACTATACAGAGGCACAGTCAACTAATCTAAAAGGGTGGAGAAAGCCAAACACACTCTGGCTTGGCTTATAAATGCCCTAGGGCAGATGGCCTAGTATCAACCTATGAACCTATGAACCTATAACACTGGTGATCTGTGTTCCTCATGTCAAAAGGTGGATGATTTGCATACCATTAGTAGTGGTATAGCTGGACTTACTGATGACAATTGCACTGCAATTGGCATGGCTTGGAGAACCGTTGTTACATATATCAATGACTGGACTGATGAGATAAATAATGTCGGACAAAGAGCAAAGAGAACACATTTAGTAAAGGAAGTGTCTATTTCTGTAAAGATCACTCAACTCCTATTGAATAAGATAATACCACTGACAACTTTGGAATTCTGGATACAAGTATTTAGCAATCTGAGGCTTCAGAGCATATAGAAGGAAATAAAAAAGGGAAAGAAAAGAAGTTCACAACAAATAAGGAGGAAGAAAAGGAAACTGATTTGATGTCTCTAAGCAATGAATACATACTGAAAAAGACAGACTGCATTGTTATGTAACAGACAGATTACAGGGAATGATAACATTGTACTATCAGAAAACGTTCAGTCTGTAGAAAAAGGCATCATTTTTCCAAAAGAAAATGTAGAAAAAAGAGGCAAGGGGTATGCGAAAAGGACGTAGTCAAAATTGAACATGGAAGGATTGAAGAATATGACAGGAAGAAAAAGAGGAGAAAGACAGACGTTGACAACATGGCTCATGCTGTGGATGTACAAAGCCAGCTAGCTGAGAATTGTATGCTTGCAAATTTAATAGGTGATGACAACACTGGGATTAATAAGACTAGTGGTGATGAAGCTCTATCCTTTGTAACAGTTGATAGAGCAAATGTTTCTGAACTAACAGCTGAAGATTCTTCAGATCTAGTTAGAAAAAGATATTCCTGTAATTGGAGATTCAATTATTAAAGGAAGTGATACATTTGCAGAGAAGATAATAAAAATCAAAAAGTGTTATGATTGTCAGCAGCAAAAATAGACGATGTGAAAAAGGCCTTTGAAAACCTAATGTAAAGCAGTACGAATTTGTTTTTATTCATGTTGGTACAAATGATCTCATCCAAAAGGACTCTCTGACTGTTAGTAAGAAACTTAAAGCCCTCTTAGATGGCATAGTTGTACAGGTGTTAGAACGTATTTTTTCAGAAATCACTACATATATGAAAAGGGGTCCACTTTGTGATTTCGAAATACTGAAATCCCGAATTTCAGTATTTCGAAATCACAAAGTCGAAAACCCAAGCACAACTCAAAAATCCGAAAACACACAACCGTGAAATTCAAAATCCCGAAACTACACTACTCATACAGTACACACATAAACAAACACAACCCCCCCCCACAATCAAACAAATGCATCTAAACTATATATAAGCAGGGGGCAAGCCCCCCACAACCCCCCATACTTATATATTCTAACTCCGAGATCGCACAAACAGAAACACAAATGAAACTCACACACATCTTACAGTTCCTCACACACACACACATCACAGTCACAACACACACTTACACACACACTAAAGCCCCTAACCAACATACTTATACATACAAACTTACCTAAATTAAACCCAAACATCCACACCACACCAGCAGAAGCGGAAATTCAAAATCTATGTGCTTCTGGATTTTGAATTTCGTGCTTCTGCCAGTTTCGGAACTTTGAGTATTCAGCTTTGTGATTTTGAAATACTGAAATTCGGGATTTCAGTATTTCGAAATTACAAAGTGGACCCATATGAAAAGATATCCTATTTTAAAAAAATGTAAATGTGATGAACACCTGAATCTGATTATGGGCACACACATGCTTAGACAGGATCGTGTGCACTTGTCAAGATCAGGGAAGAAAATTTTTGCAGCAGATATTTTGCAATATTTACCAAACACAAGGTAGGATTTTTGCCAGGTCGGAAATTTATCAGTTCAAAGACAGCAACATTTGATGGATCAATGATAGTTGTTAATGGTAGTAGCATTAATATTATTTTATTTTATTTGGAAATTTGCTGTGTTCCCATAAGATTGATGTTTATTTATTTTATGTTATTTATTTTTTATTTTATTTTACATTTGTTTACCGGGACAGATGTCGTTAGTGTTTGTTAAACATGGTTAAAGAACAATGACTGGAAACCTGTTTTGTCAGAGTATAAATGTTTTTACAGTAACAGACATTCTAACAAGATATCAGGCAGAGGTATTATGATAGGGATTAAAGATTGTTATGAGACCTGTGATTATTACATGTTCAGTGATAATGCCAATACTGCAGATTGTGTAACTCTGACAATAAAAACGACCTAGAAACGTATAATGATTGTTGGAGTGTATCGACCACCAAAGTCAAGTGCTGATGACCTAGAGGAATTCATACATTTCTTGCATGAAACACATGGGAAGAATAATAGTACCTTGGGGCATAAATTTACCAGAAACGGACTGGAATAATATTGATTCAATAACATTAGTAAGGAAATTATTTATACCATATGTTCAGGAACAACAGCTACTTCAGATTGTAAAAAATGCCTACCGGGGAACAGAACATACTGGACATTGTTTGTGTTCCTAAAGAAATTATTGTTACTTCATGTCAAGTTTTACCACCGTTGATATGCAATGATCTTGGGGTTATAAAGGTTAATTTCTTGCTAGATAATTCTGCCAAATTGAAATATAAACCAAAGCACAGAAGATGAATAACAGATTATATGGAAGCAAAACAGTCACTATGTAAAACTAATTGGAGGTATACATTCAGTGGAAAAACTGTTGAAAGAATGTAGAATGTTTTGAAAGAGAAATGGTTTGAATGCAAAAAAAAAAAAAAAGTGACATCAGGATCTTGGCACACAATGTCAGGAGGATATATTTCTATAAGAACTTGATTAAGGTGAGAGACAAAAAAGTATATATAAGAACTGGAAAAAAGGTCGAACTATGACTTTATAAACTGAAATAAACAATCTAGACCGACAAATTAAACATAGAATGAGACAAGATCAAGTCAAATTTGAAGAAAATTTATATGAAGATATTGAGCATAATAGGAAACCATTTTGTAGATACATAAGATGTAGTAGGTGTAAAGACATACAAACTAATTAACTATGTGTAGATCCTAAAATTTATTCTCAGATACAACAAATTATAGATATATTTACAAAGTCTTGTGCAAAAGAGTTTGGATCCACAAAGGGAATGATAAATTGTTCTAATGACATTCGGGTAATCTCAAATATTGAAATCAAACTAGATTATATTGAAAAAGAACTGCATAACCTGGATCCAAACAAAGCATAGTGAAGAGACGGATTTGGTAATAATGACCTGAGAACACTTTGGCTTGAACTTACAGTTCCATTATATCTATTATTTACTGGGTCTTATAAATATGGAGAGATTCCTCATTATTGGAGACATGAACTTGTGAACCTGCCTTTAAGGGAAAGTGAAGCAGGGTAAAGTCATACAGACCCATAAGTTTACTTTCATGTTGTGGTAAAATAATGGAGAAGATTATATTGGATAAATTTTTGTCAGAACTAGAAGAGTTGGGACTTAAAACCATATATTAGCATGCACGTATTCAAAATAGATCTATTACCACATGCAACACGATGTCTTATAACAATATAATAACTATGAAAGAAAAATTGTTCTGTGATGTAATTTATACTGATTTAACTTCAGCGTTTGATAAGGTCATACACAAAATACTGATCAATAAATTAGAACAACTAGGTATTGCTGTACTCTTGATAAGATGGATGGCTGCATGGCTTACAAATAGGACATGGCAAGAACCATACAGCAACTTGACAGGTGAAATTCAAGGTTACTGTCACAGTGTCCAACTGGGCTCTCTCCCAGGCCCATACTTGTTTGGATTGTATCTGTCAAAGGAAAAAACAACTTCAAAAAGATCAATACATGGCAGGTTCAGGTTAAGGCACTTTAATCTTGCTGCAAGGAGACAAAAATCTGCTAATACAGAGTTTGTCTAAGTAGAATCAGGAAGTGAAGCTGTTCTTATACATTTCTTACAAGACATTGCCTACTAAGCTGACGTAACAAATCACAAGTTCTTACAATATTATTTCATAGCAGCTGTTTGTCCATGATTTTCTGCTGACACTATCAAGTTTATGAAAAAACTTCCTAAGAAAAATAACGTGGCCTTGGAGACCAACGGTTAGATACAACTTCTCACTATATGATGTTACCATTCAAGGTACTATGGCTAATTAGTGCACAAAGCAAGTGCAGATTATAGTTAATTTCTTCAAGCAGTCTTTGTTCAACTGTATCTATCTTTTTCTGCAGTTGTGCATGTTCTCATAACACGAACAGAGCTGATTGTTCAAGTTCAATAATGTTATAGAAAACAGTATTGTTCTATTCATTATTTTCCTGACCTAGCATATAATCACCTGCTTCTCAGTAAATTTCCAAAAGGCATAAACATGAATTTTGCAGTGCTAGCAAATACTAGGTCAGAGAGCATCTTGCAGTTTCAGAAAGCATCTTGTAGTTTCATACAAAACTAAGCTGTAAATAAAATAGAATGAAATGTGTTAACCCTTTTAGCTTCTAATAAGCACTAAACGCATACATTAATACATATTTTTCTGACAGTATCTTTCAGATTTATCTTTTTCATCTGAGATGTTCGACAGTCTGTATGCAGATGACTTGAAAATGGGTAAACTGATTACATGTGTTTCAGGTAGGGCTTGTCTGCCAAAGAACTTGACTACATTGACTGTTTTAGCACAGGAAAATAATATGCTGATCTTTTTCTTTCAGCTTTTCCCGGTTAGGGGTCACCACAGTGGATCACCTGTCCGCTCATGATTGGCAGTGGAGTTTTACGGTGTTGAGTTGCCAGCCTGTCTCCCAACCTTCCACAGAAGGCACACACATGCACACACTCACACCTAGGGCCAATTTAGATTGTCCAATCCAACTACAGCATGTCTTTGGGATGTGGGAGGAAAACGGAGCACCCGGAGAAAACCCACGCGACCACAGGGAGGACATGCAGACTCCGCACAGAAGGCACCCCAGCCGAGAATCGAACCAGAGAAGCTCTTGCTGTGAGGCAGGAAAATAATATGCTGATAAATACAGAAAAAAAAGTAAGCATATAAGATTTGGGACACATAAATTGAAAGGTGAATTCTTAATACAGCACACAGTTATTGAAGCTGTAGATTCATTTAAGGACCTGGGTACATTCATAGATCCAGCTTTGAGTTTTTCTAAATAGAAGGAAATAGTATTCCACCAAAACCACAAGAACTGGCAGGCCAAAAAGAAGCCATAAAAATGACGACATTGACTACTAAGGAGAAGAAAATAATTGTGTGTTGTTACTGTTATACAAGAAGCCCAGAATTTTTAGATAGAAGATATTTAGAAAGGTTAAGATAGAAATTAAAGGAAAGAAAAATTCTTGCACAAGAAAAACGGGCTTCAAAGGGAACCTTTATCCATTAGTACAAAAGAGTTATGAAAAACATTACGTAGATGAAGGAACTTTGGGCTCCACGAAAAAGAAGCAACAGAGGATCTGTGAAAATATAAAGAACAAAATCCAGGGATTTTTGAAAAGTATAAACTAGGAAGATGGACATGGGAAAGAAAGAAAGATCTGATATTGTGTAATAATAATGCAAATGAGGCAGCCAAGCTATTCAATACAAAAAAGCAGCTCCAAAGAAGTTTGATGAGAAATGCAGGCAAATGCACCCAGGTATGGTACACGTCACAATTAAAAAAAAATAAGAAAACAAAGGGGAAATGTTGAAAGGAGGATTTGTAAGACAGAAGTTAAACAAATAGAAACTGAAGTTATGAAGTTTCTGCAAAGTGAAGGATTTAGTGTGGAGACTCCAACACAGGCAATGTCCCAGCATGATGGAATTACAGGCCCCCAGATTAAGGAGCAACAGGTACAGCAGGAGGCATCCAAAGAAGATTTGCAAAATGATGATGCTATGGAGCCTTCTGTAGGAGACCAGTGTGAAAATCCAGTTAAAGTTGCACAACAAGGGAAGGAGCAGGAAACCGTGGCAACTCTGACACAGGCAATGTTTTGGAGTAATGGGGCAAAGAGTTCCCATATGAAGGAGCAGCATATGAAGCAGATTGCATCTAAAGATGATGTATGACAGAACACAGATTTTCTGGAACCTTCTGTAGATTACTGGCAGGAAACAGAGAGCAAAGAAGATGCTGTCTATCCTGAAGAAAATGATTAAAAGGAAGACCTGCTTGATTTAATAGAAATGGATAGATATATTAAGACAGATGAAAGAAATAGATTACTGAAAGTAAATAAGATCCACAATGGTAGAAGACAGATAAAGAGACGAACGCAGGGCTAGTAAGAGAAGCTCACACAAATTTATAGAAATAAATAGAATATATTACTGTGCAGCTAAACTAATAACAGATAAAGTGTTACCACAAGAACATACAGTAACAAAGGAAAGGATGGGAGCAAGTAAATGCCACCATGGAAGCATCAAATAAAGAAAACTATAAAGTAATTAAGGCGAGAAGTATCACCATTAGAAGAATATAGAAAAGGGAACGGATCATCAAAACTACTTAGAAAGATAAATGCAACAGAAGCAACACACAGTATCAAAACAGATCAAGATTTACCATATACTGTTGCCAATAATGAAAATAGCAGCACAGGCAGAAAAACATAGAAGGCATGCAGAAAGATAAAGGAAAAGTACAAAATAAACAATTTATGGGTGACCCAAAATGTTTTTGTAGAGAAATGGGAAAGAAAGCAAAAATAAATAAACATCACCAAAAAAGAAGAAAGAGACACATTTTGGAGAAGTATTTAAGAAGGACCCGTTAAATAAAACAATGATGCTGAATGGATAGAAGAATTAAAAGAAACAGTAAAGATCTTTAATCTAGGGTATATGAAATGGGATGAAGTAACAGCCAGAGAAAATGAGACAAAATTAAGAAAAACTCCTAAATGGAAAACCCCAGGCCCAGATGCAGTACATAACTTCTGGCTGAAAGCATTAACATCCTTATATGAAGATTTAGCCCTAAGAATTACCTATTTGCACATCGCAGACACCAAACTGGTTAACAAGAGGAAAACAATACTCCTCCTCTAAGAGACAACCTGCAAGCCATCCTAAAAACTATAGGCCAATAACTTGCCTCCTGACAATATTCAAGCTATATACTAGAAATAATGCAGAGTTTATAGTCATTTAGAAAATAAAAATCAATCATGGCAATAGAACAAAAGGGTAACAAAAAAGTCACATGGAGCAAAGGATCATTTGTTGCTAAATAAAGCCATAACACAGAATAGTAAAAAGGGGCAGAATCTAATTACGGCATGGATAGACTACAAAAAAGCATTTGACAGCATTCCACATTCATGGATAAAGGAATGCTTACAGATGTATAAGGTACACCCTACATTGATCAATTATATAACAGTGACTTTACCCTTTGCAACTGAGCTATGACAAAGGTGAAATTATTATCCCAGGGATAAAATTTCAAAAGGGGGTGTTCCAGGGTGATTCTCTGTCACTGCTGCTGTTTTGTCTTTGCCTTAACCTAAGTTATTTACTAAACAGATTAAGCTCTATTTCCAATTTGGCTTCCAGAAATCACAGTTTTTTTAAAGATAACATCTCATCTACTTTTTCTGGAAGACTTAAATTGTATAGTTCATCAGATAAGGAGTTGAAAGAACAACTAAAAATGGTTAAAACTTTCTCAGATAATATAAGAATGTAATTTGGTCTCGATAAATGTGCACAAGTAACATTTAAAACAGGAAATCTGCAGCACCAAGAAAATATCAATCTGGGACAAGAATTTAATATAAAAGAACTTGAGCAGGAGTGAGGGTAAAATATTTGGGAATAGATGAAGATTCAGCAATAACACCTGCACAAATGAGAATAAAACTCAGTAACGAATACTTCAGTAGACTGAAACTAATATTAAAAACTGCCTTGACATCTGGGAATAAAGTCCAAGATATAAACCAGTTTGTTCTTCCTGTTCTAACTTACAGTTTTGGGGTGATTAACTGGACAGAAAAAGTACTGGATCAGTTGCACAGGAAAACAAGAAAACTGATTTACGTTTATCAAATGATATATAAACAACCATTTTAGTGATTTCCAGTAAATCATGCTCAGTGGTTCTTTCATAATGGCCCACCAGGACCTCAACAAAGGCTATACTTGCTTTATGTTAGGCCTCCCCCCAAGCTTTCATCAATAAATCATCACTTTTGTGAACTAAGGGCTGTACCCTAACTCTTAAATCTCTGGGCGTAATGTCTGGAAATCACTAAAATGGTTGATTCCATTAAACTTTTTGAGGGGGAGCCCCAATTTTCTCCGAATTTTAAAAAACTTACCCAAGAGCTTATGACACATGAGGAATTATTGAAAGAAAGAAAAAATAAAAAATTCCATAGAAATTTAGTGGATTACACTAGTGGAGATCCTTTCTCTAAAAACACAGCCAAGCATATTAGATTTCAGCAGTCACCCAAATTTGTATCTAGAAAAAAGCGACCACGCTCTATTTTGAAAAAATCTACCTCAGGTAATGATACTTCAGCTGAGGATTCTTCCTCTGCTATTGAATCAGATGTGCAGGGCACCACAGATTCACCCACAGCCAAAAGGAATAACAACGTCCCTTTAGACCTACACAAAAGAGGGGAGGAAGGAAACACAAACGGGGTATACAATATGGAAGTTCTACTACGCATGTTTGCCAAGAAATAATAAATATGAATGTTTTAGATATTTCTTCTTTTCCCTTGTCATCTACACATATTGATATACTTAATAAAGGATTGTCATTCATTCCTAGTTTTTATGTTGCTGGAGATGATTTTGCCAAAGATGTTATAGCTTTCTGTACACTTCTTAACTTACGTTTATTTTTCCATGATAAGGTTTCTACTGATTCCCAGGATGATTTTTATTATCACAAATCTACTTTCCAACCCCCAATGAACCCCAATTTCATGTTGTTTCAGAAAAGTGTTCTTAAAGATATTCACTTTTTCTCTAGGGAACATTATGTTGGCCCTGACAATCTCTCAAAGATCCAATCTGATTGTATTAAAGAACTTGCGCTAAACCATGAGTTGGTTATTTTATCTGCCGATAAAGGTGGAGCAGTGGTGGTTCAAGACCGGGCGAAATATAATATTGAAGCTTTGCAGCAACTTTCTAATGTTTGCCACTATACATCTTTACCTTTTGATCCTACACCCACCTTCAAGAAACAAATAGATGAGTTTCTGGCTCTGGCTGAACAAGAAGGCATTATTTCTAACAAAACATTACATCATCTGACTATCTATGATCCTGTTCCACAATACATTTATTTCCTGCCCAAGATATATAAAAATTTACCAAACCCACCGGGCAGGCCAATAGTTTCAGGCTGTGGTTCCCTAACAGAACCATTGTCACAGTTTTTGACTAAGTACCTAAAACCTTTGTTGAAGTATGTACATTCTAGAATTCAGGATACCACTGAATTCTTGAAGATAATTTCTGAGTCCCAGCTTGAACCGGGTTGGTTATTATGTAGTTTAGATGTTACAAGTTTGTACACCAACATCCCACATTGGGCCGGCATTGAGGCCTTAAAATATTGGCTTGATAGATTTGAACTTTATCCCCCCAGAATTAACACCTTATTAATTTGCTTAGCTGAACATGTACTGACGAAAAATGTTTTTTCTCTATTGTTATTCTTATTACCTATAGATTAAAGGTACGGCGATGGGGGCATCATTTGCCCCTATATATGCCGACATTCATGGCTTACATTGAAGAGCAATTAATACATGAAAGTTCACACATTTTTCTACAGGACATGGATATATGGAGGTGTTATCTTTATGATTGCTGGTTGGTATGGAGGTCGGGTTCCGAATACCTTCAGGAATTTGTGAATTATCTTAATGAAAACAAATGGGGAATTCACCTTATCGCTAACTACAATTTAGATTAGATTACTTTTCTTGATGTATTAGTTACCAAACAATTGGACAACACTCTTAAATCTGAAGTTTACTGTAAGTACCCCCAATACAATTCATTCCTCCATGCCATCGGCTATCATCTGCCACATATTTGTAAGAACATTCCTAAATCTCAATATATGAGAGTCAAACGCATTTGTTCAGATGACGACTCTTATCAGAAATTCAGGGATGATTTAACCACCCGGTTCTTACAGAGAGGTTACAAGTTAGGACATTTGTTACATGCCAGGAACACAGTTGATTCTATACAGTGTGAGCCCTTGCTTGAATATCAATCTAGAGCTATTAATACCAACCAGGTAATTCGCTTTGTTACCACTTATGGACATAATATTGCTAGATTAATCAATAGTGTACAACATAATTGGAATATTCTCAAGGCAGATGATAGGTTGAATACACTGCTGCATGACAGATGCTTGTTTTCCTACAGGAAGGGCAGGAATTTGGGATCCATTTTCAGCCATTACAAAAGGGGACACTGCCCTGTACTCCCAATGATAAAATCTACCCTTTTAGGGGACCGCTTAAAGGGATGTTTCCCGTGTGGTCACTGTATGTATTGTATTAATATTAACAAATCTACCAGTTTTAGTAGTAGTAATACAAGCATGGTTTACGCTATTTCTTGCTTTGGGAATTGTCCAACCAATTGGGTGGTTTATCTGGCAACGTATAGTTGCTCAGCTTTTTATGTGGGACAAACTTCTAGGGCAATTAAGTTTCGGATAGCAGAACACTTGTGTGATATCAGACAAACGTCTTACTAATGCCTTATATAAGCATACAGTTAAACACCCCAATGCCAGGTTTTTCTTTACAATTATAGATAAGATCAAAGGCAATAGATCTAAAACTGCTGGTTGGCATGAGATTCTAAACCGAATGGAGAAAAAATGGATTATTAAATTAGGAGGTCTGTTTTCTCCAGGTTTGAATGAGCACCTTTAAGAAATTTAGGTGACTGACATTAGGCTTGATTGCCACACTTATAAACAGAGGGATTTTTCTTCTGTCTTTTTTCTGTTATTTGTTATGTTACACTGAAGAAGGCTTTATTGTTACAGCCGAAACCGGTCTGGTGAAATTTTCACTCTATGGAATAATGTGCTTTTAAGCACAAACATTAAATATATTATAATGCGCTATATACCACTGTCTGCTGGTCATTGACTTTGACAAATGTGAATTTTGGGACCTGACAGTTGCCTTACTTGCAGGGGTTGTTTGTTCCTCAGAGGTACACAAAGTCATGAAATACCAGAATTTGCAGTCAGAAATGAGAACAATATGGAAGAAAGATACCCAGATACTTCCAACAGCGGTAGGAGCAACAGGTCTACTAAAAATAATTTACAGTCGTACTTAGACATGCTACAAATACATGTAACTATACAAATTACAGCAGGAATCAATTCTGAACATATTGCAGGTGCTGAGAAGAGCACTTCTGGCTAACATTAAAGACTGAAACAATACTAATTTCATGAACTTTAATTGTACCCTGACTTGGGAATTGGGTCGATTCCTGTCATGATATTAGAAACCCAAAAGACTTGGAGAAATTAAACCGAGAAAGTTTTAAATGAATAACTTTACAAACCTTCATATATGATAAATATACTGATTTTAGAGAAATTGTGAAATATGATGTCTAAAGTCAGAAAAAAAATTTAACTCATTGTTATCTCAAAAAAAATTGGAAAATTATCAGTGTTTAAGCTGTTGGAAACTATAAGGGATGTGGAAGGCTTCTAAAACTTTACCTACATTTCTTTACACTTTTTTTATTTTTTATTTTATTTTATTTTACATTTGTTGACCGAGATAGTCCGACTGGATACATATCCATTTTCAGCGGAGGCCCGGGGAGAAAAGCTCCAACATACATACATACATCTAGAAAAGAATATTGAACATAAAAAGCTTATTGTTTCCAGATTCGTTCAAGCCAGCTAGTTATACAGATACATTAAAAAATGCTGATAATAGGTTTAGTACATAAATACTACCTCTTAGTGAGGTTCTAAGTTACATACAATGGGTAGATGTTTACATATTTACAAATGGAATCTCAACAACAGCTGGTGTACAAACTGTGAAATAACCGCCTAATCACTGCTCAGAGAACATTGAGTTCATGTCACTAAAATGCAGACCTTTCTATTTGCCTAGGGAATTCAATGGAGTGAGAATAACAGCTGTTTACATACCACCTAGTGCTAATACCAACATGGCATTGAACATTCTGTATCTGTTAATAAATGATTTCCAGAATAAGTACCTTGAATTTGCCCATATAATTGCAGGTGATTTCAATCAAGCTGACTTTAAATCCATATTACCCCATTATCGTCAACATGTGATCTTAGCAACAAGAAGGGAGAACATTCTGGATAAGGTGTAAACAAATGTAAAACTGGCCTACAAAACAATACCTTATCCACATCTGGGCAACTCAGACCATCTGGCCATCATGCTGCTTCCTGCATGCACATCACTGCTGAAAAGGGGCAAACCTACAACCACAGAAGTAAGGACATGGCCTGAGAGAACAGTCTTGGCACTACAGGACTGCTTTGAATGTACAAACTGGTCGGTATTTAGACAGGCAGCTGTAAAGAACCACCATATTGACCTGGAGGAATATATGGAATCTGTAATGGCCTATATTTCAAAATGTGTTGATGACGTAGCCACTATGTGTGCTAATCAGAAACCCTGGCTATCTGGTGAAGTATATGAGCTCCTAAAGGCACAAAATGCTCCATTTAAATCAAAAGACAAGGATGCCCTAAGAGAGGGCAGAGCAAATATAAGTAGAGGAATAAAGGAGGCTAAGAGGACCTACTGACGTAAAATTCAGGGAGACTTCTCTGACCAAAGGAACTCCAGACATCTCTGGCAAGCATACAAGCCATAACTGATTACAGGCCTGCATCCCCCCATGTGCTGACAACACAGAATTTCTGAACAAACTAAACACCTACTTTAGCAGATTTGATATGGACAACAACACTGTGCCAAATAATCTCCCTATAGAACAGGGTGAGGAGATGCTATGTCTAAGAACATATGATGTTCTGAAGACCCTGAGGTGAGTAAACCTGATAAAAGCAGCTGGTCCTGAAAATATTATGGGAAGGGTCCTAAGGGACTGTGCTATCCAACTGTCCGATGTACTAACAGATCCATTCAACACATCCCTGCAACTAGCTATTCCCTTACCCAAGAGATATCAACTGACAAGCCTAAATGATTACCGGACAGTTGCTCTTGCATCAACAGTGATGAAGTGTTTTGATTGGTTGATCAAGAACCATATCTCTTCAAGCCTACCTGCAACACTGTATACATTACAGTTTGTCTATAGGTCTAATCGCTGCATGGCTGATGTCACAGCTATAGCACTTCATGCATCCTTGGCACATCTAGAGAACAAGAACTGGTATGTCAGAATGCTGTTCATTGATTTCAGTTCCACCTTTAACCCTGTCATCCCTCAGAATCTGATATCAAAGCTGATCCAGCTGGGCATCAACATCCCCTATGTAACTGGATACTGGACTTCCTCATCAACAAACCCCCAAAAATATGTGTGGGTAATAACAGTTCAGTCAGTATTACACTGAGCATGGGTGTCCCTCAGGCCTGCATCCTAAGTCCTCTGCTGTTCACCTTGCTGATGCATAACTGCATGGCCAAACATGAATCCAACAAAGTCATCAAGATACCACTGTTATAGGTCTTGTCAGAAAATGTGAGGAAACAGCCTACATGGATGAATTGGAGCATCTAATAGGCTGGTGCGACTGCAAAAATCTGGCCTTAAATGTAAGCAAGACCAAAGAATTAATAGTGGACTTCAGGAGGACTCAGGAGATACATCAACCCCTGGAAATTACGGGGGTGGCAGTATAAAGAGTCAAAAACACCAAGTTCCTGGGGGTGTACATCTCAGATGACTTATCCTGGTTGACTCATATTAGTCACATAGTGAAGAAGACACATCATCTGCACTTCCTATGGAAACTGAGGAAGGCAAACCTGTCTCAGTCCTTACTGAAAACCTCCTACAGGGGGACCATAGAGAGCATCTTCCCAAATAACATCATAGTTTGGTATGGTAACTGCAAAGCATCTGACTGCAAGGCTCTCCTGACAGTAGTGAGGACAGTGGAAAAAGTCATTGGCTCCTCACTCCCATCCATGGATGATCTGCACGAGACTTGGTGTGTGGGAAGGGCTAGGAAGATAATCAATGATCCCATTCACCCTGCCCATGGCATGTACTTCTGCCTTTCCTCGTGCAGGCGGTATCACAGCTTATACTGCAAGACATCTGGACTGAACAGGAGCTTCTTCCCTCTATCCATAAGGCTGCTAAAATTGAGTGCCAGGCATGACAGCGAACAATCAGATCAATATGCCACTTACTGTGAAGTATCATCTATAGTAATCACTCTGGCAAACTGCTTCAATAACTGGTACAGTTAGTCTGATCTCCTATGCTATTACTTCCTGAATGTGCAATAGTCAGGAGTGAGTCACCACTCCATACATGCGCAATATGAATATCAGAATATATCATATTACAACTGAAGTGCAATATCTAAGCAATCACAATATGAAATCATAGTCTTTGCAATATCTACTAGTATAATACTGTCTAATGTCTTCCTGTCCAATTGTGGTAATTTATTGTGCTAATATTTTAATTATTACTGTATGTGCATTAGTCTTACTGTCACTCAACTATGTGTTCATTTTTATGTCTTGCACAGGGACCAAAACAACATCATTTCGTTCAGCTTGAACTGCTGTGTATATCTGATCGACAAGAAAGTTTACTCTGACTTTGAGATACATATATATACAACACAAGCAGATGGTAGAAAGGGATGATGAAGCAATGAAGCAGGGGAAAAGTTCAAGAAATAAGGACAGAGAAAGAGAGAGTGTGGTGTTTTGGATGCAGATCCTTAAGGAGAATAATAACCACCATACAAAATATTATATTCATAAAGTAGCACAAAAGTATTCTAAGAACTAAGCCAATACAAGAATGCATAAAGGAAATGTTGCCAATAGAGATGATTGCAAGTAGTGGTGCAAAAAATAGGCAATAGGAAACTAAAATTTACTGGAGAAAACTGGCAAAGGAACCAAGGTATTGGGAGCAAAAAACTAGAGAAGAGAGGGAAAGGTAATATAGGGGGTAAGGCAAAAATATTTTTGGACTGCAGGCTAGAGAATGCTTTCCCTACAATGGATTGATATCTAGAACGGAAGCTGCTGCTAAAAAAGGGAACATTAGTAGGGCATATAAAAATATTGCATGTTAACTATAAGAACCAATCAGAGGAGTTTTTAGAAAAGATTGGGAAGACAGACTGGAAAAGTAATTTAAAAGGAACAATAGGAATACATATGTATGGCTCCCAAGTGTGCATCAAAGTCCAAAAGGGGTAGGATTTTTGTTTGTAAGTATTTGCATAGGTATTTTATACCCCAAGCAGACTTCAAAGATGTTCTCCTCCGGTAGATAGAATTGTTGGAGATATGATGGGAAAGAAACAGATAACTGGGAACATATGTTTTGGGAATGTAATGATTTGTCAGATTTTAAAAACTGCATACAGAATACTCTGTTAAAAATATTGGGTGAATACATGGCTATAACTAAAAAAATGATTATTTGGAGCTGGGGCACAGGATCTGAATTGCCTACACATAGTAAAGCCTTGTTAAGTTTAATTTTGTTGGCTTCCAAAAAAAAAAAAAAACCTGCATTTGAAATACTAAATATTATAAAAGAGACAGAATTTAAAGGGATCTTTAGAAAAGGGAAGGAGCAAATTACACAGAAATAAATGGAAATTGTGAGTACAAACTTTTTCAAAGATTTTTAAGGAAGGCAGG